>NW_027186473.1:41334186-41337170 GCF_028583685.1 Petaurus breviceps papuanus
GTGTGTGTGTGTGTGTGTGTGTGTGTGTGTGTGTGTGTGTGTGTGTGTGTGTGTGTGTGTAACGATTCTCAGTGCCAGTAAAAGAATAGATTCTTAGGGGATAAACTTTGTATCTCTTTAAAAGTCTGGAATGGTTTCTATTGATTTTCGCAGACCATGAATGACTTTCTCCCTTTCTTAGGCACTACAGATGAATGGCACCCTACATGGTGTCCCACTGTCTCTCCCAAACTGGCACCTTGCCTCCCCTCTTCTACCCCATTTTATTACCAATTACCACCCCTCACATACTTGATACAGAGACTTCTCTGTATCTTTATAGATGCTTCTGTCCTAGGGGAAATCAAGTCTATTTGGTGTTTTGGGTTTTTTTCAAATCCTTGGTCTGATCCAGTCAAAGTTAGAGAAAGAGAAAACCCTTGACCTCCCTATACATTGTATACCTTTTCCTTAATCTTACTTTCTAGCATGACACTCTGTCTCTGTGTCTCTCTCTGTCTCGTTATGCTTCTCTCTGTCTCTCATAGTTACAAAATTTGTAACTATGTCTGTCTCTATGTCTCTGTCTCTATTTCCCTCAATCTCTGACTTTGTCTCTGTGTCTCTGTCTCTGTTTGTCTCTCTATCTGTCTCTCTGTCCCTCCCCTTCCTCTCTCTTTTTTTCTCTCCCCCTCCCACAATGAGAATCTTCCAATGCTGCTATATGACTTCATATCATAAAACCCCATATTCTTGAAAAACTCAAAATTCTAAGTAACCTAAAGGACAAAGGGAAGGTGCATGATGGGCCAAGCAGATCTTAGTATTTCATGAATGATGAGGTAAAAGATTTAATCTTTGGCCCAAAAAAATGGCCAAAAAATGAGATGGGGGAGTCATATGGTAAGAATGAAAAACAGGGAGCAGGCCGCCTGAGCGCTACGTTGACAGCCCTGACAGGAAAGCCTCCACGCCAGCGAGGTCGATCGTCTACAGAAAACATGTGGCTATCCATGGCAAGAATCTCACAGGATTAGAAAGCAGGAAAAGCTTACAATCTGCCACTTAGTGTCTTCATGACTTAATCAAACATTTTAACTTATCTGAGTCTTATTTTCCTCACCTGTAAAATAAGAGATTTGCACTGAATCTCAAAGGCCCCTAATCCCATCCTTGTAATTCTTCTTATGAAACCATATAGTAGAGAGCAGATTGGAGGTGGGGATATCCTGTGGGACTGCTGTTTTGGGGGGATGAGTGGGAGAAAAACGGGGAGAAAATTTGTAGCTCAAAATCTAGCGGAAACGAATGATGTAAATCAGAAGTTAATGAAGCATTAAAAAAAATAAAAAAAAATTAAAAATTAAAAAAATGAAACCATATAGTACAATGAAGAAAAGTCTGAATTTTGTATTAAAGGGCCTGGGTTCAAATCTTGCTGTCACTTATTATCTCTGTGACCTAGTGTTATGAAACTTGGGAACTTAGGGGGTGCTCACCTACTGGGAAATGGCTAAACAAATTATAAGCTAAAAAATTTCCTAGCCTCAGTTTCCTCATCTGTAAGATGAAAAGCCTCAGGTTCTTTCCAACTCTAAATCTGAGTCCTATCATTCTAAGAGCAGCCTGGCTAGAGTAAAAGATACAGTCAATCAACAAGCATTTATTAATTGTCTGTTATGTGCCAGACATTCTGCTAAGTGTGTCTAAGTGGGGATACAAAGTCAAAATAAAAAAAAAACAATCCCTGCCCTCAAGAAGCTTACATTCTTAATGAGACAACATATGTAAATTGGTGTCCACAAGACAAATAGAGAGCAGATGGAAGGCAGCCTCCGAGAGAAAAGGCCCTAGCAGTTGTGAAGACCTAGAAAGGCTTCCTGGAAAAGATGGCGCTTGAACTGAGTCTTAAAGGAAGCCAGGATATTTAAGAGTCAAGGCTGAGAGGGGAAGATTCGAAGGCTTGGGAGATGGCCAGTTCAAAGAGACAGGAGATGTATGTTTAATGGCTTAATGGTAGAAGTGAGTGGAGGGGAATGTGTTAAAAGACTGGAAAAAGAGGAAGAAGGGCAGGTTTAGAAGAGTTTCAGATGTCAAACAGTGTTTTATATTTGATCCTAGAGCTAAGAGGAGTTTACTGGGCAAGGGGGGAGGAGTGTGACATGGTCAGGCCTTCACTTTAGGAAAATTGCTTTGGCAGCTGTGTGAAGGATGAATTGGAGCAGCAGGGAACTCAATTAGGAGGCCACGGCAATCATCTAGGAAAGAGATGATGAGGATTTGAACTTGGGTGGTGACTTTTTAAGTGGCAAGATGGGAGAGATGTTGAAGAGAAAGAAATTGCAAAATCTGGCAAGCAAGTGGTTATGTAATGTGAGATGGGAGGTGAGGAGGGCACTGAGGGTGATGCTTGAGATTCGCACCTGACCAGGAATGTCTCTGGCCTCCTGCACCTGTGATTGCGAAAGTGACAGACTTGTTGAGTACCTTGAGGTGAATGAGACTGAATCCTTAAGGGCAAAAAGATAGGAAGCAGATCTAGGGGGACCAGAGACCAAAAAGACTCGTTTTTGAAATGTGCCTTTTTCCTTTACCATGAAATTAAAAATTTCTAAGAAAATGGGAGCCAGCAGAAAAACAGATTTCAGTCACTGTTGGACAACATGAGGAATGACAATTATAAACCTGCTGTCTGTAGAAAAGCACTTCATTTACAAAACAGATTTGACAGCTCAAGTTTGTTTTCAAGGCAGAGCAAACCCTCCCTGGCCCCTTATACAACCCTGTGAGCTTGGATTACAGTGTTGATGTGGGCTCCTCCACTGAGACCCCCTAAAAGGGAAGTGATGAATGAGGTCCTGTCAGGCTCCATTCCCTGGGTGGCCTTGAATCTATCCAGTTATACGTTACCCTGCCAGGGCTGACAGTGATGAACACAAGGCAGGCAGCTGATGACACCCCGATTCATTACCCCAAAAGAGGGAGAGCTAAAATAAAGAGGAGAT
>NW_027186473.1:41337270-41340389 GCF_028583685.1 Petaurus breviceps papuanus
TCTCTGTCTCTCTCTCTCTGTCTCTCTCTCTCTCTGTCTCTCTCTCTCTCTGTCTCTCTCTCTCTCTCTCTCTCTCTCTCTCTCTCTCTCTCTCTCTCTTTCTCTCTCTCTCTCTGTCTCTCTCCCTCTCTCTCTCAGGAATGGGATTTCTAAGTGTTCTAAGAACAGTGCATGAAAAAGCTACATGAAAAGATATCCTGGGAGTTTCTGTGTGCTAATCTGGAAAGTTAAAGTCACTCACCAGCTTTGCACATAAACAAAACAAATTAATTAGCCAGCAATTTTTTTTCTTTTTAACCAGCTTAGGTTCATCCAAGATGAGAGACAGAGAGACAGAGACAGAAAAACAGAGACAGAAAGAAAATTCAATTTTACCCTACCTAAATTTTTATTTATTTCAGAAGAAACAAGAAGTATCTATGTCTAAGTAAGTCCCTCCACCCTCCCCAATCTGACTATATGAAAATAAACACATGCCTTGAGAAAAAATTAACCACTAGCTGGGAATTGTTCCAGTCAATCTGGAAAACAATTTGAAACTACACACAAAAAGTCACTAAACAATCCATACCCTTCGACCCAGCAATACCTCCCTAAACCTATGTCCCAAGGAGACCAAAGAAAGAAAAAAAGGACCCATATGTACACAAATATTAATCACAGGACTTTTCATATTTATAGCAATCTTTAATTTATTAAACTTGGGAACTTAGGGGTTGCTCACCTACTGGGAAATGGCTAAACAACTTATAATCTATGAATGTAATGTGATATTTGTGCTCCATAAGAAGTGAAGAGGGACGGCTAGGTGGTGCAGTGAATAAAGCACTGGCCCTGGAGTCAGGAGGATCTGAATTCAAATTTGGCTTCAGACACTTGACACACTAGCTGTGTGACCTTGGGAAAGTCACTTAACCCCAAATGCCTTGCCTTCCCCCCTCCAAAAAAAATTAAATGAAGAAATAGACAGTTTTAAAGGAAGACCTCTGTGAACTTATTCAGCGTGAAGTGAGCAAAACCAGGTAAGCAATTTACTTGACAGCAACCTTATAAAGAAAAACAATTTTGAAAGATTTAAGAATATAGATGATTGCAATGAAAAATTGAGTGCAGAGGACTGAAGGTGAAAAATGCAGCCCACTTCCTAACAGAGAGGAAACTGAGCTAACATGCAGAATGAGACATACATTTTTTGTCATAGCTGATAGGGGAATTTGTTTTGCTAGACTATGCATTTTTGTTATGAGAGTTTTATTTTTCATTTCTTTTGTTTGTTCAGTGAGGGGAGTGGGAAATATAAACATGTGCAAAAAATTTTTAAACAAGGAATTAAATGAATGTGTATGTAGAGCCTATATCAGTTTGCATGCCTTCTTGCGAAGGGGAGAGGGAGAAAATTTAAAACTCAAAAGCTTATGGAAGTGAATGTTTTAAACTAAAAAAAAATAAATAATTTTTTTACAAAATGAAAGAATTAACCACTACTTTTTAGAAGAGGTATTGGTGTCTTAAGGTCTGCATAATTAGAGTGAAGAGGTCTGACCGTGTTACTCCCCACTCAACAATCTGCAAAGCATCCCTGCTGCCTGTAAGATAGAAATTCCTTATTCTGGCATTTAAAGCCCTCTACAATATGGCTCCAACTAGTCTTGTTTCACTTTTATTGCAAAGATTCAGTGCAATACAGACAGAGGAGCTCAGTTGAAATCTTGACTCTTGTGGGGATTATAATTGCCCAATTTGCAAAAAAAAAAAAAAAAACACCTAAGATAGTGCTCTGAGATAATGGCATTTTATTAAAGGGTCCATGGTTTTCCTCCAATGAAGTGGACCCCAGATCTTCCTCATGGCCTGAGGAGAAGGCCTTACTTTTAATTTAATACTTGAATGTTCTAGAGGGGCTATCCAAAGTGCAGAATCTTCTCTTGGTTGATAGGTCTTGTTTTGAGGGCCACAAATGATGCATCATCTATAAATAGTATGTCAGCAGTAGAGTCTCAGGTTGGACAAAGCATGGAACATCTCCACCAACTCAACAGTCATAAGAAGGTCATAAGATGGTCACCTGCGCATGCTGGACAAGAGAGAGTGGTCCGTACAAGTCATTCAACAATTAATAAATGATCAATGGATATGAACAGGCAGTTTTCAGAGGAAGAAATTAAAGGTATCTATAGTCATATGAAAAAATGCTCTAAATCGCTATTGATTAGAGATACAAATCAAAACAGCTCTGAGGTACCACATCACACCTATCAGATTGGCTAACATGACAAAACAGGAAAATAATAAATGTTGAAGAGGATGTGGTAAAGTTGAAACACTAATTCATTGTTGGTGGAGCTGCAAACTGATTCAACCATTCTGGAGAGCAATTTGGAGCTATGACCAGAGGGCTATAAAAATGTGCATACCCTTTGACCCAGCAATACACTTCTAGGACTATATCCCAAAGAGATCATACAAGTGGGAAAAGGACCCACATGTACAAAAATATTTATAGCAGCTCTTTTTGTGGTGACTAAGAACTGGAAATTGAGGGCATGTCCATCAATTGGGGAATGGCTGAACAAGTTGTGGTATATGCATGTAATGGAATACTATTGCACTATAAGAAATGAGAAGCAGATAGACTTCAGAAAAACCTGGAAAGACTTATGTGAACTGATGCTAAGCATAGTGAGCAGAACCAGGAGAACATTGTTCACAGAAACAGCCACATTGTACAACAACTAACTTTGATAGACTTGGCTCTTCTCAGCAATGCAAGGATGGAAAATGCCATCCACGTCCAGATAAAGAACTATGGAGTCTGAACACAGCGAAGCAGATTGTTTCCTTTTTTTTGTTGTTTTGTTTTTTTCTTTTTCATGGTTTCTCTCATTCATTTGTAATTCTTTTATGCAACATGACTAAAGTGAAAATGTTCTTAAAAGGAATATATGTGTAGAGCCCATATCAGATTGCATGCCATCTTAGGGAGAGAGTGGGGAAGGATGGGGAGAAAATTTAAAAACTTATGGAAGTGAATGTAGAAAACTAAAAATAAATTAATAAATTTTAAAAAGAAAGAGGAGAGAGAGAGAGAGAGAGAGAGAGAGAGAGAGAGAGAGAGAGAG
>NW_027186473.1:41340489-41362401 GCF_028583685.1 Petaurus breviceps papuanus
TCATTCATTTGTAATTCTTTTATGCAACATGACTAAAGTGAAAATGTTCTTAAAAGGAATATATGTGTAGAGCCCATATCAGATTGCATGCCATCTTAGGGAGAGAGTGGGGAAGGATGGGGAGAAAATTTTAAAACTTATGGAAGTGAATGTAGAAAACTAAAAATAAATTAATAAATTTTAAAAAAAAAGAAGAGAGAGAGAGAGAGAGAGAGAGAGAGAGAGATCTGGAAGTACAAAAATAAGTTGGGGGACTTTCCATGTGATTGAATCACTTCTGCCACCCTGGGTTTGAGCACCATAACAAGGCAAAACAAGGGGTAAGGACCTCTAGTTAGCTTTCTATGACTAAGCAAGTGAATTTACAATCTGCAATTCACAGATTTTTAACTTCTTATACCTTTTTCCATGATACTGCCTAAAGTATTGGAGCAATCTAAGCTCAACACTGTGTTAAGCAAGGTGTGGAGAGTTAAAAAGGAAAAAAACAGTCAAAGACATGACTTCTACCCTCAAGGACCTTCCAGTCCAATAAATTCTATCCTTAAGTGTCTGCTTTAAACCAGCCCCTTTAGATGAAAAAGCAGCAACTGGGGGGTGGCTAGGTGGCACAGTGAATAGAACACCGGCCCTGGAGTCAGGAGGACCTGAGTTCAAATCTGACCTCAGACACTTAACACGTCCTAGCTGTGTGACCTTGGGCAAGTCACATAACCCCAAATGCCCTACCCTCCCCCCTCCAAAAAAAAAAAGCAAAAGCAAAAAAACAAAAACAAAAAGCAGCAGCTGGGATTATGGGGGAGAAAGAAAATAGCCAAGATTACCAGGCACAAGTCTTACATGTCCTGCAAAGAGCAGCCTTTTGTTGGTAGATGAAAAAGGGGTATGGGCTATGAGCATTTCACCCCTGGATAGTGACCTCCCCTAAGCAATATAGTGTGTTCAGTCTTTTCCAGTTGTGTCCTACTCTTCATGACCCCATTTTGGGCAAATACGCTAGAGTGGTTTACCATCTCCTTCTCCAGTTCATTTTACAGATGAGAAAACTGAGGCAAGCAGGGTTAAGTGACTTCCCCAGGATCACACAACCAGGAAGTGCCTAAGGCTAGATTTTAACTCAGGTCTTCCTGACTTTAGGACTGGCATTCTATCTACTGCACCAACTACCTGCCCCATACACTCTAAGTAGAGATAAAACTAATCATATTCTTCTCCTTTCCTTTAAAGACAGCATGCCATCATCCTCTCTCCTGGGGAGCATTCTCTATTCATTGACTTTTTTTTAATTTCCTGATTCTTATATAAAAGTAAATGTAAGAAGCCTGAGGGTAAGAACTGTCTCCCTTTTGCACTTGTATCCCCTGCATCTGACATGACAACTGGCACCTGCTTAACACTTGTCAGAGTAGCAAGAGCTTCTGATCACCCTGTGAGTCTATAAACCTGTCCTGCAGCAGAGCTATCAATTCAACACAATTGGATCCTATTGTAATGCTGGGCATTTTATTTTATGCATTTTTAAACATTTTTCTGAGAAGGGATCCATAGGCTTCATCAGACTTCCAAAGGGGCCTATGACATATAAAAGGTTAAGAATCCTTGACTTGGAGTATGGCATTAAAAAAGCAATGTGGGCTTAATGGATCAGTGTCAGACCTGGATCCAAGAGGATTTCACTTTAAACCCCTTGACACGGCTCTGTGATCATGGGCATGAGAAGTGTGTGTTTCTGTGTGTTTGTGTGTCTGAGTGTATATGTATATGTATACTTATGTGTTTACATGCATATATATGTATTCTGTGCACATGTGTGTATTGTGTATGTATGTGTGTATGCAAGAGTGTATGTGTATGTGTATATGTGTGTGCTGTATGTATGTATGTTGTGTATGTGTTGTACATGCATGTGTTGTACATATGATGTGATGTGTGTATATATGTGTGTGCATGTGCGTGTGTCTGTGTATAAGTATTGTGTGTATATATATGAGTATATATACAGATATAAATATACACATACACTCAGACACACAGAATATATGTGCATGTACACGTATATGTATATGTACCTATATACAAAACAAGGGGAGCTAGGTGGCACCCTAGGGCACAGAGTGCCAGGCCTAGAGTCAAGAAGACTCATCTTCTGAGTTCAAACCTCTGCCGCTGCCTATGTGACTTTGGAAAAGTCACTTTAACTTCTTTAGTCCTCAGTTTGGAATAACTGGTCTCTAAGTGCCCTTCCATGGGCAATTAGGTGATACAGTAAATAGAGCACTGGGCCTGGAGTCAAGAAGACTCATCCTCCTAAGTTCAGATCCAGCCTCTGACACTTACCAGCTGTGTGACTCTGGACAAGTCACTTAACCCTGCCTGGCTCAGTTTCTTCATCTGTAAAATGAGTTGGAGAATGAAATGACAAACCACTCTAATGTCTTTGCCAGGAAAAACCCAAATGGGGTCATAAAGTCAGACACAACTGAATAACAACAGAAATATATCATATATGTTATACATATATATGTGAATGTGTGTATGTGTATCTATATATATACATATATAAAATCTTATCTGAGCCTCACAACAACCCCAAAAATACCATAAAACACCAAAGAAGAATCAAAATCAGGAACTTCAATGTTGGAAGGGAACTTTGCAGCTCTCTGATCTAGCATACCTGAAAAAGGATTCTCACAATAAATGATTATTCACCTTTTGTTGGAAGATCTCCCCAATGCCTTTTCACTTTGGGAGCCTCTCCCCTCTTCTTCTGAGCTCCATGTTTCCTTTTATGTGACGGGAATTCCAAACCTTCCTAAGTCTGTGTTTAAATAATACATTAATAGCATTTTTGAAGTCTGACCTTTGATTTTGTTCCCTAAACACAGGCACGCCATTATAAGGACTAACTTAGCTGGCAAACTAGTGAAAGCACAATTGAGGAGTGAGAAGGTAGGTAGATGTAGAGGTATATGTTTGTATACATATACAAGTATATAGCTTATTTTTTAAGTTTTATTAGGCATTATACACCAAAATGCCAAAAAACAAGGGAAAATTGAAACTGCCTAACATTAAACATTTCCTTCTTATGGATCCAAGAACAATTTCCTCCAGGAAGTCTTGGCCCTCCATTACTCTTGGTATCCACAAATTACCCACAAAGCTGACCTGCAGACCACCACCACAGGATAACAAGAAATGACCTCAATAAGCCTGTATGATCTCTTCTTCAAAAGGCAACTAGGTTTCAAATGGTCAGAATCAATCACTGAGGACCACTTGGGAGGGACAAAACCACCTGATGAACTGTACAATAGCAGAACTCCCTAGTCTGCCTCCTCTCTCTTGGGTCTTAAAGTAACCCCCTCAGAGACAGCTGGTAAATGCTCACTCTTCTCCACAACTGCAACCAGAAAATGAAATACAATGTCAAATAAGAGGAAGATGGAGATCACTTTTTTTGCCTCTTGCTTATAATACTGGACTTTAGTATTTAGAAGAGATAAGAAAAGTTTCGTCTTACTGCTTTTTTGTTAAATAGGACTTTTCTCTCTAATATGTCCTGAGAAAATTTTTTCATTCTGGTTTTCCAATACACACAAAAAAGTTATGCTTCCTGCCTTTTCCTACAAAGACATTATTCATTTGTGTGGATGGCATTCTATCATTTCTTTATCCACTAGTGACTAATCCAGAGGAATCTAACTTAGGAGACCTCTTATATCAAGCCATTCACTAGACTGAGATATCTTCAACTTCTAAGACTTGTTTTAGAAGCTTCCCCGGGGTTCTCTGGAGACAAACTTAGATCAATGAACCAGAATGAGCAAGAGAAGAGGTTTGCCATATGCCCCTCCACGAGTAGAGTATTTCACTTCAATAGACAAAAGGTCTTTAAATGGAAATAGTTCAATGTAGTAAAAGAGCCTCTTGAGTAATAGGTCCAGAACTATGGATAATAGGAGAAGAAATGAGGGGTGGGGCATGAGTTCACTTCCAATACCCATCCCTCAGTGTATGGGGACAGACAGTCTCACAGCCTTTGGGTACCACTCATGATGTTATATGGTACAATTGATTAAAGCCTTACCCATAAGACTGGGCAATCAGTTGCCCTGTCTACTAGTAATGATGTGTGATAATATTGGGGACCAGGGCCCCATAACTCTGCAGACAGCTCCATTCTTTCATTTTAGCTAGAAGGAACAGAAAATGAAGTCTGGCTGATTGCCCTGAGAACTGCTAGGTCTTCTTTGACTTTAAAAAATTACCCCCCAGAGCTCAGGGTTTGCTCTCATCAGCCAGGCAAAGAGAAAGCTACATTTACTGCTAGCCAGGCAAGACAAGGCATTCAAATTTGGCCTCCTTCAGCAAAATTAAATCCAGAAGAAATCCACACCGTGATCCAGCTAAAATCATATTTAAATTCTGTCAGCCCAAGAAGGCAATTTTAGAGAGTGCCTTTGACTTTCTGTTAATTCCAAAATTAGCAGCTCTCCAAGGGAGCAAAGAGAGGCAGTGGATGTCTTGTAGGTCATCCTGCAGAAGACAGTGTGAAAGAATGACTTAGAAGGAAAAACTTCAGCTAGTCTTGAGATGAAGTTCCCAGTGTCTTCTATCTCTATTTTCCCCTGTTCCAATGATAGGACCTCAGAAGTCATCTCAATCTAACTCCTTTATTTTACAGATGATGGAAGTAAAAACTAGACATGTTAAGTAGATTTCCCAAAATAGCTTCCCCAAGTAATAAGTAGAAGAATCAGGATTGGAACTCACATCCTGTGATTCTTGTTCAGGGATCTTTCCAGTACACTATGCTTTTCATTCTCCTTGATTCCATCTGCCTACCTCTAAATTCCTCACAATTTCTCTTTGCATAGCATTCACTTCTGGTTATTACAACCATATATAACATGGTCTCCTTAAAGTAACTTAACCAGAAAGGTTAAGACTTGCTAAGGTTATTAAGGGGGGGGGGGGGTTAAGTATCATCATCATCTACATTTACATAGCCTTTTGGAGTTTTGCATAGCCCAACCTTGCAACCATCCAAACCCAGCCCAGAGGGTGGGCAGTAGAAAGACCAATCATCAGGGGCACCCTTCCCTATTGTATTCCCCTGACTTGGAATGAAATGGAATAAGTGCTAGGCACTGTTTTAAGTGTTTTACAAATAATTCATTTGATATTCACAATAACCCTGGAAGGTAGGTGCTAAATTACTATTTCCATTTCACAGCTGAATGAACTGAGGTAAACGGAGTGACTTGCCCAGGATCATACAGTTAGTAAGTATTGGAAGTCAGTTTTGAATTCAGGTTTTACTGATTCCAGAACTCAATCCTACTATACCATCTAGCTGCTTTCTCTCCCAAATATCCCAGTTCCCTCCACCCAGACTCCATAAAGACTGCCAATTAGGAAGAGTAACAAACATGGCAATTCCTGCTATTTGGATGATGTGAGAGTCAACAATTCTAATCCTTCTGGTAAAATGGAAATCATCAGGCATTACTGTCTTCCCTACTTCTGTACCCTTCAGTCCCCTAACACTATTATATTGCCTAAGAATGTGCCTAAGGATCCCCTGGTCCTTGCCATCCACTCTGTTGCTTCACCCTTAGGACTTCCAGGTTTTTCCATTTGTCTTGCAATTGAACTCATTTATGTGTTGTCTCCCCCAACTAGAGTGTAAACTCCTTGAGAGGAGGGATTGCCTGGTTTTGTCTGTATCCTGGGGGTTTACTTAGCACAATGCTGGGCACGTACTAAGCACTTAATAAAGTTTTGCATTCATTTTTCAGATAAGAAATCTAAGTCTGGAAGAATCAAAGTGAGTCCCTAAGAGCCCAAGACTACAAAATGGCAGAAATGGAACTCAAAACCTGGACTCCTGAATCAAAGTCCATTGTTGTTTCCACCACCACATACATCATGCTTCCTCTCCAAATACCACCACACGCACACCCCCCAAAAAGGAAAAACTAGAGTTTGAATAAAGCATTTATTTAAGTCAAAAGTATTTTTACTTTGTCTCTGCTGCATGTGCTGTATTGTTAACTTTCATCAAAGGAGTTCATATCTTAGGAATCGTTCAAAAGTTTCAAACGTGAGTGATGATTGATGGCTGGTCAAAAGAACAGCCAGAGAGTGATAAGCTGTAGATCGGAAGGCGCTGAGCCTGCTTCGGGATTGCCTGGCTGGGCCTTTCAAATTTCTTTCATCACAATCTGTGACTATAAGCACTGCAGGGTGAGAACAAGCCCGGACTTTGTGGAATATTCTTAACTGCTGATATGTAATCCATATAGCCGGTGGTTGCAACCCAAGGATAAATGATTTAAAGAAATGGAGACACAGGGGCTGATTTTTTAAAAGGAAAGTTGGAGGGGGGAGAAAAAAGAGTGAGAACAGTAAGATTTATGTTAACCCGTTGGGAGTGCACTGGAAATCTCTTTGATGAAGGATTGAGATTGCTTTGATGCAGACTTTATTGAAGCAAAAAGTAAGTGTGGTGCCCAGGGACTCTGGGTGATGAGGTCACTTATCAGTCTTCCCTGACTTTGAGTTTGCTTTTCCTTTCAAAATCCACTATGGTGCCAGATTCTCTCATACTGCTCTATAGAGAAAATACCTCTATTTCAAGAAGAGGCTTTTATAAGGGTGACAATTCCTGGTGTAATTAGCAGAAAATTTGACTGGTAAGAGAAGGAAAAAATTCTGTGATGCAAATGGTACACAGGCATAGACTTAGAAAAAAGATACACAAATCCAAAACACACACCACACACACACACAAAGATCTTGTCACATCAAATATGTTAATGTAATGAGTAAAGGGATAATTAAAATGTCTTCACCTTACTCCACTGCTAGAGATTTCATTTTATTATATGCTATTCCCAGCAAGGGGCAGGTAGATGGCAAAGTGGATAGAGCACAAGGCTGGAGTCAAAAAGATTCAAATCCTGAGTTCAAATCCAGCCTCAGACACTTACTAGCTGTGTGATGCCTGGCAACTCACTTAACCCTACTTGCCTCAGTTTCCTCAACTGTAAAATGAGCTGGAGAAGGAACCCCAAATGGGGTCACAAAAAGTCAGATATGACTGACAAAGTGCTGAAGAACAACATTCTCCATAAGCTCAGATCCTGTCTCTTCTTATGCAGTGGACTCAAAGTTGAATTTAGATCAACGCTGTGACATAGTAGTCCATAAAATGAATGTGGTCTTAGGGCTATGTTAATAGAGGCATAGTGTCTGGGCTAATGGAAGTGATAATCCTGCTGTTCTTTGACTCTGACCACATATGGAATATTGGATTCAGATTCTGGCAGACAGATTTTAAGATGGATACTGATATGCTGGAGAGAGTCCAGAACAGGGTGACCCAGATGGTAAATAGGCTTGTGTTCATGCCATATGAAAATGATTAGAGCGAAGGAACTGGGGATATTTAGCCTGGAGAAGAGAAGACGCTGAAGGCAAATGATAGCTGTCTTTAAGTTTTGAAAAGGTTGCCATGTGGAGAATGGATTAAACATGTTCTACTTGGCCCCAACAGGAAAAAAATTACAAGAAATGGGTGGTAAACTTGGGCTGAATGTAAGGTAAAACTTTCTTAACCTTAGAGCTATCCAAAAATGTAATGGGCTTCCTTGGGAGATGGAGAATTTGCCTCCATTGGAGGGCTTTCATCAAAGGCTGGATGACCCTTGTTAGGGTTGTTGTCAAAGGGAGGATTTTTATTCAAGTAAAGACTAGAATAGATGATCACCAAGATCCTATCTGGTCCTATAAATCTGACCTCCATTTAGGGACTCTTGGAGGTCTAGCTTTTAAATTTCTTATAGCCATAATTTTCAAAAATAAAGATTTATAAAAGCAAAATAGGGTATTTAAAACTGAGGCAGTATTTGAATTTTATTTAAACATCCTTTTCAAGTATTACTATGGAAATGCACTAATTGTTGAGGAAACATATATAATTTTTCATGTATCCCATGTGAAATTCTATTTCACATCAGGCATGCTATGACCATCCAAAAACTTTCATCCTCAAGCTAAACATTGGTAGTTCTTTTCTGCTAAATTTGTGAATCCCTTTGAGTTTTAAGCCCAGCCCCAATAACAGTCCTGGCTCTGCCTCTGATTGGCCTTGCCTCTATTTCTATCCTAAAGTGACCATTCCAGTTATCATTGAACTTGAGGCCACAAGATGACCTTGTGCCCTACTCTGGAAAGAACAATCTTAGATTTCTTCATAAGCTATATGCTCCCCAAATTATCCTTCATTAACAAATTCACTTTAATAGCCCAAAACAATTCTCAGGTCTCAGGTTGACCAGGTCTCTACTATTTTTGTGGCAAGCTATCTCTCCTCTAGATATACTTCCTTCTCTTGTCTTGACCACCTATTCTCCTGTCTACTTCTGCTCTTTTTTGGAATCTCCAATGTTCCATGCTTAGACAACCAGCTATTCCCTAACCAGCCCTTGATATCTCTCTTCTTCTGATACCAAAGATGGGTCACCAATCAGATTAAGAACCCATAGAAAACTAATGGTCTTACCTCAGATAGTTAGGCAGCGGCAGGAAGAGGTTTCAGATCCATAAGGGAGAATCCTAACCTTGGGCAGGATGAAGGAAGTGCCAACTGGCAGCTGTCTTTCACTATCTAGCTCCCAGACACAGCTCCAGATCTGAGATCTGTGTTTCACGGTGTCATTCCAGGATGAAGAACAGTAGCTCCAACACAAGTAGAGTCTAGGCTTTGCAACTGATCAAAGAACAAGTTCAGAAGCACTTGGTAGCTCTGTGGCTCTAATTCCAGGAGCAAGGCAGAATCTCCTTTCTAGACTCCATACAAGGCTGAAGCCTGAAGGGAATAATCAGGGCAAGAATTCCAGACCAAAAGAGAGCCTGAAATTATGTGACTCCGTTCCCACAAAACCTCCTAGATGGCTGATGGGGCAGAGAACAGCATCAGTCTACTGGAACTTCCAGCCAAGGAAAAGCCAACAGGAATGTTGCACAGACCCAAAATCAAGTCATGAACTTGCAGAGTTCAGACCAAGACAGTGGCGGTGGCAATCAAACTTTATCCTTTCACCTTTTACCTTTCACTTTTTCATGCTTCACCCCTTTTGAGAGGACTGAAAGCTTGCAGCTACTGAATCTGAGCTGTCCCTGAGATCCTGGAATAACACAAGAATCAATACACCCAAAAAAATAGCAGAAGGACTCAAGGAAAAATGTTCAGCCTGGATATCCTCCTCAGGTGTGTGCAAAGCTCTACCCTAACATAAAGTCTGATGTCAAGAAGTAGGCTGAAGAGAGGAGAGGAGAGGGAGAGGAGAGGAAAAAGGGAAGAATCCTATCACAAAGAGCTATTGCTCTGAAAAGAATGCTCAAGATGCAAACCCAGTATAAGAAAATGACTCCAAATCCTCAAAGAAAAATATAGCTCAAACACAAATGCAACTAGGGTTCCCAGAAGAAATGAAGTAAGAATTGGTTTTTAAAAAAGAGGTAGAAATTATTCTAAAAACAAAATGAGAGTGCCAGAGGGAAAAAATGGGGAAAGAAATGAGAGCTATGAAAAAAAGATTTGGAAAAAGAATAAACAGATTGGAACAAGAGATACAAAATCTTATGGGGGAGGTGGGAGGAGAGGGGAGGGACACTCCCTGAAAATGAGAATTGACCAAACAGAAGTTAATAACGCCACGAGACGATAACATCAAAAAAAAAAAAAAACTCATTAAGCTTCTCTGGTACAAAAGCATCCATTAAACTTCCCTAGCATAGAGGACTCAGGATACCAACTGCCTGCCACATCAACTCCTAAAATTAATTGGGAGCTGGTGGAACAGCTTGTGCCAAGCCTGGTGGCTACCTTACTTCCAGATCATTATAACCTTACCTTTTTCTTTCTAAAGTGGCCTAAAGATCATCATGTCCAAGATCTGACAGCCTCCCTTGCTGTTGTCCTTCCCCTTCTTGGGTTTCTCTTATTAAGCTTTGGACCTTCTCTGGTGGGAGGCAAATTACACTGTAATAAAAGCTTAATTTCTCTGAACATTACTGACTGTTTGATTTTTGTGTGAAACCTTCTCTGAGTTCCCAAACTGCTATAATGGACCTGGACCAAAAGTGGTACCAAGAGTGCAGTATATTTCACAACTGACCAGATCAACTCAAATTCTCCTTTCAACTGTTTTTCTTTCTGTTGCAGTCTTATGACATTGGTGACTCTTTTTATCCCATTCCACCCCTACCCCCTCCTCTCTTCCTCTCTTTGATCTCTTCTCCTGAATATATTCTCTGTCCTTCTTTTTGGATGAATGTGAACTTGACAAAGAAAAAGAAAAATGAGATAGAGTCTCTTATACTGACTTGGTGACCTATATGCCTCTTGTTCATTTTTTAAAATTTCCCAATACCCCATGAAAATTTGTAAAGATCTTGGATAATATTAGTTGATATTGTCAGCCTCGTCGAAGGACAAAAGAAAAAGCCTTTATCATAGACCCAGAGGCACAAATTGAGATCCAGACTCTCCATCAGCATTCTACCAACTCCCCAGCCTCTTCAGCTCCCACTCCAGAGGGTCAGCACAGTCTCACATCTGGGAGGCTATTTTTAAGTGAAATCAGAAGCTTCTTCCAAGGCCCAATGCTATTTGTATTACTTACTTTGCTTCTCACTGCTACATGTTCCTTTCTTTCCTTATTTTCTTTCATTCTTTCTTTTTTTTTGCTACAGCAAAGGGCCCATATGTTTTTTTAAACTAATCTTTTACATTTCTATTTTCCAGATGAATTTTTTTGGCTGGTTTCACTATCTCTTCCTTATTGGCTCTCTGATACCAGCTGGGTCACTTATTACTTCCATAACTGTGAAGAAGTCACACTGCTGCTCAAGGTTGTATCATCTGTTAAATAAGGGAATGGGACTCCACAATCTCTAAGGTCCTTTGCAGCTGGAGACTGTATGATCTCTCTTTGTATACATTGACCCTAGCCATAGTCCTGATCTTCAGGCCTCAGCATGGCTTAGCTATATTAATATAGTAGGTCACTTAAACTTCCAATGCTCTAGGCAACTCTCCAAGACTCTAAATTATGGATGAGTTGGTGATCTATATTGATGAAGGGAGTTTCCATACTAAGAATTCCTCTTCCCGGTAAAATGACAGTTCCAAACCAAAAAGAAAAAACAAACCAAAACAACAACAACCTGAATAAGCATTAGGAATATAAACATAACATAAAATTGTTTCTGCCCTCAAGGAAATTATATTCTACTAGAATATAGGCAACACCCAAAGTCTAGCACATCATAAATGAGCTATGATCCTCATTCAGCAGAGGGAGTACACACAACAAGGAAATCATAAGTCACTGAAATATTAAGGTACAGACCTGTGATTTCATCAGTGTGTGGAACTTCCAGTATGGAAACTCCCTTACCCAATGCTACTCAGCAATTTATCTGTAATTTTTAGTCTTAAGAAAATTGCCTAGATCACTAAAAGTCAAGCAACTTAGCCATGGTCACATAGCTAATTAATTTCAGACATAGTACTTGAATCCAGGCCCTCCTGACTTCAAGGCCAAATTTCTATGTGATTGACTTAGGGGTGGCTAGGTGGTATAGTGAGTTGAGTGCTGGCCCCGGAGTCAGGAGGACCTGAGTTCGGTTCTGGTCTCAGACACTTAACACCCACACTAAAACACTAGCTGTGTAACCTTGGGCAAGTTACTTAACCCCAATTGCCCTCCAAAAGGCAAAAAAAAAAAAATGCTGCTTGACTTGATTCTACTCTTTAAGATTGGAAGGTAGATCAATGAAAAACTTATAGAAACTTTTTGTAGTGACAAAGAATGGGAAATGTAGTAGACATCCATCAGTTTGGAGACTGGCTAAATCAACTGCAGTATATAAATATAACTAAATATTACTACATTGTAGAAAATGATGGATTTGCAAAAATCAAAGACTCTTGGGAAAACATATAACCCAATAGAAAATACAGTAAGCAGTACTATGAAAGCAATATACCCAATAAGTAGAGTATAAATTTTTTTAAAAAGCAATAAAATTATGCTGAATGCTATATAGTTACAGGTATAATTACTGTATAATTAACTGATTAGTTTGTAAATTTCTTGAAGACAGGGACTGTTTTTTGCTTTGTTTTATATCACCAGCACTTAGCACAGTGCTGGATGCAAAAAAGGCACTTAATTAATGTAAACTTATTGATAGATTACCAAGACCAAACCTGAACCAAGCTTCCTCTTTGGAGGAGGGATGGGGGAGAGAAGGCAGGGTGTGAAGACTACAGGTATAGACTGTTACATAGACTCTCAGAAACAGCTGGTATGTTGGATGATTTTGTTGCACTGATCTCTCTTTTTTGTTTTTTGTTTCAAGGGATGGCCCTCTGGGTAGGGAAGAAGGAAGGAATAGATTTAGAAATTAAGGCCAGAAACTAATAGTACAATTTTTTTAAAGATAATTTTATAGCACAAACAGGCTCCTCCATACCTCCTTCTAGTTCTCCCAGCACTGTAGAAGAGAAGCAAACCTATCCCTTACAAATGGTGAGGGCAGGACCTCAGAGAAACTACCAGAAATAGTCCAAATTGACTGAAAAGAACTGAGTGAATACAAAAGATTACCTCTTCCCTGCTGTTTGCTGTCATCCTCCAAACCAAGCTCCTTTAAGAGCATCCCAGGTTAACCTCACAAGAGTCCACATCTCCACGAAGAAGATTCTTATTAAATAAAACATAAATACTGTAACTTACTCCCTACTATCTCTGGCTCACAGAAAAACATAACTTGTACAAGAAAGGTTTAAAGACCCATTGTCATTTAGTGCTCTGAATTTGGAGTCAGACAATGTGGGTTTGAATCCAGTCCCTTCCAATAACTGCCTGTTCATCATTGGTCTAATCCAGGGATGGGAATTTGGTCAGAAGGGCCAGGGCCGCACTTGAGGACCTAGAGGGCCACATGTGACCTCAAGACCTTAGGTTCCCCACGCCTTGTCTAATCTCTTCTCTCCTCTCCCAGGCCTCTGAGTCTCAGTTTCTGAATCTATATAATGAGGGAGTTGGTCTAGATAAATTCAAAGACCTCTCCCAGCTCTAAACTAGGACTATAGGATTATTGCCCATTACTAGCCAGGACTTCCCAGCCCTCCCTTGCCACAAGTTACTGGGCTATGAAGGAAGCTGTTTAGCAAAACAGATAGATAACACCGTCCTGTGGAAGAAACTCGAGAAGCATTATTGAAAATACAGGCTGTTGAAAATGTGGCTGGAGGAAATGCTCAACTGGAACCTTACTGCACACAGGTCTCCTAAGGCATTGCCCTAATGATAGCACTTAGCATTTAAGTGATAAAGCACATTTCTCTCCCAGGCCCGCAGGCTGCCCTTTCCTGGCCTCTAATACCGTCTGAACTGAACAAATGACGGAGAGTACAGAGCTTTCCACTGGATGATAGGACTGGGGAATTCCCAGACAAGGGACATCTATAGCCTAGAATCATGGGGCTCCTGGGGAACTTGGCAGGTTAAGTGGTTCATCCTCTAGCCTTCAGGCAAGGTCTCACCTAAACTACCCCGGAATGAGAGCCATTCTATTTTTAACAGCCCTGGAGAAGAAGATGCAAGAGCTCAAAACCTTCCTTATCCACAGAGGTAAAGAGAAGGTTAGAAAGTTTACAGACGAGAACTTGAACAAACTAACACAATTAAAAAGAAGAAAGCAGCCTTGTGCAACAGAGAGGATGCTAGGTGTGGAAACAAAAGGCCTTCCTGCAGATCCAGGCCCTCACTGCTACCTGAGTGACCTGGGGCAAAATGCCCTCTGCACCTCAGTGCCCTCATTTGCAGAATGGCAGGGCTGAACTAAAGACGACCTTTAAGAGAGGAAACTACAGTCCTGTGTTGTCTATCATTGTTCATTTGTATAGGAGAGCTTCTGGGAGAATCTAAGGACTATAGGTAGGTAATAGACAAAGAGACAGAGACAGATGGGCAGGTAGGCAGGTAGGAAGACAGAGAAATTATGAAGCACTAGTCAAATACAAAGCAAAACAGTCCCTGCCTTCCAGAACATTATATCCTAATAGGGAACAATGAGCGGAGTTGAAAAGGAAATGAGGACAAGGGCACATGGTCAGGAAATATCCAGGAAATGGGTAGAGGCCTGGATCGGGGCAAGATCAAGAGAAATCCCCCAGTGGACAAAGTCCCAGTTTCTGGATTGGGGCTGGATGTAATCAATGAAATTCAGTAGGTATAAAAGTAAGGCCCCTGCACAAATACAATTGAGCCAGCTACCATAGAAAAGTGTCCTTGTGAAAAGGTAGTCATTTTAATTGGCAGCAAGCTCAGCATGAATCAATAATATGATATTGCAGTCACAAAAGTTCATGTGAATGATTTAAACATAAAATCACCCTAAAAGGTTGCACTGATGGTCCCTCTCCTGAGATATCTTTTCATTGTTGGATTATAGGCTTGGCCCTCAGTGATAGGAAGTTCTCAGGAGCTTTCTCTATCTGTAGAAGACACAGTTCTGCCAGCTGTGGAGCACTGGGGATGCCATACCAGACAAGGGACTTCTTGGCTATTCCCCTTTCCCACAAATTTGCCTGAAGAGAAGACCCCTCCCCCACAATCACACTCCAACAAGAGTCCCAGTTCCCAACTCCAGCCTCAGATGTGGCAACTCCAAATTTTTATTTCTTTTCTCCCTCAAGCATTCTGGAGGGGCAGCCCTTGCCCAAGGAAATACTCCTGTCTTGTTCAGGAATATAAAAGCACAATCATTTCTCCTTTACTATCTCTCTTTAATCCCAAAGAATCTCTAAGGAAACTGGGTAGGATTATTCAGATCATCAGAAGCAATCAGCCAAATGACAGCAATAAAGGAAGGGAGTGGGGGAAGCTGTGTATTCTTTCAGTTTTTCAGCATACATTTTTTTTTTCCAGAGGACATGATTCCTTTGGAAGAGCAGGATCTCACGAACCTATTTTAGAATCTGAAGGGAATTTAGAAATCTTTTAGTCTAACCTCTCATTTTAAAGATGAGTAAACTGAAGCCCAGAGAGGTGTGATGACTTACCCCAGGCCACACAGTAGCAGAGAGAGTTTTTAAACTCACGTCCTCTGACTACACTCTTTACAATGTGTCACACTGAGCTGTTCACTCTCTTTAGTGTGTTAATTTGAATACATGGCACTACTTCGGAGGATTTATTGTTCTCACTAATCAGTACCTAGCTGTATGTGTCAGGAATGGGCCAGCTAGTACAGGGCCAAGGAGATATTCACAGCACTGACAGTGACTATGAATATTCTGGCACAGTTCTGAATCACAAAATATAACAGGCTCTCCATATAGAAGCCAGAAGCAAAACATTTATTCAGACACCAGAAAGCCAAATCCCCACACCAAAAAACCCAAATGCATCATAGCAACAAAGAAGTTAATACATCATAACACAGCAGGAAGCCACACTATCCTTTAGCCTCCCCACAAACAAACACTCACAAGTCTAACTGTCTCCTTGCCTGTGTCCTCTCTCTTCCCTCCGTCTAACTGCTCTGACTCCCAGTTTCCTCTGGGCTCTGCTCCACCTCTTCAGCAAACTCCTCCCACCAAAGGCTCCATGTGATTACATTTGGTCTATTAAGGGACAGGGAAGATCTTCAAATTCCCTTTACCATTATGGCTAGGTGGCACAATGGGTAGAGTGCTGGGTCTGGACTCAGGAAGACTCATCTCCCTGAGTTCAAACGTGGCTCAGAGAAAAGATGACTTGGGGAGAGGAAGGAACACAAGAGCTGTCTGTCTAAATATTTGAATGACTGTCTTGCAGAAAAGGGATTAGATTTGTTTCATTTGACTGACTCCAGAGGGAAGAATTTGGTGTCAAGAGATGGAAGACTCCAAGAAGCAGACGCCAACAGAATAAAAGACTTCTCCAAAACTGCAGTCCAAAGTAATGGTTGCTGCCTTGGGAGACAATAAGTTCCTCTTCTCTTGAGATCTTCAGTAGGACACTGGATGATTCCTTCTTTGGGGAGCTGTAGAAAGGATATATGCTTTGGAGTAGATGACCTCTCAGGTTCCTTCCACCTGTAAAACTCTATGATTAACCCCCTTATGTGGTCAACAACTATTAGCACATTTGTTAATTAGGGTCACTGGTTGGACTTTTTTGTGAACTCTTACCATTTCTGGGTTTGAATGGAGGTCTTTTTAGTTTTTAAGTCATTACTATCTGTCAGGAAGAGATAATGAGCTTGAATCACAAACTGTATGTGAATGAAGAAAGGCTTTTCTGAGGAACTGCCCCAGTTGATGTTGTTATAGAATGATGATTGTCAGGAAGAAACAGAAGCTTTCTTTCAGCTACCAAATGAACAACCACCATTAACAAAACCCTAATTAATGAATTTATAATGAATATTCTCTCTTAGAAAGGCAATATGAAATAGAGGAGAGAGCCACCCTTAAAGCAAGGAAGATCTGGGCTCCCAAGTTTCCTGAAACATTGTTGTTAAGTCATTTTAGTAGTGTCTGACTCTTTGTGAATCTATTTGGGATTTTCTTGTCAGAGATACTGGAGTGTTTTTCCATTTCTATCTCCAGATCATTTTACAGATGAGGAAACTGAGGCAAACAGGGTTAAGTGACTTGACCAGAGTCACACAACTAGTTAAGTCTTGAGGCCAGATTTGAACTCAGGAATATGATCTATCTGAGTCTATCTACTGAATTATTTAGCTGCTAGAGATGCAAGTGCTTCTTGATAGCTCTTCATTTCCAACTGGACTACATTCCTTATTATTTCTCCTCACCCCTCTTCCCCCTGTGCCAAGTGGTGTTGTTCATTTATTTTTTTCAGTTGTGCCCAACTCTTTGCAACCCTATTTGGGGTTTTCTTGGCAAAGATATTGTAGTGGTTTTCCCCTTCCTTTTCCAGATCATTTTGCAGATAAGGAAACTGAGGCAAACAGGGTTAAATGACTTGTCCAGAATCACACAGCTAGTAAATGTCTGAGGCTAGATTTGAACTCAAGGATATGAGGCTTCCTGAGTCCAGATCCAGCACCTGGCTGCCTCATTCCTGATACATGCAGCTATGTACTGATTAGAGGGAACAATGAATCCCCTGAAGTAGTCCCATGTATTCAAATTCACACTATTCAACTTAAATAAAATATAGTCATTGATCCAAGCCCAATGGAAATACTCAGTGTGAATTAAAATAATTCAACCACTTCAAGGGATTCATTGTTCACACTAATCAGGACCTCGCTTTACTGGGCACATGACTCTACCAGGACCTAACTGTACTACGTATTTAACCCAAGTCACTTCATCTCTAGATGTCCTAGATAACTCTCTTGTGATTTTTTTCAGTGTAAACTATGACCAAGATTTAGGCTTGCACAGACAGGGTCTGATTTGGGGGCACCTCCCAAAATCACAACTTTGGGCTCCTATCGCTCCTAATCCGGTATTGTCTCTTGAGAATATAGATCAAATATACTTCATATCCAGATCTCCATATACATAAATGAAAGACTACTATGAGTCCCTCAAGTTGCTTTTGCATTTCACCTGTAGGGTAAAATAAGAACAGTCCTGCAGTCAATATTCAGTGTTACCTTGAATACATACATAGGAGTTCAACTGGAAAGTAAAGTTCCAAGTCTATAAAATGACATGACCACACTTTTTACATTCCCCAAACATTTTATACCAGACAAGGAACCTCTTGGCTATTCCCTTTTTCCACTACTCTCAGGGACTTCTCACTTCACACAAACTTGCCTGAAGAGCAGACCCCACTACCACTACTACACTCCAACAGAGCCCCAGTCACCAACTCCACATTCAGATATGGTGACTGCAAATTTTGATTTCCTTTTTCCATCAGATATCAAAGTTCACTTTTTGGTCTCTAGTCTCTGATCTGTCCTCAGAAAGAGGTGGAGAGAGAAACAGAAAGAGAGAGAGAGAGACAGAGAGAGACAGAGACAGAGAGAGACAGAGAGAGAGACAGAGAGAGAGAGAAAGAGAGAGTGAGAGAGAGAAAGAAAAACAGAGAGAGAAGAGAGGAGAGAGAAAGAAAAACAGAGATAGAAGAGAGGAGAGAAAGATAGAGAGACAGAGAAGAGAGGGAAAGAAAAACAGAGAGGAAAGAAAGAAAGAAAGAAAGAAAGAAAGAAAGAAAGAAAGAAAGAAAGAAAGAAAGAAAGAAAGAAAGAAAGAAAGAAAGGAGGAAGGAAGGAAGAAAGAAAGAAGGAAAGAGAGGAAAAGAGAAAGGAGAGAGTCAGAAAGACAACAAAATCTGTGGTGAAGACTCTCTAGGCCTGACACAAAGGGTTGACTCCAACCAAGTTATCTAATTCTATCCTGCACTAATAAATTTATCTCCAATCTATGAGACTTATTCACCCATCCTCAAAGAAGTATGAATGGGTCTTTACCCACTGGTGTGCTCATGGGCATACCACTCCTTTCATGGAGAGATGCAAAACTGGTGTGCTCATGGGCATGCCACTCCTTTCATGGAGAGATGCAAAGTCCCACACAAAGTCTCACTTCCTTGTAAGTTCATCAGGCTGTTCAGAAAAATTTCCTGATCAATTCCTTGTATCAATTACAAAAGAGCTGCTGATCTGCTTCAGTGGAGGGAATTTCCACTCTGGGAATTCTCTACTTAGCTGAAATCGTAGACTTGGACCAAAGAACAAAATCTGCTTTCGGAAAATTCACTCAAGTTCTCTTCAGTAGCCTGAAACATAAACAACCATGCAACTTTGGCATCCTGTCTTATTTTTTACAAGAATACCCAGAAACCAATGACAGTAAGAGAGTCTTGAGGACAAAAAGTTTGAGCACATCATTTTCTATCTTTGGAGCTCTACTTAGCCTCTTATGATGATCAGTGGGCTCCAAAGACAAATATGAATCTTGGTGGTTTTTTCTGCTATTTATTAGTATCCATTGTTTATAGGAAGGAAATAGGCATGCATTGAGCGTCTACTATGTGCAGGAACTGGGCTAAGGACTTTCAAACATCTCATTTGATCATCACAGCAACCCTGGGACATAATAGGGGCTACTATTATCTCCATTTTACAATTGGGGAAACTGAGGCAAACAGAGGTTAAATGACTTGCCCAGGTAACACAATTAATAAGCAATGATGAGGATGAGAATGATAGTAATAGCTACCTTTATATAGTGCTTTCTATGTACCAGGCATTGTGCTAAACACTTTACTACTTTTATCACATCTGATTCTCACAACAACCCTGAGACATAGGGGCTGGTATTATTCCCATTTTATAGATGATGAAACTGAGGCCAACAGATATTTAATGATTTGCCCAGTATTGTTCAACTACTAAGTGCCTGAGGCTAGAGGTGAGCTCAGATCTTTCTGATTCAAGGCCCAGTGCTCTGTCCCCTGCACCACCTAGTTTCCTCCATATTTATACTTTGTACATAGATAATAGCAGGTAGGTTTGACTAGAGGCAAATGCACAACCAAATGGACCATCACCTAGGGAAAATAACTGAGGTTCACGTCACACTTTTATATACATCATTCTGTTGTGATCCTTACAACAGAGTATGTATTATTTTTATTCCCATTTTGTAGATGAGGAAATTGAGCTTCATAGCTTGCATCACGTGCCCAAGGTTATACGACTAGTTTGTCTCAGAGGTGAAATCTGAACTCAGGTGTTCCTGACTCCAGGTGCAGTGCTCTATCTACCTCATCAAGCTGCTTTTTTATGTTAAAAATTCTTCAAAAGATATTTTACACAAAAGTTGTTAGCTTTAGCAGGGGTGTTTGTCGTTGTTGTTGTTATTTTCAAGTTTGGGACATTCTTCTGTATTTGACTTAGAACTATGGTTTAAAGCACTGTGTGTTGTTAATAAACCTGTGATCACCTTGATAATTTGATGGATCTGTGATCTCATCCGTGTGGGTGTTCTTCCCAATAGTACATATTGACGACAAGCTGTGCATTCTCAAGATGGGCAACTCTTATCCATGCCCTCCCATCACTCTTACCCAGGAGGTCCATCCAACATGTTGGGGTTATTTTGTCCATCTGTTAATCCTCATTCTCACCACACGACTAGCCCACCTTCTTTTCCAGTCATATACCCATCTGATGATATCCTTTCTGATCCTTCTCCTGCACAATCCTCAATTCTTCACACACCCTCCATGCACCTCTCAGCACACTGTGAACTCTCAGAGATAGGAAACCTCACTTTTCTCTGCTCTTAAGCCAAACTGAAGAAGTGAGCAGGGAGTTCTGACAGTCTTCAGCAGTCCTAGATAACAAGTTTGCACAGTGATAATGAGGGTCATTCAAGGGAAGACTCACACCAAGAATTCAATGTTGTGCTTGGAGATTTATTGTGTTAAGGCTTATTAGAAGTGCATGGAGTCTGATAATGCTGATTATATGTGAGAGCTTACTCATCACTCAGAGGGACTGATGAGAATGATAGCATTAGATGAATCAGATTGAATATCAGTATTTCTAAACACAGAAGATGGTGAGTTTAAACGTGAGGTAAGAGATAGTATGGGATAACGAAAACAATACTATATTTGAAATCAGGAGATCTGAATTCAAATCCTGACTCTGTGACCTTGGGAAAGTCAATTAATCTCTTTGGTCCTCAATTTCTTCATCTGAAAAATGGAAGCACTGAACTAGATTATAAGGAAACCCATAGCTCTAAGCCTACATATCTGACAAGTGTGCAAAATGGTAAATAAACACATTAGATTTTGAGTGAGAAGAACTGAGACCAAGTCCTCGATCTGCAACCTACTATGTGGGAGATGTCAGGAAAATCATTCTGGACAATCCTCTCTGAACCTCAGTTTTGTGACATAGATGTCCACCCCTCCACACTCCAGCTACTAAATCATGCTATGAATCACGGTAGCCAAAAGATTCATCTCTTAATGGCTATCTTCTAACAATGAACCTTGCTGCTCTGGAGAAGAACTTCAGGGAAGTATGAATCTAAAAGAAAATGAGAAGCAAGAATATCCTCAAACTCAGAGCCTCCCATATTTAAGTCTACCTTAAAAATGGTATTTTCAGTGCCCCCAACACTACCTCCCTGCCTGTGGTCATTCTAAATCTCTCTATACTCCTCATGCCAGAGTCCCATTGACAGACCAAGAACATATCACCATTCAGATCCATCTACCACACCCAAACGGTCAAAGAACTTCATTGCTCTGCAGTTCTCAGTATAGATTGTTTTTTTACCCAGGAGTTTAGAAACTTATGGTCAAGACACTTCATGTCTTTGAGTCTCAATTTAGAAAATGATCACACTGCTAGTAGATGACAAAGATCGCTGTATTCTGAATCAGACAGCCTGGGTCCCAATACTGGGTTAAGATGCTGCTACTGGCTAACTGTGTAACTTTGGGCTAGCCATATCATATACTGCAGCCTCAAATTCCTCATCTGTAAAATGAGAGAATTGGACTTGAATGCACTTTAACAGTTCCCTCCAGTTCTAAAACTCCCTGAACCTTCATAGAGCAAGACACTAAAGAAATGCACAAAATAGGGAAAAGCTAGTGATAAATATCATCACGTAATTTGACTCAATCATTTTTCTTTTTAAAAATTTCAAGATACTTTCCACTGATTCTTTCATCTGCTCCACAGATGCAGATTTCAATGGGAGGGAAGGAAGGGGGAGAGGGGAAAAGAAGGAGAGGGAGGGGGGAGGGAGGAAGAGAGAAAGGGAGAGACAGAAAGAGAGAGAGAGAGAGAGAGAGAGAGAGAGAGAGAGAGAGAGAGAGA
>NW_027186473.1:41362411-41363377 GCF_028583685.1 Petaurus breviceps papuanus
AGAGAGAGAGAGAGAGAGAGAGAGAGAGAGAGAGAGAGAGAGAGAGACAGAGACAGAGACAGAGACAGAGAGACAGAGACAGAGAGAGAGAGAATCAGAAAGTCAAAGGGAAAGAAAATCAGAAAGAGACTTAGGACATTTAAGCCTCTACATCAATAAATCTTAACTATGCCCTCTCTGAGTGTGCTGCTACAACATTAGTACATTACCTGGTTATACACTGCTGGACAATATGACATTATGCCTAGAAATGCGAACTGATAATATGATGGAAAGGACTGGAGCTTTCTTCTATTGTGCTCCTCCTGTAAGGCGATAAATAAGTGGAACTGTGTTCTCCTGATTTATGTTTATGACTGTGATGATGATGATTTATTGGGGACTACGCACTGACAGGGAGCCGAGTGCTCTACCAGGCTCATAAGAAAAAATGGTTATGCCCTCGAGGCATGCAAACCAAGACAAACAATTCAGCCATAAAGCTTCACCAGCCAAAGAAGGCTCCTACTTAATCTCAACAGGGCAAGTGGGCTCCAAATGTCTGCTTGGGTGGAGGGAATTTTCTCTTTTCCTGGGAAGAAAAAGAGCACTGCCCTTGAAAGACTTTTGGGAGGAAAAAAAAAAAGAGGTGTGTGCTGGGCAGGGAGGGAGAAGAAGGAGACGAGGGAGAGCAAGAAGCAATCTTGGAAATCATCTAATTCGCTGCTTCAATTTATAAATGAAGAACCAGACAGAGGTGAAAATAACCTGCCCAAGGGCACCTAGCTGATAATCAATAACCAATCAACAAATATTTATTAAAGTTTACTACCTGCCAATGAAGGATTTAGCTCGATTGTTTCGTAGCTGCTAAATGAATGAAGAGTAGTATTAAGTGTTTACTTGTGTACCAAGTGGTGTGTGCTAAATACTGAGGATACAGATGACAAAAAGAGACTGTCCCTACTCTCAAGTAGCTAACATTCT
>NW_027186473.1:41363477-41428003 GCF_028583685.1 Petaurus breviceps papuanus
GAAGGAAGGAAGGAAGGAAAGAGGGAAGGAAAGGAAGGGGGAAAGGAGGGAAGGAAGGAGGGAGGAAAGGAAGGAAGAAGGGAAGGAAGGACTTCTTAAATTCTTACTATGTGCCAGGTAGTGTGCTAAGAGCTTCATAAATATTATCTTATTCGATCCTCACAACAACTCTGGGAGGCAGGTGCTATTATCATCTCCATTTTATAGTTGAGGAAACCTAGAAAGACAAAGTTTAAGTGACTTACCAGGGGTCACACAGCTAGCAAATATATGAAGCCAGATTTGAACCGGAGTCTTCCTGTGCCAGAGAGAAGTCACAAAGCTGGTGAGAGGGTTGGGCACTCCATAGACACATCCTTTCTAGAGGCAATGATAAGAGTGATTTATTGCAATTCCCTGAGAAAGAGAAGGATGAGGCAGTGCTGTGCTGCATGCTTCCTGTGCAACTTATTTCTTAATTGATGGAGAGAATGATAACATGACCCTAGAAGAGAAACACTCTCCATTTCCTTCTTTGAGAGAGATATGTGGTTCCAGACTCTCTTTAGGAAGAGATTGATGGTGAGGGAAGAAAAGACTTCAAAAATAGAAGGCTTGTAGAGGAGCTGATTCTCAGGTTATCTCCCTAGAGATTTCAAAAGGAATTTCCCCTTTGGATACGATCAGGGCCTATCTTTTGGTTGAGCTGATTTATCCTCAGAAAGTTTATTTTCTGTGTATTTTCTGGTATATTCTAATCTGCATAACTTCTCCAATTTCTGTTTGCTTGGATAAATGGGTCTACTCATTATTTGTAATATTGGTCTTTTGTGTACTAGTATTTAGTGGGAAGGAGTCAAGCCTTCAGGTATAAATCTGAGGTAACCTCCTTTTTTGAGGAAGAAAGGCCAGTGAAGCCTGAAGGTTTGTTACTTTTGAATCTTGAAAAAAAAAAGTTTCCTAAGCCTAGGAAAATTAAGGAAGGCAAAGAAATATAATTCTAATCCAGTGCCCTTCTCTCTCAGGAGAACAGAATGGTAATCTTATGGTCCTTTTCCAGCTACCCTCTAAGCAGGAATCAACAATCTTCCTTCAATATATGTGGAAAAATCCCTAGAGATACCTAAGGCCTTCATGATTGGACAACCCATGGAAATATACATAACCTATATGAGTAAAACACATACTTACATTGAGGAAGACATATGCCCACTCTTACAACTCCCCATTCAGAAAGATTCAAATACATTCTCCCAGTGCCAAGGTCAGACATCTAGCTCAAGGCAGGGATGGGGCTAAAATCCAGCTCTTCTGGCTCCTGTTTCAGAGTCCTTTCCTTTAACCCCTCTTACCTCCCCAGGAAGGCAGATTGGGGCTCTTTTCCTTTCCCAACACTCAAACATTAAAGCTGTAAAGAACCTCAGAAGTCTCATTGAACCCAAGTGAAGAATAGCCCAAGGCCAATGAGCCATTTCTGCTACCGTGAAAAAATGAATTTCTATGAAACTTTGAAACTAGTCCCATATACATAGCATATAGGGATAATCAGTATTCTAGTGGGGCCCAGACCCACTGAAAAATTACAATTAAACTGGGTTGGGTTAGTTGCCCAGCAGGACAGGAGATAGTGGTATTTTACATCTCTATGCTCCCAGCCAATTTCAGACAATTGGGTGCTGTGTGTGTTCCTTCATTCTCACTGAAAACAAAAGTTATTTCTGATTAATTTTGAAGACCAGCAGAATTACTGAAGATTTGTCTCCTCTGTGGCAGAAAGGTTGAAGTAAGACCAAGTCTGCTTATTGTATTAGAAACGCCAAGAAGGGTCACTTATCCTGCTCCTCGTTTACATTTTACAATTAGAAGACAATCAGTATTCCATTATGAGTAAAAATTGTTGGAATGACCTTTGGGCTGCATTTTTTTTAATCCAGCAAGTCCTTGGGGACTGCTTGATTGAAAGCATGACAGGAGAACAAGGCAAGTTATAGTGATGATAAATAAGAACAATTATCACACTTATTATCTGATAAATAATTGATTGTGGTTTGCCATTAATCCATCTCCAATCAGACCCTCATAGAAAAACACAGAACTTTCTGTCTGACTTCGTTTAAGTCCCCACCTTTGTACTAGGTAGTCTTGTTTCAAAAGCATAGCCAAAAATGTTAACCCCAAGAATAGAAGACGCTGTCTCTGCCAGGTTCATTGTTTTATTCAACACAAATTATAGCTCCTTTCATTAATGGCAAAATAGTTTCTTAGCTTCTAGGGGTTTTTTTGTTTTTTATTTTAACAAAGAGAGGCTATTTTGAGGGAAACTGAGGCTCATACAAATATACATTTAACACTTAAAACTATAATTTCGACTTTGAAAAAAATCCTATTCTACCACTCCAAAATCAATATTCCATCTCTCAGAGACAACAAAAAGGCATGGATTTTATTGACACTTGTAGCAGGTACTTAATATTCATCAATGGCTATCATCTTGAGAGGCAGTCTGGCATTGTGGATAGGGCTCTACTTTAAGTCAGGAAGATTTGGGTTCAAATCCTGTCTCTGACACATACTGGCTGTGTGACTCTGGGCAATTGACTTAACCCTTGAGTGCCCCCCACGACATTCTCAATACTTTCTCAAGTTACAGGGCAATTGTCAATTTGTTTTTGTAGAGGAGGTTTTCTTACACCAATAAATAAAGGGTTTGGTAAAAAAAAAATAGCATACTACTGTAATAGTCCTATACTATTCATGTATTCTATAATAGTCATTAAACCCGAATAATACTGATGATAATAATAACAAACATTTCAGCAGCACTTACTATGTGATAGGTACTATGCTAAGTGCTTTAGAAAAATTGTATCATTTTATCCTCCCCATAACCCTTGGAGGTAGGGGCTATTATTAGCCCCATTTTACAGGTGAGGAAACTGAGGCAGACAGAGGACAAGTGACTTGCCCAGGGTCACACAGCTAGGAAGCATCTGAGGCCAAATTTTAATTTGAGTCGTCCTCACTCCAGGCCTGGCAGTCTATTACTGTGCCATCTGAGTTGCCCCTATTAGCTAATTAATTGTTTCTTTAGTTTGTGGGGAGTCTAAACCAATGATATCACTGTGTCAGAAATTCCTAGTGTAGTAATTTCCTCCATCAATGCAGACAAATACTTGCTTGGGTCAGTGAGAAGCTAAAGGCCATGATTTTCTTATGATCATACAGCTACCATACATCAGAATTAAGATGAGGAAGGGAGGCTAGGTGACGCAGTGAGTAAATCGGTGGTCCCAGAGTCAGGAGGACCCGAGTTCGGTTCTGCCTCAGACACTTAACACCCCCACAAAAAGACTAGCCGTGTAACCTTGGGCAAGTTACTTAACCCCAATTGCCCTCCAAAAGGCAAAACAACAACAACAACAAAAAAAGAATTAGGATGAGGAGACTGGCCTTCTTAGCCCTCTGTTCACCATAGTATGCTGATTCTCAAAATCCAATTAATAGGAATAATAATGATGCTATAATAATCATCAGCATGTGTGAGTATGTATGTATATATATACATACATACCTACATATATACATATACATTAAACACTTTAAAATTTGGCAATTGCATAAATTTTCTCATTGGAGTCTCATGACAACCCTCTGAAGTAAGCAATAAAGAAATTATTGTCCCTACTTTGCAAATGGTGAAACATTCTAATTATGTGCATGTTATCACACAACTAGTAAGAATGAGAGATTCAAACCCAAGGTTTCCTGAATCCAAGTCCAGCAATGTACCCACCATGGCACTGGATGCCACAGGAATGATTCCAAATATTGAAAGTCAAAATAAACCAGTATTTTCTATTGCATTGTATGCAATGGCAATTTCAATTGTGGTATGAATGTATTATTTTTAGCTCCTAGTGTATTTGATAAGTAATTTAGGGCCTTTAGAGATGCAGGTCCAATTTCCCAGGAGATGTTTTTAAATTGCTTGTCTGTTGATCTTATTTTTTCCTCCATGTCCTCAAATCTGTCCCCATGGCGATTGCAATTTTTTTAAAATGAGGTTATAAAACTAGATGGTTTGCTTATCTCAGTGTGTTTTTTTCTCCAGAAAAAAAAAGCTTCCCTTATAATGACTATATCTGCTCTTTGGTCAATTATATGTGCATTTCATCATCTTTTTCTTTTTGCTTTTTCCTTTCTGTTGTTGGTTGCTGCTTTCATCTTATTTATCCCTTCATCCCATCTAAGGTGTACTTCTGTAATAGGATTCCAGTATCAATTTAGGTATAATAAAATAAATGTAATTAACAGAAAGATATCCGTGCATCACTATGGGAAGTGACAAACTGACATCATCTACTTCTGTTCTTCTGGAGAACAAGATCACAGAACCAGAAAACCTCAAAGATTTTGAGCAACTATGATCTTATCAGTGACTTGGACAAAGGCATTGTTGGTATGCTAATCAAACTTACAGATGACACAAATCTGAAAGGAATGGCTAACACTATGGATGGCAGAGTCAGGATCCAAAAATATCTAGACAGATTAGAGCATTGGACAGAATCTAAGATGAAATTCAATAGGGATTTAAATGTAAAGCTTTTCACTTGTGTAGAGGAAATTGCTTCATAGTATGAGATGGGGAAGGCATGATCAGTCAAGACCCTGAAAAAATAGTTGAAGTTTTAGTGGACCACAAGCTCAATATAAGTCATCAGGGCAATAGAGTAGCCAAAAGAGAAGGTTTGACATTGGTCTCCATTGACAGGAGTAGTGCACCACAATAAAGAGGAAGTATTGTTCTGTATCCTGTACTCTATCCTGCTCAGACTACAACCTTCCTGAGCAGTTCTGGGCTCTCCAGTTTAGTAAGAACATTGATGAGCTGGAGAGTATTAAAAACAACCAAGATGGCAGAGGGTCTTGAAACCTTGTCATATGAATATCCATTGGCAGAGTTTGAGATGACTAGCCTGGAGAAGGTGTAAACAAGACAAGATAGCTGAATCGACCAACAGACTGGATTCAACTTGTTCTATTTGACTCCAGAGTACAAAACTAGAAGCAATATGGAGAAGTTTCAAAGAGAAAAATTTAAGTTTGTTATCAGGAGAAATCTCCTAACTATTAGAGCCATCCAAAGTCAAATAAACTGCCTGAGGAGATGGCAGATCCAAAGTCAAATAAACTGCCTGAGGAGATGGCAGGTCCCCTCTCCTTATTAGGTGGAGGCTAGATAATCACTCATCAAATTTGTCAAGGTGGGGATTCTTTTGAGGGTATACTTGGAATAGATAGACAATCCATTCCCTTCCAATGGTAAAATTTCAGTGTCAACATAGTTCGTTCACTTCTATTCCTTCAGGCAGGAATTAAGAACTTCAAAGAGATTTTTTTTTAATTTTAGTCTTATGAGAGAATTCACCTCCTGGCAGTGGTCCTAAAAATTTATAGACTTTGACTCCATGTCTCAGTTGCATTTTCATCTGGAAAATCTGGAACATCAATCTGTTATGCCAACCCTCCATTTTCCATTGGTTGGTTCCTCCTAGAGCCACTATTTTAGGGAGAGGCTAGACAACTTTTATTGCCCTCCTAGCTGTGCTTCTGACTGTCAACCCTTTGCCTCAGCTAGAGATTCATCCTAGAACTTCCCACAGTGCTTGTGACCTCTTCAACCTTGAACATCCATAACCACCTGCAACCTTCTCACCCTGGAACATCCTTCTGCTATGCCCGCCATCCTCCAATTATTGAGTTCCTCTTGGGGCCTCCATTTGGGGAGGGGCCAAGCTATCCAACTTTTACTCTATTTCCCCCCTCCCCAATGGTTATGCTTCTTTATATATTTTGTCATTTCTACCCCTCCTTGAGTAAGTGCCTTAACCCCACCCCTTGCTTTCTGTCTCTCTTCTGTGTATTGTCTTTCCCCCATTAGACTCGAAACGTTTTGATGACAGGGAAAGTCTTTCTTTTTGCTTGTATTTGTTTCTCTCTTTCTTGGCATAGAATAAGACTTTAATAAATGCTTGTGGCTTTGCCTTGTTGCCATTGTTGCACTGTTATTGTGTACAATTTTATCCTGATTCTGCTCATTTCACTCAACATCAGTTCATATAAGTCTTACCAGGTTTCCCTGAAGTCTGTCTGCTCATAATTTTTTACAGCACAATAGTATTCCATTCCAAACGAGAAGTTGACTTCTCAAATTACATAAGTCATCTGTGTGAGATATCACCATCAACATTATCATACCTCTCACATTCTTATAGCACTTTACATTTGCAAAATACACTAACTTATTTGATTTGAGGCTCACAATGCCTTGTGAAGTAGGTATCACAAAAACCATTGTGTCCATTTTATAGATGAGAAAACTGAGGCTCAGCAAGGGTAAGTAACTTGTCCAAGGTCACATAGAATGTGGGTGTCTGAGGTGAGACAGTTGGTTCGGGGAACAACCTGATGAGAACCCCCTTCTGCAAATGTAGGTCAACACCTCTACAGATATGTTATGGTGGGCACTGAAAGGTTAACTGATTTGCCCAGGATCACACAGTCAGAATATACCAGACTTGAGACCTGAACCCAGGTCTTCCTTGCCAGCTCTCTATTGCACCCTTCCAAAAGTGATTTTTCAAAATGCTCTAACTCATTATTGATTAGAGAAATGCAAATCAAAATGACTCTCAGGTACCACATCACACCTATCATATTGGCTAACATGACAAAACAGGAAAATAATAAATGTTGGAGAAGATGTGGGAAAACTAGAACATGAATGCATTGCTGGTAGAGTTGTGAACTGATCCAACCATTATGGAGAGCAATTTGAAACTATACCCAAATGACTATAAAACTGTGCATACTCTTTGACCCTGCAATATCATTTCTAGGTATGTATCCCAAAGAGGTCATAAAAATGGGAAAAGGACCCACACATACAAAAATATTTATAGCAACTCTTTTTGTAATGGCAAAGAATTGGAAATTAAAAGGATGTCCATCAATTGGGGAATGGCTGGACAAGTTGTGGTATATGAATGTAATGGAATACTACTGTGCTATAAGAAATGATGAGCAGGCAGACTTCAGAAAAACCTGGTAAGACTTCTATGAACTGATGTTGAGTGAAATGAGTAGGATCAGGATAACATTGCACACAGTAACAGTCACATTGTGCAAAGAGTGACTTTGATAGACTTAGTTCTTGTCAGCAATGCAAGGATCCAAGACAATTCCAAAAGACTCACAGTGAAAAAAGCTATCCACGTCCAGAGAAAGAACTCTGGAGTCCGAATGCAGATGGAAGCATGCTATTTGCTCTCCTTTTCTTTTACTGTTTTGTTTCTTTCTCGTGGTTCCTCCCATTAGTTCTAATTCTTCTTTACATCATGACCAATGTGAAAATATGTTTAATATGAATGTATAAGTAGAACCTATATCAGATTGCAAGTCATCTTGGGGAGGGGGGAGGAGAAGGGGGAGAAAATTTAAAATTCAAAATCTTTTGGAAGTGAATGTTGAAAACTAAAAATAAATCAATTATATTTTCAAAAGACAAAAATAAATTTAGTCTGCATCATCAAAAATAAAATAAAAGTTATTTTTCAGATAACCAAATCTAAATCCTTCATCTTCCAGAGGGCTAAACTGAGGACCAGTGAATATAAGAGATTTGATCACCGTTACTTGGCCAAGAACTCAGGTTTCATGACTTCTAAGCCATGACTCTTTCCCCTTACTACTCAGATAGGAAAGCAGACTAGTAGTTATGAGTTATACATAACCAACTAAAAGTCAGTCTTTTAATGTCTTCCTCCCAAACTTTCTCTATGTCTTGCCCCAGATCAGAGAAACAGACCTTCTGAGGATCTCATTTCATGCTTCCAGCTATAACCTCCATGGTATGAGATATGCACCATGAGGGACAGAGCTGTGGTTCAGAGATAAAACCATCACCAAACATTTATTAAGCACTTATTATATTCAGGTCATTTCACTGGGCACTAGAGTATATTGTTGTAGTTGTTGTTCAGTCCTTCAGTCAGTGGTCAGCTCTTCATAACCCTATGAACCATAGCAGGCTGGGCCCTTCTGTCTCCCAAAGTTTATCCATCCTCCTGTTTGTTGAATGTATTGGACACCTTCTGCCTTGAGGGGCTCCTCTTCTGATTTCATCTCTTTTAGCATTTTAATGATGCCATGGAGTTTTCTTAGCAAAGATTCTGAAGTGGATTGCCATGTCCTTCTCCATGGATCACCTTTTGTCAGAACTCTCCACTATGACCCATCCATCTGGGGTAACCCTGTACTGCTTAGCTCATAGCTTCATTGAGCTATGACAAGGCAGTGATCCAAGATGGGGAACGGAGGATAAACAAAGTTTAACCAAAGGACAGTCCTTGCCCTCATGAGATTTATAGTTTAGTGGGGATATAAAGTAGACCAATGGCAACCTCTCACATTAAGAAAGCTTTACTAAGAGATGATATCCCGTATTTTGCTGATTTTCAAAGGTCCTTCATAATATAACCTATTATTTGATACATTCATACAATAGTAACAAAATGTAAATAGGAATGCAAACAGTCTAAACCTCAGATTTCTCATCTTCAAAATGGGGATAATAATACATGTTTTATCTTCAACTCTCATCATGGACTTTTCTTTTTTGTCTCTAATAACAAGAATGAGAGAAAACAGATGAATGACCATGTACTTTAGTGCTCCTTCCATTGAGAAAAAGAGGACATAAGACCTACACAGCATGTTGGACATACCCTCTGGAGCAAATTTATGAGGTTCATGACAGTCCCAGGACAGTTCTTTTTTGCTTGTATTTGTGTTCCCCGTTCTTGGCATAGAATAAGACCTTAACGAATGCTTGTTGCTTTGCCCTGTTGCCTTGAGAGGTTGGTTTCTCAAATTATTCGAGTCATCCATGTCAGCTATCACCATCAACATCATACCCCTCACATTCTGAGGTTTGCAAAATACACTAACTCATTCGATTTGAACCTCACAATGACTTTATGAAGTTTTATACCTGGTGTGCAGGTATCACACCAGACAGGCAAGCAAGGATGGACTGTGTGATAATATGCCTATTTAGAGGCAATACTCACATTAAGGAGATAATAAATCCATTTGAATATCTGAGTAACCACCTCACAGGTGTTGTTGTAAGGTTCAAATTAAAAAAGCAACTAGATGATACAATAGATACAGTACTAAACCTGGAGTCAAGAAAGACCTAAGTTCAAATCCCTTCTCAGACATTTACTCAGCTGAGTGACCCTGGCCAAGTCACATAACCTCAGCCTGCCTCAGTCTCCCCAGCTGTAAAGTAGGGATAATAATTGCACCTACCTCCCAGGATTGTTGTGGGAATAAAATGAGATCATATTCCTGCAAACCTTAAAGTGTTATATAAACACTAGCTCTTAGTACATAAAGGGCTTTGGAAACTCTAAAGCACTATATAAAATCAGGTGGTGGTGGTGGTGCTAGATGTAGTAGCAGCAGCTGCTAAGAGAAACATAAATGCAAATCAGGACAGTGAAAGTTTCTGTGTTCCTTTTGTCCTGGACACTGGAATGTCCAGCTTTGCAGGGCAGGGGAACAGGAAGGAAGAGCACACATAGATACTTAGCCAAAACCCATTATGAATGAAAAAAAAAAAACACTAGCAAGGGCTTACATCATACTCATGAAAGCAAGGCTTCAATGCATTCCTTGTTCCTCTTAGAATCTTTTTAGAAAAGATTTATTAGGAGAGTTTGTGCATCTAGCCACTGGTGCTACAAAGAGTCACCCTCTCCATGTCTGCTGGTCCTGCACAATTTAATGTGATCGCCAGTCAATACTGTCCATGTCAGGGCTTGAGATGGAACAGTCTAACCCTCTGATATGTCCAACTGGACCATCAATTCATACGATTCCAGATGCCCATGGGCCCTCCAGGTTATCACCGGGGGTTTGGATCCAAGCTAACTGATAATTGAAAGAGTAGACAGATCAACAGCAAATCTCTTGGAGGGGACAGAGAAAGAGAGAGAGAGACAGAGAGAGAGAGAGAGAGAGAGAGAGAGAGAGAGAGAGATGCTATATATATATAGCTTTAGATAGATAGATGATAGATACTATATATATATATAGCTTTAGATAGACAGACAAATAGATTATATATAATAGCTTTAGACAGACAGATAGATAAATAGATAGAGATAGATTATAGATAGTATAGATATATATAGTTTTAGATAGATAGAGATTATAGATATGTATAGCTTTAGATAGATAGCCAGATAGATAGACAGATACTATAGATATATATAGTTTTAGATAGAGACAGACAGACAGACAGACAGACAGACAGACAGATAGATAGATAGATAGATAGATAGATAGATAGATAGATAGATAGATAGATAGACACTCACATAGATAGATATAGATATCTCCACAGATACTGAAAGTCCAGACAAACAACCAAGGAGACTTTGAAGTGATGCTACCAGAAAGGGAATTAGGGTCCATCTGGATCCACCAGAAAAACCTGATAGGATAAATCAGATGTCTGTAATGTCAATACCAAGGACTGGCATGGGCATGGAAAGAACAAAGAAATGGGCAAGGGAGGGGCTGAGCTATAGATCAAAAACAGTCAAACTAGGCATGAAATACAGCTGAATGGTGAGGGAAGTAGTAACTCCAAAGCTTTATGAGTTAAGGTAAAAGACATACAGAATGAAGAGAAATTAGCAGTGGGTGTCTTCTATGGAGCATTAAATCACAACGAACTCACTGAGGAGTTACTATAGAAGCATATTTTTAAAAATAAACAAAACAGATACCCATAGGTCATAAATAAATAAAATATAGCTTGCAGTACAAATCTCATCAGAAATGTTTCTTTACTCTCCCTCCAGCTCCTTGCTGAAACACTCCAGTGTCCTCATCCCTCAGAATAATAGGATCTCAAAGTTGGAAGGGAAATGATATGTCATCTAGTTCAGTCCATGCGTGAATAGGAATCCAGTCTACACCATCCTTCCTCCCCACCCCCACCCCCAAACAGTCATTCAGACCTCAAGTGACAGGGAGCTCACTAGCTCCCAAGAGAACCCATCCCAATTTTGGACAGCTCTATTTATTAGGAAATTTTTCCTTTATATCAAAGCTAAATCTGCCTCTCTGTAAACTCTTCCCTTTGCTCCTACTTCTACCCTCTGGAACCAACCACAGGCTCATAAGATCATAAATTTAGAGCTAGAAGCAACTTGGAAATTATCTTTTCCAGCCCACTCATTTTTCTGGGTAAAGAACCTGAGACCCTGGGAGATTAAGTCATTCAGATTTCAAATCCAGAATTTTTTTCCCATATGCCATAAGGTAAAGAGCCATAGGAGTGTTGAAATACTCAAAAATTGATCTGGCTTTGCCCAAGGAGAATAATATATGTTTAGAGGAAATAGTCCTACCTCCAAAGAGCTAAAGGTTTCTCCAAAGGTGGATAAAGGGAATGATAGATGCTACTACAAAAAAAAAAAAAAGCAATACTGAAAGTTTCTTTCACTGGCTAAAACAGAACCATGATGGACGATTGATGGAGGTCAATAAGACCCAATGGAAGGACAACCAGCAGAAGAGGAATATAGACTGAAAAATAAAAGGGAGCCATTGCAGGCAGACCACTTAAATCACTTGGAGATCAAGCAAGTATGTCTAAGTCTAGAGAACAGCTGTACTTCCAATTTGGGCAATAAACTAAAAGTGTCAAAACAGTTAGAAATTAACAGCCATGATAACTCTCAGATATGTGATTACAGAAACTTCACAGCATTCCTACCCCCCTCCCCCAAGAAAAAAAAATTCAGATCTGTTATCTTTGAAAAATAAAGACACAACCATATTAGCTGGCTAGCTGGTTGGACAGAGTTAAGAGATATTTGTTGTTGCTTCAAATTAAGTACATTTTCAGCTTTGAAAATGTGGAGTGGGGGGAAGGGTTCCCTGTTGCTTCTTCTGTTCTGTATTTGTTTATATACTTACATCCTGAAAATAAAATTACTCATACCAGGTCCACCTTCACAGGAAGGAAAAGTCTGTATTACAGTAACACTCCAGGCTGCTTTAGGAAATTCATATACATCCTAAGTTATTTTATAAACAGATACTCTTGACAGGCAGAGTTACCCTTATTTTGCTAGTGGAGAAACTGAACCCAGAGAGAATACAGAATTTAAGCAGAGTTAGGGGCAGAACTAAGAACAGAGACTAATTCTCTCAATACTCCTACCCAGGCTCTACAAACAGATCAAAACTTTGTAATGTGGGTGCTATTCTCTCCTAGAAACCTGCCCCTGGGAAGATACAGGAAATCATCAAAGACAGAGGGCAGAGCCTTCTGCCTTCTCCAGTGAAGCCCTGACCATATTCTTATGCACCACATCCATCCCAAATAATAATATCCTGAGGCACTCCTTTCTGTATTAAAAGATAAGAGTGCTGTTTTGTTTCCAGAGCCCGGGTGCTGTTTCCCTGCTTCGTGTGGCTTGTGTAATTCAGAAGATAGACGTCATTCAGAGCATGAAAAACAGGTGACTCTGAATACCTCTGCCTCTCTGCATCCATTCAGCAAGCTGCTGGATGTTATCATCCTTGTAGGAGGCTCAGCTTGCTGAAATTCGATGAATTGTCTTGCCCCAACCTAGTCTGTACTTAAGACTATACCATGGACAATGGTAGCCCAGTTCTAAGAAAAGTTTATGTTGGTTAATGGGAGCCAGTGTGGACTCCAATATTCTGATGGATCTGTGATTTCATCAGTATCTGCAATGGTACAAATTACAGCACACCCAGGTCTGACCACCTTGTATCACTTTTGTCTATGTCCTTTTCCCATAATCCCTGCCAGGAGATTTTCTTCCCTTGCCCCACATGGTTGGAGCCTTCCTTGTATTCTCTTGAAATTGTGTGAATAATAATGGAGTATTGATGGGGAGAGGTAGGGAATGGTACTGATCACAATTATCCATGCCTTTGCTATGTGTGTGCCCCATCTTTTTTTAATCAATCAATTAACAGGTATTTATTAAGTGCCTACTATGGAATAGGCATGGAAGATACAAAAGGAAATTACACATTAGGTTGGTGTCTAGGATGTGGGGGAAGAAAGAAAACAGGTACACATATAAATATAGTACCTACTCTGGGATCAACCTCCCAACCCCAAACCTACTAGCAGATTTGGGTCCCCATGAAGTCGATTAATTCTCCCCTCAGGGTTCTTAGGAATAATCCTAAAGGACTCAGAGTGCCTCTAATATTATCAGTCATCAGACCTCATACAATATGTTCACTCATCAACATTGATTGATCAATTGATATCAATATCATTTAGCCAACCAGACAAGTAGTTTTTAGTTAGGGATATTTACTAAGGAAGTTTACAAAGATCAGTAGTGCGAAAAAACTAAGTCATCAAAAGTCTGGGACAAAAGTCTCTCCTACAAATACACAGAGAATCCAGGGGAAAGTGAGCTCAAGCTTGGAGAGGATATGACAAAAGACTAATTCACAGCTCCTGATTATTAAAAGTCTCTCGTCCTTTAGAAGATCTCATGAAGCTCCACTATACTGCATGTAGCTACTCTGGGTTGCAAGAGTCAGTGCCCTCTTTGAGTCATGCTGTTACCTTTCCTTGCTGTGTGTAGTTTGTTCTCAGAATGCCATATAATGCCACTAGCTCTGATGGGAAGTCTACACCTTCAACCTTTGGAAGTTCACAGGATGAGTCCTCTGGACAGAAGGAACATTGTTCTGGGCTACCATAACTGTCTTTTTGGCAAGATCAATTGTTTCCCGGAGGAGATGATTTCTTAGTTCTTTTGTCTCTTCTTTGAACTTCACATCTCATTGCCTTAAATGTTTCAAATAAATGATGATAATCAAGGTGAAATCTTTGCTTTTTTTCCATTTCTAATTTTTTGACAACAATGGCTTAGTAGAAAAGGTCAAGTCAAAGCTATTTCAATTTGATGCTGTGTCTTCCAACCTTGATCCTCTTTTCCAATTTGATATTGATTTTTATTACTTTTTCTCTAGCTAGTTAGTGGTCTGTCTACACATAGACCATTGATTCTGATATGACTCCTCCATCAGTAACCAGACATTTTTCTAAGTTATAGTGAAATTAAACATTTTGGATATTTCTTTGACCCAATGGTCCAGCAGGTCATATTGCCCAAGAAGGTCAAAGACAGAAGGAAACAAAAAGCTCCTCTGTAGACCAAAATAATTACAGAAGCACTTTCTGTAGTAGCAACAACAACAACAAGCAAAAGTGGGAGTACCCCAACTAGGTAATGACTGAATAAACCATAGTAAATAAAAGAACTAGAATATTATTGTGCTATAAGAATAATGAATATGACAAATGCAAAGAAACAGGAGAAGACTTGTATAAACTGATTCAGAACAAAGAAAGCAAAAACAGAACAATATGCACAATAAAAACATCATATTACAATGGAAAGAGTCCTGACCCTCAGAAAGCCCGGATTCAAATGTCACCTTTGATGCAATTACCTGTATAGCCCTGGGCTAATCACTTAACCTTGCTTAACTTCAATTCCCTCAACTGTAGAATGAGGAGGTCAGACTTCCTTTGAGGTTTTTTCCAGTTCTATATCTGTGGTCCCACGATCTTATGACAATAATAAAGTAACATTGGCACTAAAAGACAACAAAACTCAGAAGAACCTTTATTGTTTCCCTGTGACTAATGTTGGAGCATACTTCCTGTTAGTAGAGATAGAGTGAACTACAGGTGTGGAATATTGCACAATCTGTTAGTTACTATTGCTATATGAGATAGTTTTGCTTAAGGGTAGTCGGGGAGGGGATTGTTATAATGACTGAGGAAGGGTTTTATCAAGAAAATTATTTCAATAAAAAAACATAATTTAGCAAAAAAAAAAAGATATGGCCAATTTCATTATTTTGTGTGTGATGTTTAGTGCTGGCCATGCCCAATACCTTCCAATGCTCTTTGAAAGAAAATATTCATTGCATATAGCTGGAGAAGGAAATGGCAAACCACTCCAATGTCTTTGCCAAGAAAACCCTAAATGGGGTCACGAAGAGTCAGACACAACTGAAATGACTCAGCCAAAACAACAATTTATTGCATATGGATGTGAGGCCTCTAAGTGGTCTTCAGTTATTTCTTTTCTCAAATCTAAGCCAAATTTTCTAGTGTGCCTACTTTTGAATTTAAATGACTGAGTATCAAAATGTATATTAACTCGGCTTAAAAGATTTTATCAATTTCTCTGTAGAATTTTTTCTACATCATCATCTCTGAGAGATCATGTTAAAAGTGCAATTATCTTCATGATGTTCTTTTTTACTTACGCTCATCATAAACAATGCAAGAAAACATGACCAAATATTCTATGAAATGGTGTTTCTTATTGCCTTTGGTGATATGATTAAATGGATTCTGGAAATTTCATTGCTTACCTCTCCAAGAAGAAACTGTGATCCATCCTTCCCTCTAGTCACAAAAACCTGTTGTGTTTATTATAGGAGTTTCAGTATTGATGGGGTCCAGGTTTTCCAAATTACAGTTCATGGGTTATTAGAATACCTAAAATTAATGTGATTCTTAACAGCCTCCATTATTTTTCGTAATACTTCACAATTGTTCATGAAAAAGCAAAATGAGACCACACAGGACCAAGGCCATATTTTTTTCTTCTTTTTTCATTTGTTTATTGGGTTGCCACATGCAAAGAATTTATCACTTAGTGACCGAGCTATTGGTAAAGAGCCCCTCCATATTCCATTGCATTTGTCGATTAACAGAAGTTTCAATCAATAGGACTATACTCAAAGACATTCCAGTCTGATGCAACTTGGCCAAGCTTGTGTCTCACTTGTGTTGCCCTACATTCACTTTTGAGAATGTAAAGTCTTCCATACTCCATAATGCAACATAGGAGTAGGGCTGTGTTGTTACTATTATCATGAGAAGTATCCCCTAAAGCTGCCATTTTGAAGAAGCAATGTCATCAAGTAGCCGATTTTATGTTACACAGCCCACAAACAAAGACTTTTAGTGAAAGAACAACGCTGATTTTTCTACACAGAGGAGCAACTTCCACTTGATATCCATCTAACTCACAAAAGAAGAAAACTATTTCAGTCTCTTTGCAGACATCCCAGAAAATCATCTGCCCCATGCACAAAGGTTATGAGCAAAGAGAAAGACCTGCTGAGCAAAGTCAAAGACTGGATTCCTGCTTTGCACTCAAGCATTTTTCAGGAGGCAAAGACTTCGAAGGCAGAAATATTTGATTTAAAGCCCAAATCCAGCCCCCACAGTTTGAAGATCATAACAGCCCTTGCAAGTAGTGTCTCGATGTGACTCAATGCACTGCAAGGACAGGCAAGGACCCTCTATGCTATCAATCATGAGGTTCCCAGAGGCTCCACTTCATTTCCCATCCACTGGACCTGGGAAGGAAATAGTGTTTATGGTCTCCTTTCTCAACCCACCCTCATCCTTTCTTCAGGACATGCTCCAAAGCCAGCCTCCAAGTCAGAATAACCAAATAACCCACTTGCTAAGGAAGAGTTATGATTAAAGACCCACTAATATCATAAAGTTCAATTCTATTCAACAAGTATTTACTAAGCTCCTTATTCAAGGCCCTATGCTCAATGAAGGGAATACAAAGAAGAAAAGAAAGCAACCCCAGTCCTTATGCAGCTTACCTTTTATTGGAAAGATACAACATGTATAGAGACAAGTAAATACAGTCTTTTTTTTCTTTTTATATTTGTACACTCAGGGGTTAGGACAGGGCCTGGCATGCAATAGGTGCTTAATAATTGTTCATTGACTGAACAATTGACAAAGTGATTCCACGGAAGACGACAATAACAATCGGGAGATCAGAGTCCCAGCTCTGAAGGTTCCTCAGTTTCATCCTTTATAATATGAAACTATTGGACCAGATGATCTCTAAGACCTTTTTTCAAAAATTTTATTTATTTTATTCTGATCTTAAGAAATAAAACAAGCATTTCCATAATATGGTAGAATGGGGGGAGGGGAGATGATTGTACATGAAACTGCAAATCTATTATGTATAATTTGCTATTCCTTTAAAATGTATAAGAAAGTTGTCATGAAACTTTCTTTTTTCCTTTTTTCCCCTCCACCCTTCCTCCTCTCTCCCAGGCCTTTTCTCATCTCTAGATCTCAGTATCAACCCAAGTTAAATGTTAGTTCTTTCATTTTCACTTAGCTGGAGCAATTCAGGCTTCTGTACCACTGGCCATTCATTCCCTTCTTAAAGCAATGCTTTTACATAATCACTTTAGGATGGTGATGGATTGCATCAAGTTGTCTACACTTTCTCCCTGTAATTCAGAACCAAAAGATAAATTCCTTTTATGTGATGTACAGTGCTGAAATTAGAATTCAGAGAAGTATATGTGGCAGACAGGAAAGAACCCTAAAAGGAGAGAAAGTTAACAATTTGACTTCTTACAAAACTGACAATCAGAATTTTAGCACTAGAAGGGACTTTAATCGATCAATCAATACTTATTTAGCACCTACTATGTGTCAGACTCAATGCTAAGTGCTGGGGATACAAAAAGTGGCAAAAGACAGCCCTTGCCCTCAAGGAGCTTACAATCTAATGTGGAAGACAAAGTGCAAACAAATATGCACAAAGGAAGCTATGTTCAGTATCAGATAGGAAATCATTAACAGAGGGAAGACACTAGAATTAAGAGGAATTGGGAAAGGCTTCCAGTAGAAGGTAGGATTGCAGGTGGGATTGAAAGGGAGCCAGGCAGGTAAGTAGTTGGAGCAAAGGAGGTAGGGTGCTATAGATGGGAGAACAGCAAGGGAAAATCTGAAAGATTATCTATTCCGAGCACCATTACAGATAAGGCCCAGAAAGTAAATTACTTACTTGCATTTCTATAGCAAGTCTGTGCCATAGTTTGATCTAGAAAACAAATCTCTTAATTCTTGGTCTTTCCAAAATAGCATTCTGTCCTTCTTTAGGGACAGTTGAGTCCAGCGGACAGAGCAAAGCAAGTACCATGGATGAAGCATTAGACTTGAAGCCAAGAAAACCTGAATTCAAATCCTATCATACACACTTATTAGCAATGATATCTTTGAACTTCAGTTACCTCATCTGTAGACTGAAGTACTATGCTAGGTATGAGAGATATGAAAGCAAAAATGGGGAGAAAAAAGAAACCAACCAAACCCATTGCTGCCTTGAAGGCCTGGAACACAGTAGGTGCTTTAAAAAATGTATTGATTAAAAATAGCCAATGTTTTACTCCTGGGAAATAACATGTATATATACCTTCTTCACAGAGTTGTTATAATGTTCAAATGTATACAATCCTTCGGCAGCTAAATGACACAGTAGACAGAGTGAACTCATCTTCCTGGGTTCAAATCTGACCTCAGATATTTACTAATTGTGTCATCCTGGGCAAGTAATTTAACTTCTGTCTGCCTCAGTTTCCTCATCTGTAAAATGAGCTGGAAAAGAAAATGGCAAACCATTTCAGTATCTTTGCCAAGAAAACCCCAAATGGGGTCAGGAAGAGTCAGACAGAATTGAACTACAACAGCAAAAATGGGTTACTTAAGAGCTTATACAAATATCTACCATGATCCTTATTTCCAAAGTTACACTAGGCCTCTTAAACTGCACTTTTTTAGACCACAAGGACATCTTCAAATGTTTCAGGGCTTTTTCACCTAGGAGTCTGTGGATAAATTTCAAAGAGTCCATGAACTTAAGAAGGGAATAAAAATACACCTTTATTTTCACTAATACCTAATATTTAGCATTTCCTTCAGTTATAAATGTAGGCAAAAAATCAATATTCATTTCTTTTTTTTTTTTTTTTGCTTTTTGGAGGGGGGAAGGCAGAGCAATTGGGGTTAAGTGACTTGCCCAAGGTCACATGGCTAGTAAGTGTTAAGTGTCTGAGGCCGAATTTGAACTCAGTTCCTCCTGACTCCAGGACTCTATTCACTTTGACACCTAACCATCCCTACAAACCGATATTTTTAAAAGGGACCCCAAGCTTCACCAAACTGGCAAAGGGGTCTGTAACAAACTGACAAAGGGGTCTATAACAAACTGACAAAGAAGTCTGTAACACATGGCTAAGATGTGAGGTCCTGGGCTCAATCTCCAGCATTTCCACACACGCGCACACACAAACACACACAAATTAATTTTTAAAAAAATTTTACTAAGAACCCCTAATCTAATTTCATTTTCAAAAATGCTTAACTTACAAGTAAGCATCAAGTGAATCTATGTCTATTTTCAGTTTTAAGAAGCTGGTGGCTGAAGCCCCTCTGAGCAAGGTATTTGGACTTTAACTAACATGTCCTCCAACTGTCCTGGTTCTGCTGAATTTGGCCTCTTTAAACATCTTTGCTTTCTCGCCCGCCTCTGCTTTGCTATCTGGTGAGGATGGTGCTATGGAGCCACACAATGTGGGTTGGGTGTTTTTTTGTTTTTTGCTGACATTTCTGTCTTTGCCCGCTGTTTGGAATTTACAGCCATTATCCTTCGGTTGGTCTCCGTCTCTGTATTTTGGCAGGCCACAACGTCTCCCATGTGATATCCATTCTGCAGAGTGTGCGGCAGGAACTCAGCCAAAGCACAATGTCACAGAGCTAGGAAAGCTGGCAGTGGGCCGTATACATTGGCCCTGCCACTCCCTGGAGTCTGTGGTCTAACATCTATCTTAGGCACCGTCTGCAGAGCACAAAGTGATATGGGGGGTTGGCAGCTCTTCAGCTTAGCTGACAAACGTGGGCAGTGAACCTCGAGAACTCCAGCCCCTCAACAGTGAGGCTTGTAGGTGCGATTTCCTTTTTTTGGAGGGAGACCGGGCAGTTCTTGGCCTGAATTGATTGTCCGGTTGTCCACATCAAGTAAATGCAATGGATAATGGCCAGAAATTGACTTTGCTTCAAGCTGTGTAGTCAGACAGATCCTCTGGCAACAGGGCAAAAATTTTACTGGGTTCGAATCTTGGCTCCATGACTTACAACCTGTGTGACCTTGGGCAACTCAATTCACGCATTTGGCCTTCAGTAAGGGAAGCAGGGTCCAGTTCTCCAAGGACCCTTCCAGCTCTCACGGTCTATGAGCAATAGTGACCCCTAAATGTAAATGCATTCCCTCGAACACTACACTCTTCCATACCTAGGTCCACTCCAACTCAAGGTGCCACCAACTCAGGATCCCCACCCACCCTTCAAATTATCTTATATTTAGGTATTTATCTAAGACATATATATATACACATATAATATATGTATAAATATGTGTGTGTTTGTGTATATACATATATATACATGTTATTTCCCAGAAGTAAAACATTGACATTTAAATCAATAAATTTTTTAAGCACCTACTGTGTGCCAGACCTGAAAGTCAGGGATGGGTTGGGTGTTTTTTTGTTTGTTTGTTTGTCTGTTTGTTTCAGTTTTGCTCTCATCTCTCTAGGACCTAGCACAGTGCTGCATAAAGAGTATGTGCATAATAAATCTTGTTGAAAGCATGGGTGATAGGCACAAAACAGGAATACACAGAGATAAATGCTGTATAGATATGTTGACTAAGGGAAATGAGACCAGCTGACAAGTCTGTAACACTTTAAAATTATAAAGCATTTTACATACATTATCCCACTTTCATTTCCCAACAAGCCTGTAAGGCAGAGACATCCAACAGGACGCCAGCCAGCTCCATTACTACAACAAGCATAGTCCCGACCCGATTAAAATGCAATTGGTAAATATGCAACAAAATACATTTGAAAATACAAAAGAATAGAGATAACGTTATTATGTGGTTTTCTGAGGCAATACATAGCTATTTCTATTTTAATCTAACACCGCTGCTCTAAGGTACTTATAATATAGATTTTATTATCCTCATTCTACAGATAAGAGAGGGGAGGGAGTCTGAGAGGTTTAGTGAATAGCTAGTAAGTGTCAGAGGCAGGACAAGCTGATGTTCCTGACTCTGTGTCTGACCCTGTAGCAACTATATAACACTATCTCTTTTTTCATGCGTGGCTATCATTGAATATTTGAAATCTTCATTTGAAACCCAACCATCACAGTAATAGCGCCACCCAAACCAACATAACTGATCTTTATTAGCTCACTGGGTGGGTGCATTCTTTACTACCACAATGATGAGGATAAAGCTAAGAAAGCTTGTTCCTGTAGAATAATTGTCCAATGTTTTAATTTAGCCCAACATAGACCGATTCACCTGAGCCCTTCTACCAGGTCTGCCTTTGAATACAGCAGAATTTTACTTCCATGCAATAAATGTGACTCTAGAAAGGTCCTGTTCATGGTAAAACATTGTTTTCAAAAAGTAGTTTAAAGGAAATAAAAGATCTTTCCAGAGCTAAACTAGTGATTTTGGCTCCTCAATGAAGCAGCAGAAAATGGCCCAAGTACAAGGCTGATAAAGGGTATCTGGAATAAGCAGTAGGAATTTGACCTTCAAGTCCATTTTGGTGGCCGCCATTCAAGATGGAAGGTGATATGAGAAGCAATTAAGACAATTCAGGTAGATGCAAGGGAAATGAGTTACCATAGAAGCTACAATTCTGTGTTAAATCATGGTACCATAGAGAAATGCCACTATTGTTCCAATCTAATTACAGTCCAAATATCTCATAGAACACAGAAAATTAGTACCAGAAGGGACCCCAAATTGGAGATCATTAGATTCTAATCTATACCCTGCATTTTAGCTAGTTATTTTTGCACATCATAGACATTTAATAAATGTTTGTGGGTAGAGTGAAATCACTTGCTCAAGGTCACACCAAAATATAATAGGTAGAGAAGGATGAGAAAGAGGGTCCCCTGAGGCCCAATTCAAGTACCTCTGGCCTCTACACCATGCTGCATAGCACCATCTGGCACCTCACTTCTAGAGTTACATGAAATTCTAGGGAAGAGTAGCTCTTCCTTCAAACACTTATTAAGGGCCTACTACATGGCAAGTCCTATGCTAGGTACTAGGTGATACAAGACCAGAAAATACAATCATTTCTGTTCCCAAGAAGTTTACAATCTATGCAGATTTCATCTTATATTTATCCCACCTCCCCCAGTGTGGAATATCCTAGAATATAAGGATAGAGTCTAGATAGGTGATTACATTCATGGAGGGAACTTCCAGGCAAGGAAACTACCAACACAGGTCAGCACCTTCTTCACAACTTACAGCCTTAGAAGAAAGGTCAACCTCGAGGCCTGCAGCCACATGCAGCCCACAACACTTCCCAGTCCAGCTTGAACCAAACTAAAATATAATTTGGAATATTTAACAAAATAAATAAAATTCATTAGAACTGATCATTTTAATAGAGGGTTTTCCAAGTCAATGTGCAGTCCCCAGGTATCCTTCTGTACTACAGTCTAGGGGTCCCCTTTCTTCTTAAGTTTGACCCCATGGGCCTAGAGCACTGAGAGATCCTGAAATTAGCCAGGGTCACACATTCAGTAGGTGTCAGAGGTCACACTCGACCCAGATCTTCCGGGCTTTAAGGACAGTTCTCTACCTACTACACTTCATTTATATTAATAGAATTTAACAAAAATTTGAGAGCAACAAAGGGATCCTCTTCAGTGTTATGAACTCAAGACCAAAAAAATAAAGAACCAAACAAATAACTACAGAGGTAAAGAGAAAATGAGATAACATGTAAAATACTTAGCACAGTCCTTGGCACACAGTGGTTTGGTTTTGTTGCTCAGCTGTGTTCGACTCTTCATGACACATCTGGGGTTTTTTTGACAAAGATACTGGAGTGGTTCACCATTTCCTTTTCCAATTCATTTTACAGATGAGGAAACTGAGGCAAACACAGTTAAGTGACTTGCCCAGGGTCACACAGCTAGTAAGTATCTGAGACTGGATTTGAACTCAAGGAAAATGACTCTTTATGACTCCAGGCCCAGCACTCCATCTGGTTAGTAGGTACTAGCACACAGTAGAAGCTTAATAAATGCTTGATCCCTTCCCTAAAGATTCATAACATATGTTGTTTTAAGGTTGGTAAAGCACTCTAAATACATTATTTCTTGTGATCCTCACAACAAACTGTATCATACAGGTATTATCATTTCTCTTCTATGACACAGCTAAAGGTCAGAGGGGGTCACTGACCTTTCCATTGTCACACATCTAGTAAGTAGTAAAAGCAGGATTCCAACCCAAGTCTTTCCACTGTGGGTGCTGCCCACCTCCCTCTATTCTTCCTGTCCTGGGACTTTCCTAGAGAACACTGCTCAGGACCGACTGTGGCAAACAGTAAAACTTTCATCCCATCTGAAACATAACACTAGCTGTTGCCAAAAAATCCAGTGCAATTTGAGGGTAGCTGTTCCTATCAGAGGGAGCCGGGTGCACAGCCCAGGAGCCACTTAATGCTTGGTATCGATTCAAACAAGTACATTTTGTTTATTTCAGATCAAGCTCCAGCACCAAGATCAGGTTTAATGCAGGTCAGAAAGAAGCCAAGAGCTTACTCAGGTCCAGTAGAGCCCAAACAACAACTTCCAACCTATCTGCAAGCTAAAGATAATCAGTTAAGTATGTAGAGTTTAATGCATTTGCAGTCTCCCGAGACTAGTTCCTGTCTCAACATAAATAATACCCAGAGACTCAAATATTCCATGCACACCACAATACAATTAATCAGGCTTTTCTATATGCATCGACTATGTGGGCAGCTTTCTGCTGCTTTCCAAAATGGAAAAGACACTCTGCAAGGCGAGCATGAGGGCAGCTTTGCTTTTAGTGGTACCCCTGTGTAATTGAATTGTGGCTCTAATCCTGTGATTAACAGATGGCATTCTCCTGTCCCAGTGTGCTCATCTTCCTTCGCTTAACCTCGGGAGATCCATTGCAGGCTGATCTGGTCCATGACCAGCAACAGTCTTGAGCTCAGTGCTTCTTTTAGGAGTTAACTCTTATTAGGATGGAGGACATTTCATACAGTCTTCCTACCCAGGTAACAGCTCCAGGGAAACCCTCTTTTCAGTTTGTTGATGGATTTAAATGTTTAACTCCCCCAGTCTCCTCTGTCTCTGAGAATAGAGGATCTTATTTCCCACAGAGGAGAAATAATGTAAACAGGAGAAGGGGGGAGCAAAACGGGACACATTATCATAGGATCAGAGTGTTTGAGATGAAAGATGCCTTGGAAATCTTCTAGTAGTACTTCCTCATTTTGTAAATAAGGAAGCGAAAACTTGAGTGATTTGTCTAAAGTTACATAAACTGTACACAATAAAGTCAGGATTCAAACCTGACATCTTCCCATTGCAAAATCAGTCCTTTTTTTACTGCACTGCTTTTCCTCCATCAATTTTATTTCACTAGGTCCTGAGATACTATTTCATTAGATCCTAAATTTTAGTTGATTAGATCCAAAGCTCCACCATGGGAGATGGGGAAAGCTTAGCCACTGGGGTCTGCCAAACTACTTTTCCCGGGAGCCACACCAGGTGATTACAACCAGTAGAGATGTAAAGCAAGTTCTTGGTCGGAGGGGTCAGCTAAAAGAAAGCCCAGGACACTGTCCCAGTTCTGCCCTTGGGAGCTAAGCTATGAGATCCATAGAGAAAGAATGAAAGGCTCATAAAACATGCCCCCAGACAAGGTCTCTGGTTAATCACTTTAGCATTTGAGACTAATATTTTCATGCCCCATAAAAACCAGTGTCACCTAATGGACAGAGTCAAAAAAGACTGAATTCATATCTTGACTCAGAAACTTACTACTGTTATGACCCAAATCCTCTCGAACTCAGTTTCTTCAACTGTCAAATAATAATAATAATAATAAGTACTTTCCAGGATTGTTATGAGGATCCAATGAGACGATAGTTGTAAAGCATTTCATACATCCTAAAATGCTTTATAAATGCCAACTACTACTATTAAACCAATCCTCAAAAAAATTTCTTTCCAAGAAAATATTCTCTTTTTTTAGAAGACATTAATGACTATTTCCTTTGTTACATGCTTCATTTTATTCTGGTTAGTTACTTGAAGGTTTGAGTCAATATCACCCATTGATAATGTTTTTTTAAGGGGAAATTTGGTGATATAAAAACAAAAGATACCAACAAAAATGTATTTTGTAAAGAAAGGTAATTTTTAATAGCAGATCCATGTTCCACGAAAAGGTCTTGGGGCTAACCTGTATTTGAGCAAATACTCTTCCCCTGGACGCATCTCTCAGATAGCTTTAGGCCAAAGAGTCTTGAAAGTGACTTTCCAAGGAAATGTTGATCCAGGTGTTCTTTGCCACAAAGCATTCTGGTAGATGCATCCAAGAAGGAAAATATTTGTCCAGACTCAGATCTTCCCCAATGCCTCCTAAGAGGACACCAGTGCCCTATACCTGTATGTCTTAAAGTAAGAATAAAGGATTTTCTCTTTGCTATAATAGAAATGAGGAAACTGCACAGAGATGTGGAAGATAAATTTTTTAATGCTTAAGGATTATTTTTAAAGAAGTGAAAGTGGGGGGCAGCCAGGTAGCACAGCGAGTAAGAGCACCGGCTCCAGTGTTGAGAAGACCTGGAGATCGAATCCCGGGCTCAGACACTTAGCACCCACCCAGAAACACCTGGCAGTGTAACCTTGAGCAAGTTACTTAACTCCAGTTGCTTAGGGGCGGCCAGGTGGCTCAGCAAGTAAGAGCACCGGCTCCAGTGTCGGGATGACCTGGATCAAATCCGGGCTCAGATACTCAGCACCACACCCATAAATAACTGGCTGTGTAACCTTGAGCAAGTTACTTAACCCCGATTGCTTTAAAAAAAAAAAAAAGAAGTGAAAGTGGGCACAGATACCATCCAGACATAGGATCATAGATCAATACCTGGAAGGCATCTAGCAAGCTAGCTGCCCCCTTCATAGACCTGGAAGGGATCTCAAAGATTAGTCACTTCATTTCACAAATGATGAAACCGAGTTCCTGAGAGAAATCATGTGCCCAAGGTCACAGAAGTAGAAAATAGGAGGCAGTGTGGAATGAGAAGAGTGCTTTTAGTATAATTTTGTTAATATTTCTTTTTTTTTTAACAAAAATTTGAGCACCTATTATGTACAAAAACATCATGCTAGGAACAAAGGAGAATAGTGCAATGAATAAGATATGGTCTCTTTTCTCAAGGAGTTATTCTCTGAAAGTAGACCCTTAAATCTAACACAAAATTGCATTTCTCTACAAGAAAAGTACACAGTGTTCTGAGAATTCACAGAGGAAGAGATCATTTCCAATTGGGGAATCAAAGATGTTTTCATAGAAGGAATAAAAGTCGTTGGACTTTGTAGAATTTTAACAGACAGACTCGGGGCAGGAAGAAGGGCATTCTAGGTGGTCAGAGAAAAGATAGGGGTGGAAAAGTGTAGGAACTGTGTGTGAGAACCCCAGCAAGTTCAGTTTAACTAAAGTTCAAGGCATTCGAAAAGGAATATTGTAAAAGAAGACTGAATAGTGGAATGATGCCAGATTATGGAGGTCCTAGAATATTCAGTTAAGAATTTTGGACTTTATTCAATAAACAATAAGGAATTAGAGGAGACTTTTTAGCCAAGAAATGAAGTGTTTAGATATATGCATTAGGAAGATAAATCTATCAGGGATGTGTAAGACAGACTAAAACTGGAATGGAGCAGAGCAGTGGGAGGGAGGAGGCAGGGAGCGAGCCAGAGTAATGTCCTTGCAGAGGTACATGTTATAAAGCTTTCAAAGTGTTTTCTGGAAAAGATTCAGTCATCTCCTTCAGTCTCTTAGTGGTTGTATAATACCCTAAATAACTTCTTTTACTTTCTTTGACTTAAAACTAAAGCTTGTAAATCAACTCTGGATAATTTTTATAGTCTATTAGAGACATACTACTCCTTCCCTGCTGCCCACCACACTCACCCACTCATCCGCCCATCCACAAGAGGCTTTTTTTTTTTCTGGTAGTTCTAGCCTCTTGTTTTCAGTGAAGCTTCCTCCATGATGCAATTCTGTTTTAGGATTTTAAAAACCAAAAGACTCCAGGATTTTGTCCCTTTTCGAAATGGATGGTTCTGCTTTTCATTTAAGATGCAGTTTAGAAAGATGCAGCCTGTGAAGCCAATTAACTAATTGGAAATCACTTAATGACTGTAGCAGCATTTTGGATTTCTGGCATTGGTTCACAGCAGTCAAAAGAAATTGCTTTCCAATATTATGATAAGGTAAGCTGTGGAGCCATCATGGGGGGAGGAGGAGGGCTGCTGAGAGTAACAATCAGTTCTAATACGCCCACCAAAAGAATGGAGACGTAATCACATGGAATTCGGTGATTGGAAAGTAAGCACGACATAAAAACCAAAAGATACATGGATATCTGCTGAGAATAAATGTGCAGCTGGAGTTTCTGCTATGGTTTTCAAAAGCTTATAATCTTAGCTCAGACATTTTGCAGTTTCAGATCTCTTCGGTTTATTAAGCCAAAGAGTGTAGAGACAAAGGTGAAGTGGGACAGAGATAAATAAATTAATGGTTGAATTAAATAATAAATGAATGAATAGATTGAAAAATAAATAAGTGGATGAATTAAAAAAAATAATTATGGAATGGTGGAGATATTGTGACTAAGACTGGGTTTCCTTTTTTTTTTAATTATCTGGTTATTGGATCAAAAAGATGTAACCAGAGAAAATAAATGGCTGTTGTGAATTAACTCAATAATCATATTTTATCTATGTTCCATTTGTGTTTTATTAAGTACCTTCCATGTGCCAAGCACTGTGCTAGGAACTAGGAATACAGATAAAAAGAATGAAACAATCGATCCCTACTCACAAGAGGCTTACATTCTAATGTGGGAGGCAGCAAGTACATATATGAATATACACAGCAAAAATATAAAGTTGATAAATACAAATATGTGAAAAGCAATTAAATACAAAATAGCTTGGGAGGGAAGACACTAGAGGTTGGAGGAATTGGAAAAGATTTCATGATGAAAATTGTGCTTTGAGCTGTATTTGAGAAGGGGAGGGACTCTAAGGTGGAGGCAAGAAAAGAGTGTACATCAAGAATGAGAAACAGCCAGCAAAAACCCACAGAGATGTGATATGGAGTGTGGAAGGAACAGAGAGGAGGTCAATTTAGCTGGATCACAGTCAGGGAGTAATGTCCAATGAGGCTGGAAGGATGGTTGGGGGGAAGGTTAAGTAGGACTTTAATGGCTAAACAGAAATGTTTATATTTTATCCTGGTGTAAGAGGGAAGTAACTGTAACTGGAATTGGTTGAGTAGGGAATCACACGGTCAGATATGCACTTAAGAAAAATTATTTTGGCAGCAATGTGTATTATGGACTGTGGTTGATGGGATTTTTGAGACAGGGAGATCAATTAGGTGGCTGTTGAAATAATCTTGGAAAGAGATGCTAAGAGTCTAAATTAAGGTGAGTGGTAGCTGTGGGAAGAGTGGTGGAGAGAAAAGGTTGGATGAGAGAGATACTGTGAAGATAGAAATGATAAGATTTGGAAACTGGTTGGATATGTGGAGTGAGGGAGAATGAGGAATCCAATATAAGGACTAGATTGCCAACTCGGGAGTATTGTGTTACCTTTGACAGAAGTAAAGAAGTTTGGGTGAGTGAAGAATTTAGGGGAAAGGATAAAAGAGTTCAGTTTTGGCCTTGATGAGTCTAAGATATCTCCAGGATAACCAATATGAAATATGCAAGACAGCATTTTGTGATGTGAGATTTAAGTTCAGGGGAGAGACTGTGACTGAATATATAGATCTTGGAGTTATTTGCTTTTCAGTGATATTTAAATCTACTAAAGCTGATGAGACTACTCAGACAGAGTATGGGGGAGAAGTGAGAAGGACCTATGACCAAACCTTAGGTGACATCAACAGTGGATGTGACATTGATGTTGATACTTGTTTTTGTTGTTCAGCTGTTTTTCAGTCATGTCTGTCTCTTTGTGACCTCATTTGGAATTTTCTTGGTAAAGATACTGGAGTGGTTTGCCATTTCCTTCTCCAGCTCCTTTTACAGATGAGAAGCCTGAGGCAAACAGGGTGAAATGATCTAGTAAGCGTCTGAGGCCAGATTTGAACTGTAAGAAACAAATGCCTAACCAAGAACTCCACATGGCCATTAGTGAATTCAGGAAGAAGTTAACTTTATTTAATCCTCTTGCAAATGACCTGGCAGGCACATTCTTTGTGCAAAAAAAAAAAAAAAAACATAATCCCATCCAAATGCATTGGTTCCTGTGTGCACCCCAAAAATATGTGCAACAGAAATACTTACCCAAATAATACTCAGAGGTTTCTCAAAGTAGAAAGCAGAAAAGAATGGTTTATTTACAATCTCGAGAAAGGGCCACCAACCTGACAAATGGTCAGGGAGGAGAAGCAATTTACAAAAGGAAATGGTGAAGTTATAAAGCCCTGATGGGGAATACTCCCCTACCCCCCTCCTGACCCTTTTCTTCCATTGGCTGGAAGTTAGGTGTACAATCTAAACTCAGCAATCTACCTCAAGTACTGGAACAAGGAAACAGTAGATCACCCAATGTACATTTGAGAAAGCACTTCTATCCTTATTTGGCATATCTTATGCTAAGGTGGCTCTGGGGAGGGTCTCAATTGCTCTAAGTCCCAGATTCCTGCAAGGTCAGGTAGACCTCTAAATTTAGGCCTAGTGGATGCTGAAACCACTCTAGATTTTATTTTTCAGAATGGGGAAACTTCACTGCAAATTATCCCTCACAGTTCCCCATTGGTTGGGTACTGCATAGCTTACAGCCTTTCGGAAAAACGCCTAACCTCCCCTTGCTCCCCATATGGGTCTCCGCTTTTGTTCCCATTCCTCACTTTTCACTGGGCACCCCCCCTCATTTTCTTTATACTTTATTTGGTAAAAGAATGACAAGCTATAAATACTTTTAATCCCCACCCTGGGTGTCTGGATCACTCAGATTTTGTGATCTCCATAGCTTGAGAAAGGAATTTTCTTAACTGTTGAACCCAGGATATCTGTATTTCCCCTACCATTAAGATAAGAAAAGTCCCATTATTCTAGACTGTGTCTTGGGTTAATAGGCCTCTTAATGGAGCTTCACCTGGCCTAGCAAGAAAAAGGCTTTCTCAGAGAGCAAAGAAGGGAATGTCTGCTCTCAGCCTCCCCAACTTCTCTCTCTACAATCAGTTTACTTCCTGCATTGACATCCTAGATTTCACAAGTCATGTATCACATGATTTCTGTGAAAACAAAAGTTCAATCATCCTGACTCCAAGTCAGGTATTCTATCCACTGTGCCACCTAGTTGCCTCTGACATGGATAAAGTGGAAGGAAGGAAGGAAGGAAGGAAGGAAGGAAGGAAGGAAGGAAGGAAGGAAGGAAGGAAGGAAGGAAGGAGAAAAACTGAGGGAGGGAGGAAGAAGAAATCAGATAGTTAGAAGGCAAACCAGGAGAGAGCAGTATCCTGAAAATCCAGAGAGGAAAGAAGAGACAGCGGTCAATGATGTCAAATACATCAGATAAATCAAGAAGGATTAGGACTGAGAAAAAACCAGGAGATTTGGGGATTGAGAGGTAACTTTGGAGAGAGCAGTTTCACTTGAGTGATGAGTTTCGAAGCCAGATTTCAGAGCTGAGGAGTGAGAGGAGAAAAAGTAGAGGCAATGAGCATAGACAACTATTTCAAGTTTAACTGAGGAGAGATACAGAATAATAGCTTGAGGGAACAGTAGGGTCTAGTAAAGTTTTGTTGTTTTTTAAGGATGGTTGGAAAAGAGCATTTTTTTTTAAGCAGTTGGGGTTAAGTAACTTGCTCAAGGTTACACAGCCAGTTATTCTGTGTGGGTGCCAAGTATCTGAGGCCGGAACCAATCCCAGGTCTCCCGACACCAGGGCCTGAGCTCTTACTCAATGCACCACTTGGCGCCCCAGAAAAGAGCATTTTTGAAAACAATAGAGAAGGAAACATTTGATAAGAATTTAAAGATTCATGAGGGGAAAATGATTGAAGCACTGAAAAGTATTCTAGGTAATGAAAATTACAATTCTCTTAGTATATTTCTTTAACAACTGGGTACCTCTTTACACTCTGACCCCAATAATTACTGCAAGGTTGAGGCACTTTGTGGGTCAGTATCTATATAAAATCATAGTTCAAACATGGAGTAACAGCAATAATAAGTTTAAGGAAGTCATTTGAACTTTCTTATAAAGAAAAATTTTTTGCTTTAGCAGCCAAAGAAAACAATATGTGTGAGACCTCAAAGAAGAAAAATACTTAGCAATGGTTACCTTTGGAATTAACCCAGAGCGATATTCCATGGTGAATATTTCAGGAAAAGAAGATGTATAATATAAATAATCATACTCCTGCTTCCAGAACCATAACTACTGTAAGACCAATGTTTTGTCCCAAAGTACCAAAAATTCAGAAGGCATTTATAAGCCATGGATAAAGAAATGGAAGGAACTAGTCAACTACTTAGATCTCCCTCTGCTGTCTTCTGTGGCCTTGAACATAAGCTTAAAATTCATTGCTAAATTGGAAAATTACTGAGTGAGACGTGCATAATTAATGAACAGTCACCGTAGATGTTTAGTCTATACCCCTTCATTTTGCAGACAAGGCAACAGGGCCTCAGGGAAGCTGACCTGCCCAAGATCAGGTAGGTAGAGGTTATTGGTTGTGAGATATGAATTCAGTGACTCCAAGCTCAGCACACTTTCGACTATACCATACTGTCTCCCTTCAGCAGCATAGAAACAATTGAATTTAGGATCTAGTTGTCCAGAAAAATTATTTAAAAGAGATGGATATGACATGGTACCCCATGTGATTCCTCTGCCAGGGGTAAGTGTCTAAGGTGAGTTCTCCTTCTGCCCAATCTGCCTAACCTGCCTTCTTCCCTCTCTCCCTCCCTCCCTCCCCAGAGTGACCCTTCATTGCTTCTCCCTCTCTCAGTAATTCAAATACATATCTTACCACACTTTCCCTGGTGCGAAAATCCCTAGCTATGACCTTGCCTCTTTCCTGCCCTCCCTAAGATAAGATTTGCTAGCCACCAATACCAGGGTCATTCCCTCCCCCCCCCTCCCCCCCCCCTCAAAAAAAATGGCTTAAATGCTATCTAAGCTGTAAATCTTTGTCTTAGAAAAGCCCAGCACCAAAACACTGAAATGCCCACATGTGACAAATGAGTGATCTCCACCCCCACCCCCAAACCTGTACTCAGGCAATTCCAAGGCCAAATCCTGACAATAGCCTTCTTTTTCTCTAGTCCTTGAACAACTAAATGTTTTCACACAAGAAAGCATACTTTTATCTAGCCAACTACTTAGATCTCCCTCTGCTGTCTTCTGTGGCCTTGCACATCAGCTTACAGTTCATTGCTAAATTGGACAATTACTGAGTGAGAAGTGCATAATTAATGAACAGTCACCGTAGATGTTTGGAAAACTGTGACCCAATCATTGGATAGATAGCTGAACCACTAAAATAAATGGCTCGTTCCACTCATTACCTGATCAGCATTTGTTTAGAGGATCCTCCGTGCCCTATCAAAATTCTAATCAGTCCTATTTAAATTACATTTTTTTGTGCTGCATTGTTACAAATGCTAATTTATGCCGAGAATGGAACAGCTTTATTTCCTACCTCCTGAAGAAACGGATGAATAAAAACATACTTCTACAGGGCATAAAAGATTAGCAAGGATTCAATGACGATTGGATTTTGCACTTGCCAAAACACCGTGGTGAAGCTTTAGGAGACAACAAGGACATTCGGATCCTCACACAACAAAGCAATCGCTGCAAGAGGGGCACAGAGGGACAGGCAGAGCATCTGTACTGCGCCAGCGTGGAGCGAGTTCTCTCCCCTCACAGGGTGGGAGAGGAAAGGAAAAGGGGAAGAGGGAACCGTGCTTACTCTAAAAATAATCATCTTGAAGCAAAGGGATTTTAAGGGCAGAGAAGAGTTCCAAATAATCTAGGACACGTTGTCTTTCCCACTGAGATGTTCTCAAAAGCCTGGTCATCCGTGCTCTCTTGCAGAGGGTCCACTCTCCACCAGCCTCTATGGAGACGGCAAACAGAGCGTAGCCAGAGCCCCCACCCCACCCCCCATCAGAGATTTAGAGCCCGAGGGGACCACAGACAGTCTTTAGTCCAGCCTCCTCATTTTATAGGGAAGAAAACATTTAGTGACTTGCCTGAGGTCACGTGAGCTACATAGGATTGGAGGACAGAACGGTTGGAAAAGATCCCAGAAGTTTTGTGCACCCTCCCTCATTTTGCTGATAAAGAAATCACAGTCCAGGGATCTGGCCAAGGTCACAGAGGTAGTAAGGAGCCTAAGCCCCGCATCTTACAGATGAAGAAACTGAAGCCCAATTCGATTCAATTGAATTAAGTCAGCAGGAATTTATTAAATTCCTTCTATGTGCCATGTACTAGGCACTGAGGAAGCAAAGATTTAGGGGGGGGGGGGGGGGGGGGGGAACAGTTCCTGCCCTCAAGAAGCTTATATTCTACCGGAGGAAAACCACATGTATTCAGAGAAGAAGCTATATACTAAATGAAAAACAGGGATTTCAGAGGCATTGACGATTCGGGGGATCAGAAAAAGTCTCTTTTATAAGGGGGAACCTGAGCATAGCCTTGAAAGGAGCAAGACTAAGGAGGGAGAGGGAAAGTGTTCCAGGAAAGGACAACCAGTTCAAGAGGGTACAGTGTCTTTTGGCAAGTAGTCCAATTTGGCTAACATAACACCGTCTTGTACATCCATTCCTCTGCACCAGCCATTTCTCGTGCCTCCACCTCTTGGAACTTTTCCAGACATCCCCAGCTACTAATGCCTTTCCTTCTAAAGTTGCCTTACATCTGATTTGTATGTATTTTGCATACACCTATTTTTGTACGTGTTGTTTCTCCAATCCAAATGTAAGCTTCTTGAGGACAAGTGGCTGTCCTAGTTTTTCCTTTGAATCCTCAACACTTAGCACAATGCCCGGCACCTACAAGCACTTAATAAATGCTTGTTGATTGACTGACTGATCATGAAAGGAGGAATGTGGAATAATCAGACAAGAAAGACAAGCTAAGGATAAGATTATGAAGAGGTTTGAATTTCAACCACAGGATACCCAAAGACTGGCCCAAGGTTACACAAGCAGGCCAGGATTCTAGAATTAACGTTTAAAAGGAACTCAGAAGTCATTTGATCCAAACATCTCACTTTATAGGTGAAGATAATGAGACCCAAAGAGAACTCAAGTGATCTGCCCAAGGATTCGTGGGTAGCAAGAAGCAGTGGCATTTGAAGGTATTCAAATTCAAGGTTCCTCCCTCTATATCCAGTGCACGTTCCTTTATCCCACATCCTTTGGAAATTACACCTCAGTCTCCAACCTTGGTACTGGTGTAAAGCATATTAAGCCTGATTGCCCCCAACCCTTGACCTTTCCAATACTATTAGTGGAGTGGCATTCAACCTAAAGTAGGAAAACATATCAAGATTCGGGCAAACTTACTGATCTAGCCAGGCTTAAGGTCATTCTGAATCGAAAGGAGACCACAGTAGTTTTAAGACTGACCCAGAGAGAAGCTTTTTTAGATCCGTATGTATCCTAGAAATAGAAATCTCCTAAAAGACCCTCAAAAGCCAGGGTTAAAAGAGTGCTTTACTCAGGTGTGCTGCCCTGGTCTCCTGCCTTGGTGTCTGTGGGAGCTCAGTAAGACCTTTGCTAACCTGCTCTGAGTGGGCAGCATGCAATCCACACTTGGTTTCTGAAAACTTTTCTGTGAGCTAGGGAATTATCTTGTGGAGATTGAATTTCTGAACTCGTCAGCAGCTGCTGGAAAGCAACAAGGCCATCTCATCCCTCCTGCATCTCTGGTGTCTTGCAGAGAGGGACCCCGTAAGGTCAATGATCAAGGTGGCTTAGGACTGCATTGCCCAATCGAAAAAGCACAGGGCCACAGAGGTATTTAACTCCATTTAAGCTGTGTTATGCAGCAGAGGCTTAAAACTGGGCTGGAACATTCTCTCACTGATTATCTATCACCTCATTCACATGGAGGACGTTGAGGCTTAAAGATGGATGAGGAGGATGGGGTTAAGAGGAAGGAGGTGAGAGGAGGGGTGGCTAATTGGACAGATGAAAGGGGAAGGGGCAGTGTAGTGCTCCTCTGCTGTGAGTAGATGGTAAAGAGTGAAAGGATTTTGCTTTCTAAATATTTCCTTTTCTCTTAAATAGAAATGTTGTTTTCCAGACTGCATGGATAATCATTTAATGGGGAAGGAAAGAAAATCACTTTCATTCATTTTGACTATGAAATCTAATCATCACTGTTTGAAAGGAAAACTTCTTCTTAATGTATAAGCAATATAGTCATTTTCTGCAGGATCTAAATATGGAAAGAAATTTGGGGGGGAAGTGAGGAAGGTCAAAGGAGAGCTATAGATGCAGTCTCAGGAGGTTTGGTTAAGACCAGTGTGGGCTAAGGAATAAAGAGGGTGCAGAAGAAAAGGGAGGGGGGGGGGGGGAAGAGGGGGGGTGCAGAAGTAGAGAAAGGAAAAATGAAAAGCTAAAGACAAAAACATAACCAGAAGCCGTCACTCCTGGAGCAGGTGGCATCAACTATGCCCCAAATAAGGAGCATGCAGGAGGGGATAGGGGAGTAGAGGGAGGCAGCTGGGGTGCAGTCCCCAGAGTGAAATAATTAACTATTTTTGCTAGCTATATGTTAAGCTTTCTTATTTTTAAACAGCTGAAGAACTGTAAGCATTGTTGTGTCCTCTAAATTCTACACCATGGATCAATGCTCTGGTTCCTCACCTCTAGTTAAAGCTTTGGCTGCAGAGGTTTTCTATACAGGGCAGTTCTCCCAAAAAGAGCAGAACAAAAAGAATAGTAATCTCTTCAGAATATGGATAAAGGCAAATCTATCTTATAAAATTACCAGGCCAGTCTTTTGGGGAACTGAAACTCTCCATGACACTATGTATAAAGCAGGAGTCCTTAACATTTTTGTGCAGTAGATTCCTTTGGCAGTCTGGGGAAACTTATGGACCCCTTCTCAGAATATTTTAAAATGCATAAAATAAAACACACAGGGTTATTTAAAAACAAGTATATTGAAATACAGTTATTAAAAAAAAATTTTTAAACAAGTTCATGGAGCCCAAGTAAACAATCCCTGGTTTAAGTATAGCAAATGGCCCGACCCTTGTCTGGTAGGGGATTAGGCATAAGAGCCTTGATAACTGTGGATTTATAACCTGTTCATCCTGTTAATGTAACACAAATCCCTCCCCTGCCATTGTATATTCCCCTGTAATTCATCTATAATAAATTCCCTGAAACTACTTGAGACCATGTGCTGTTAACAAGAAGTACAGGAGGAAAGCAATGTAAAGAACCTTGTGGTCTCTCCACACAGGTCCTGGGGCTTGAGCAAGCAAAGAGAAATAGATAAGGAACTGGGGAATGGAATAGGGAACCGAATGATCATGGGACTATCATCTCGTAGCAGCAGTAGCACAAGGTACAAAATTATATCAATGTTTGAAATGTCAATGTCATTCCTACAGATAAGTAGAATCCTGTTAACAACTTCCTCTAAAATGCCCAGTTCGGGTGATTCAGCCATTCTAGAGAGCAATTTGGAACTATGCTCAAAGAGCTACAAAACTACAAACACCCTTTGATCCAGTGATGCCACTGCCGGGTCTGTATCCCAAAGATAACAAAGAAAAGGGAAAAGGACCCACATGTACAAAAATATTTATAACAGCTCCTTTTGTGTTGGCAAAGAACTGGAAAAGGAGGGGATACTTATTAATTGGGGAATGACTGAACAAGTTGTGGTATATGAATATAATGGAATACCATTGTGCTATAAAAAATGATGAGCAGGCAGACTTCAGAAAAACCTGGAAAGACTTACATGAACTGATGAAAAGTGAAATGAGCAGAACCAGAACAACTTTGTAAACAGTAGCAGCAATACTGAATGATGATCAACTGTGAATGACTTATCTATACTCAGCAATACAATGATCAAAAATAATTCCAAGGGACTCATGATGAAAAATGCTATCCTTCTCCAGAGAAAGAACTGTTGGAGTCTAAAAGCAGATTGAAGCATACTATTTTTAACTTTACTTTTTCATGATTTTTTTCTTCTTTGGGTCTTTGTCTTCTTTTACAATATGACTAATATGGTAATAAGTTTTGCATTATTGAATATATATTACCTATAGCAAAATTCTTACCATCTCAGGAAGAGGGGAAACTAAGTGAGGGAGGGAGAAAAAATGTGGAACTCAAAATTTTTTTTAAATGAATGTTAAAAATTGCTTTTATATGTAATTGGGGAAAAAATAAAATATTATCAAAATATAAAGCATCCAGTTCAATGCAACAGTATTATTTCTTTCTCTCTCCTTTTTCTCCCTTAAAATGTAAGCTCCTTAAGGCAAGGGATTGCCTCACTTTTGTCTGAAACCCTGTCACCTAGCACGAGTAAGTACTTAATAAATGTCTGCTGTTTAGTTGATTGATGATTTTTCCCCTGTCCCAACTGACAACCCAAATTAAAATTTGACTTTGTTCATGTATATCCAAAACATTCTGTTTAGCAGATGTGTTCCAGCCACTGTATCTACTGTCCAGTATGATTGATGGGTTGGTTCATTTTGCTGAACTTTTGGGGTTTTTCCTATTTCTTTTTTCTAATCTTTCTCATGGGGTGGGGAGAAGGGAAGGAATTACATATAAAAATAAAAGTGATGCAAAAATAAAAACTATCAATAAACAGTTTTTAAGAGAAGAATTCCCAAGTCCTGCTCCATTTAGCAGTCTATCCATTTAGCTAGACGCTTACTAACTGGGTGCAAGTCACTTCACCTTGTTTGCCTCAGTTTCTTCATCTATAGAATGAGCTGAAGAAGGAAATGGCAAATCACTCCAGTTATCTTTGCCAAGAAAACCCCATGGACATAGAACCATGAGGTCATGAAGAGTCAGACATGACTAAAACAACTGAACAATAGCAACAACTATTTAGCTAAGATTCTGGCATTTTGACACTATCTCTCAGTTGACCCTGATAAGTTAGAAAACTCTCTAGTTGGGAATCAGAGGATCTGGGTTTAAATCCCACCTCTGAGGTTTATTAACATGTATGACCTTTGGAATTGATTGTGTGACATGGGAGACACTGGCACAGAATTGCCCAGCATGGCATGCCCTCATCAAAGAAGGTGTTGTGCTCTATGAGCAAAGCAGAATTGAAATAGCTCAAGAGAAATGCAAGATGAGCAAATTTAGAGAATCCACCCCAAATGTTCGTGTGGACTATTTCTGCCTGACCTGTGGCAGAGCATTCTGAGCTCTTATTGGTCTGATGAGACACAGTTGGACACACTGCAACTTGACTCTACCATAGCGATGTCATTTTGGTCCTCTTCAAGAACGGAGGACAACAACCAAACCGAAGTATGACCTTGGGAAAGTTGCTTCATCTCCTTGGCCCACAGATTCCTCATTTGTAAAAATGAGAAGTTTAGACTAAATGACCTCTGGGGTAGCCTCTAGCTCAAGCTCTGTCTCCTCTAATTCCATTGGAAATCTTAGGTGAATGAGGATCTGGGATTTCCTTAGGACAGGGAATTCCCAATATGTAAACTTCCTCTAACAACACAGATTTTACTCCAACACATAAACATATCTCTGACTTAATAACTAAGTCCTAGGGAATTGCTAGCGGCATATAGAGGTTAGGTAACTTGCCCAAGGTAACAAAAGTAGTAACCAGGTCTTACTAAGTTCAAGAATAACAATCTAGCTACTATACCAGGTTGCCTCTGGTAACATGGGATAAGTTTTCAGAGGTGAGCACCAGTTGGAGCAAAGATCCAAAGCATTTAGATTTGGTGTGACCTCCTGGTTTCAGGTTTACCTTAGGCAGTCCTTTAATTTGTTCTTCCCTCATTTTGTTTAAATTTGAGTAATTGTAGGATTCCTTTCCCTGGACCATTTCTGGGCTTTTGGAAAGGACTTATGGGTACCATGAAAACACTTTGAATTAAGTACCTAGTGATATCAATGATGACCAGCTTAAGATAAATATGACCCTTCACCAAACAAAAGATAGCACTGCCAAGTTTTTCTACAAGGCACCTATATGTTAGGAAGCCAGGAAGCAATTAAACAATGAAAATAAAATAAATTTCCCTCCCCCCCCCAAAAAAAAAGCTCCAACATTTTGAGAAACACTTCAAATATAATTAAGGTCTTATATAGACATGCAAGGAATCAGTATTTACCTTCTCAGGCACCTCTGCTTTGGAACTGACAACACTTACCTTTTGCACAATCCTTCAAGTTTTTAAATAGTGGCCGGTGAGCCTTCACTTTCTGGTTAAGCACAATTTTAAATGAAATAAGCTACATGTTGTTCTCCCCCTATATTATAATAATAATCATAATTAGTATTATTAATTTATTTATTAATATGCTGCCTAATTAATTTATATATGATTAATTATTGCATAGTGCCTACTACATTCTAGGCACTAAACTAAAAAAATATTTTACAAATATTTGAAGTTATAGGTTCAAATTGTATAACATATAAAAAGCATTTGGTAAACCTTAAAGTGTTATATAAATGTCCAATGTTATTATTATTCTATCACAGTAGACTTCCAATTTAATAAGGCTTGGAAACAATTCTGATGTCCCATCAAGATAATTAAAATGAAATTCTACCTTTTCTGTGTCATATAAAAGGGCAAGAGGTTGTTGGAGTAGCAGTAGGGAAACAATGGTAGGTCAGTAAACTGGATTCTGGTCCTGACAATAGCATTACTCTGTGACCTCAGACAAGTCCTCCTAGAACGGAGAATCAAGTGAGATGTGCTCAGTATATCATATATGAAGGGATGGCTCATAGAATTAGTTATCTCAGGTTTGAAAAGTTAAGTGGCTTTCCCAAAGTTACAAAGCTGGTGTCAGAACTGAGATTCTACCCTGATGATCCTGACTATGAGGCTAATGCTCTATAAGTCTTAACCACCAGAAAAAAAAAAAATATATATATATATATAAAGTTTTATCTTGGAGAATTTATGTTAATGCTGTTGGAAATGCAATTGTTGTTGTTTTCATTTTAAAGAATGTAAACCCATTGTAAGTAGGAATTGCTTCATTCTTTGTACTTTTGGCCCTGGAACCAACAGAGATTTGTTGTCGTTGAAGAAAAAAAGTCACTCAATTACACAAAGAAATGAGTTATCCACAAAAGAGAAGAGGCATCTTCCAAAGAAACTTGGCCTCAGACTTTGAATACTGTATTTCCAAATACCTTCCATCACTTGTCTTGAGACAGGTATAACCAAGACCCTGATTTTGTTATTTGATTTTTCTAGGGACTGTTACAAAAATTTTGTGCTGGACACACACACACACACACACACATACTTTGCCTCTGGAGAATTCCATGTTTTTGGTCCACCTGGTCATGTAGGCCTGTCATACTATCAACCAGATCCCCAACTAAAATGGCAGCCACTACCTCCAATTAATGGGACCTTCCACCCCTTGTTTTTTATAGCTTTCTCCAATTGCAGTATCAATCAGAGGTTTGCTAGGAACCCCTCCTGTTGCCTCTCCAGGACTATCCGCAAATGTTTCTACTGGGTTTTTTACATTCTTTCCTCAATGATCGAAGACCAAGGTTGTGACAAATGTGAAATGTGTCTGAGGGGTTAATCTGGAGAACTCTCCATCAGGCAGCCCTTTCTGTATTCTTAATTCTCAGTTACTCTTGGTCATCAATGTCCCCCAAATAAATACATCTACAAAAAAAGCACATTTTCTAGATCCATAACAGGGGTGGGGTGATTGAGGACTTGCCTCAGAGCACTGGAATTTTGTGGGTGCTAAGAACTCTAAAATTTTTTCAGCATGTAGAAATAACTGAGCTTAGCAACTAGTTAACCAAAAGAATTCATTAAAATAGGAAGGTATCAGATGGCATATTTCCTTCTATAGCCCATGTAAGCTCCCTTCCAGCCTAGCCATATTATGTTCTCTCCCCACTTGGGATCCCAGATTCTCCACAATTAGGGCCTATCATCCTAGTCTAAATAACAAAGAAGAGGGTCTTGAGGTTATAGGTCCTTCTCTAGGCACTTGCTTTACCCTCTTGTCAACAAAATTTGTCTTTTCGAAATTGATTTCAGTATATCTTTTAATCTACTTGCCCAAGGCACCAAAATTGTTGGCTACATCTTTGACATATTTGAGACCTAAGAATTTCAGATGCTTTAATTAGTGAACTGAGGGACCAATTCAAAGAACTATGTAGGAGCTATTTCCCAAGTTTCCTCTTATCTCTAGACAATTATCCACAGGGGCTAAAACTGAGCTTGTACAGAGTTCAGTAGCCTGGAGCATTAAGGGGCACATTCACTGCCATCTCCCAGCAGTGTAGGACAGTAGCAGTGAGACACAGCCTCCTAGATGCCCCTCAAGGCAGAAGGTGCTGCCAGGTGGAAGCAGGAATTGTTCTTGTGGGTATCTGTTACAATCCCTAGAGCCACTATCATGACCAGTAGCACCAAGAAAGGAAGCTTGAAAGGACAAGTGGAGAAGATGGATAGAGAGAGGGGAGACCATACTATGAATGAGGGAATCATTTGCTTTAATTTTTCCTCTGATAAGACTGCCTTTATCAGACCCTGGACAGCTCCCTTAGGGCATGGAGATATAGCACTAGGTTTATAAACTACAAATTATCCTCCAGTCACCACTTTCACCCAATTCCTATGCCACTGGCTTCCAAATCTTTTCTGTTCTCGTTGTTCAATCTTGTCCCACTCTTCACAAGCCCATGAACCATACTGTCTATGGGTTTTTCTTGGCAAACATACCTGAGCATTTACTTCTCCATCTCATTTTACAGATGAGGAAACTAAGCAGAGAGAGGTCAAATAACTTTCTGAGAATCACATGACTAGTAAGTATCTGAGGCTGGATTTGAATTCAGGACTTCCTGACTTCCGGCCCAGCACTCTCTCCACTGAACCACCTAGCTACCTATTGGATTTCCACAACATATCCACCCTCGTCTCTCTATACACCCAACCACCACCTTTGTTCAGGTCCTCATCACTTAGACTATTGCAATAGCCTCCTAATTGCCCCCTCTTCCCTTTATCCAATCTCCACAATGCTGAAAAATTGATATTCCTACAGCACACATCAACAACCTTTCTCAAGAAAGTTCAGTGGCTCACTAATATTTCCAGGATAAAATGCAAACTATTTTGCTCAATGTTTAAAGTTCTTTTACAATGTGACTCCAACCTATTTTTCCAGATTGATTATATATAAATTGTTCTGTGTCACTTCTGTGTTCCAGACAAATTGGTTACTTATTGTTCCCTCTACAAGATATTTGATCTCTCATCTTCATACTTTCACACAGGCTATCCACCTCTTCCTCACCTCCCTTTCCTAGCATCCCTTGCTGTTTAGTTGTACATCTGATTCTTTGTGTTTTCCTGGCAAAGATACTGGAGTGTTTGCAATATTCTTTTCCAGCTCTTTTTATAGATAAGGAAACTGAGGCAAACAGGGTGAAGTGACTTTCCTAGGGTCATGCAGCTACTAAGTGTCCTGAACTCAGGAAGATGAGTCTTCCTGACTCCAGGCCAGGCACTCTATCCACTGTGCCACCCAGCTGCCCCAAGTATCTCTATCTCCCTTTAAAACTCAACTCACTTGCTATATCTTAAAAGGCCTTTCCTGATATCCCAAAATCAAATGAGGTAATATTTTTAAAGATCTTACTACATAGTAAGTATTAAATAAATTATTGTTCTTCTAAGTGACTAATACTCCTTTTTCTACAACTCCCTTCACTGAATTTATTTTGTATCATCTATTTTGCATTTCCTTAGCATTGGGAGGAGCATCAGAGGTGATTGATGTATTCCAATTCCCTAAATTTACATATGAGGAAACTGAGGTAGGAGAGGTGATAAGCCTAAGGTCACATAGGTCTTAAGTATCAAAAGTGAAATTTTAATCCAAGTCTTCTGACTCTAGACCCACTTTCTACTCTGCCACATTCCTTTATCTGAGTTCAAGTTGTTTCTCCCCCCAAAAAAATAAATCCCCTTAGTGAAGGAACTATGTTTTAATCTTTATATCACCTGACCTTAATAGAGTGGGTGACGTGTAATAGGTTCTTAATAAATGCTTGGACAACTAGGTGTCACAGTGGATAATTTGCTAGCCCAGAGTCAGGAAGACTCATCTTCCTGAATTCAAATTTGGCCTCAGACACTTCTCAACTGTGTGACCCTGGGCAAGTCACCTCACCTTGTTTGCCTCAGTTTCCTCATCGGTAAAATGAACAGGAGAAGGAAATGGCAAAGCACTCCAATATCTTTGCTAAGAAAATCCCAAATAGGGTCACAAGTGATTCAAGTGAAACAACTGGACAGGAATTAATCAATGAATCAGAGGGATGATTTTATACTTGCTTATATTTCATTCATTTCCATTCCAATCCCATCCTGCTGCTTCTTACATACAAGTCACTTCCCCTTTCAAGGTTTATTTTCAGGGGCAGCTAGGTGGCCCAGTGAATAGAACACCAGCACTGGAGTCAGGAAGACATGAGTTCAAATGTGGCCTCAGACACTTGATACACTTACTAGCCATGTGACCTTGGGCAAGTCACTTAACCCCAATTGCCCTGCTCTCCCCTCTCCAAAAAAAAAAAGAAAGAAAGTTTATTTTCATCATTTGAGAGGTTTAAATGAAATGACCTTTACAATCCCCTCCAGATCTAAAGCAATGATCCTAGAATTTCCTGTTCCTGATACAGCTAGATACATACCAAGGTAAAAGTGACTTGGTAGAGTGGGATTTGAGGTGGGGAGGGAAGTGGCTCATGAGTTTAGTAGAATTCCTGGGCTAGTGTAGATGTAGTCCACATCATCGGACAACTCTCTCACCTCAAGAGCAAAAAATGACTTCTATTCAAAAAGCAAGAAATACATTTAACATTCTTAAGATAAAACCGTAGTCACCAAACATATACCTGACCGCAAATCCTATGAATGGTCTTCTGGGAGATGCACGATTCGTTTGAGAAATCATAGCATTTTAGAGCTGAGAACCAAGAAACAGTAATGGAATTAGCACATCAGGGAGCCATCTTTCTTTTATTGGTGGATATAAATGAGAGATAAATGTAAACATTCCGAAGGCCCCCATCTGTGTTTATTCCTCCACAATGGCAGAATTCAAACTGGGTGGAGGAGGCTGCTGCTTTTTGAAAATGTTTTTGGTGCTTTCTATTCCTGGAACTGCCTCACCACAATTACCCTCACCAAACACAGGGAAAACTTTACATGGAGAATGGATATAGTTTTCAACCAGCACCAAATGTCTCTCCTTCTGCCTTTTTGTCTTTCCAATCAATCAGAATATGTGAAACTCCCAAATGAAGAATAAACATACAATTCACTTTCTTTTCATCTCCTAACATATGTCATACGAGAAAAAAACTCGTTCCCAGCTTCAATCAGTCCTTCGTTTTCTGTGACTTGAACCTTAAACTGAAGGGGATGTTGTTGTGTGAGCCTGGGAAGAATGTTGAATGTGTGCCGACTTCTTGCAAGATAATAGGTATTCACTGCATACCTGTGCCTTGGAATCATTATCTCCCCGGTGAGCACTTCTGTATTTATAGATAATGATCTCATTACCAGGCAGCTATTCCAATTTTATTCAGACTTTAATATTTCTTAAAGGAGAAAAAAATAGCATACAAAAGGGTTGGTGATGCCAACTCAATCAGACACACTCTTGATGGACAATTATTCAAGTGCAAGCCAAGACAAGAAAAAAAAATCATTTCCAAGCGCCTTCTGTCAAAGCTAAGTTCTCCTGTGACAATGTTTCAAGTAAGTCTACAGAGGGGAGGGAAGAAAATAACAACTAACAGAATGAGGAAAAGAATGTAAGATTAAAAACCAAGTAAGTTTAATCCTAACCCTTCTATAAGGTGGTACAGACACTCAAAACTCCTACAGAGATTCTACCCACCTGCATTAACATGGTTCTGATCTCAAGGAATGGAAATATAGCCACACTCATTTCTACTGTAACTATAGGGTTTATTAAAGAGCACATAAACTACCAATGGAACACACATCAACATGAAAAGAGAGAAGAAGGCAAGAAGTTACAGCTTATCACCACCCCCTGGGTGTCAGTCTTGGAATGGTTCTGAAAAATAAAACTGTACTTGATATCTATAACTCAAAAAATCAGTTCATCCCAGACCACAGAACCATTTGAAGTGGCCTGAGGCCATGTGGTTTTATACTAAGTTATACCAAGCAAGATGGGGTCTTTTATAAATACATAGATCTAGGGTAAACAGATTCCAGGTCGCTTTGAATACAGTAGCTCACATTTGATAGAATTCCTCTGGTATCCAGGGCTGTACATATAGACACATTAGATAGCTGCTCTGTTTGTCTTCTTGATCCCTCCTCTTCCCTGAAGGAGGGGACTGGTCAAACCAACCAACATCATAGAATTATTTTCTTTTAAGGTAAGGAGAAAGCAACTGGATTGAGGAAATTGACCCTTTGTTACATTGTTTCCTTTGGAACTAGAAAATGTAAGTGGATCAAAGGGTGCAGGGCATCCATTTTTTTACATTTGCCATAATAAGAGATTTTGATAAATAACATTTATGGAACATTTTGAAGTTGTCAAATGCTTTACATTCTTTATCTAGTGTTGTCATAAGCCAGGAACCACACTGTCTCTGTTGCTATTGTGGTCTCAAAATAGGTTTGTGTTGTTTTCTTTTGTTTTTTAACTCTTCACACAGCACGTTTCCATTGGTTCAAAACAGTTAAGAAATGGAACATTCTGACCTATAAAGGAGAAATACCATTTCTATGCAGTACATACATGACCAATTTTCAAAGAATTAAAGATATATAAGATATACTTAATACTAAAATTGAACATAATTTAATCTTTCTTTCACTATTCAGAAGGCATTAATGGCCTTTTCAGTGCTTCTGGGTCAAATCTTAAAACTTTAATTATCATTGAATATTGCCTAGGAAACTTGGGGACCCAGCATCTTGTCTCAGTTCTGCCACCACTGGTTACATGACCTTGGATAAGTCACAAGCTGCCTGTTCATCCAAAGGACTTGGATCATATCAAGGGTTCTTAACCTGGAGTCCACCAACCAAGAGTCTAAAACCCAGTCTATTCATGCATAGATTTCAAGGGGATTATGAACTTAGATGAGAAAAATATTTACATCTTTATTTTTTAACTAACCTCTAAACAAAACTTAGTACTCCCTTCAATTATTTTAAAACATTTTTAAAAATACATAAAAACTAAGTTTTCCATAGGTTTCATGGGTTGCCAAAAGGGTCTATTATACAAAAAAAAAAAAATTTAAGGGTTACAAACACCTAACCTAGTAGAATGTAAGTCCCTTGAGGGCAGTGCCTTTCTCACTCCTAGATGGAAGAGTGAATAGAGTGCTGGCCTTGAGTTAGGAAGACTAGAGTTCAAATCCAGGCTGAGACCCTTACAAACTGTATGTGTGACTCTAGACTGTATGACCTTTGTCTCAGTTTCTTCAACTCAAAAATAAAATGGGGATAACAATGGCACCTACCTCCCAGAGTTTTTGAGGATCAAATGAGATATTTGTAAAGTGCTTACCTCCGTGACTGGCATATATCAGATACTTTTAAAATGTCATAATATTGATTGATTGAATGATTTTCCTCTAGCCACCATCACCCCAAAATGTACCCCTAACTGCTGATTACCAAGTCTTCTTCTTCATTAAGAATATTGAACGAGAACTTCCTCTGCGCCATCTTTGCTTCTCCTAGGACCATCAGTCCTGTCATTCTCTTCCTTCCCCTCAGTTACAGAGGAGCTATTCCCATCACCATGAAAGCTAATCCTTCTGTCTCTTCCCTTAATTCCATTCCCTCCTGTCTTTTCCAGTATTTTGCTCTATTCATATATCTTCAATTTCTCTTTCATTTTATCAAATGAGATATTTGTAAAGCTCTTTGAAGAGACTGGTACATAGTAGGCACTTAATAAATCCTTGTTCTGCCTTCCCTTTCTCTCCACTTGTTCCTTCCCATATTCAGGGCTCCCCAATCTTTGGCCTCACCATTCAATGGGTGCTAAAATTAGATAGATAGATACATACATATATATATACATTTTATATATTTAGCATTAACATCATTACTCATCAAGAACACAAAATGAAGGGGCAGCTAGGTGGCACAGTGAATAGAGCACCAGCCCTGGAGTCAGGAGAACCTGAGTTCAAATCCAGCCTCAGAGACTTAACCAAAAAATAGCCATGTGACTTTGGGCAAGTCACTTAACCCCAACTGCTTTCCGAAAAAAGAAAGAAAGAACACAAAATAATCCATGAGCTCCCCCCTCTGTCTCCCCCTTTGCATCATCATATCCCTATCTTTTACTCTACCCATCAGTCTCAGAGAAAGAGATAACCCTTCTCTTCTCCAAAGCCATTCATCATCTCCAATATTTTTACCTTCTCCCTCTTCACTGATTCCTACTTTGCTCCCTTTAAAAAAGCTTGTCTTCCTTACTTTGTAGTACATTCACATGATACTGCTCCCTTTGCAAATAATCAGATTTTTCTCCTTTTCTAGCCAAACTTCTCATTATAAAATGGAGATAATAGCACCTACCTCCCAGTAGGATCAAATGAGATAATATTTGTATTTGCTTCCCTCATATCTTCCTCACCTACTCCCTAGTCCATTGAAATCTGGGCTCCAAGGGCAGCTAGGTGGCACAGTGAATAGAGCACCGACCCTAGAGTCAGGAGGACCTGAGTTCAAATCCCGCCTCAGACACTTAACGCAAAACTAGCCATGTGACCTTGGGCAAGTCACTTAACCCCAATTGCTCTACCTTCCCCTCTCCAAAAAGAAAAAAAAAGAAATCTGGGCTCCACTCTTGTAATCACCCACTTATGTTTCTTTTTGAGATTATGAATTATCTTTTACACAAACCCACAGGTGTATTCCCAGTCCTAATTCTTTCTGCTATATTGTTGTCATCTTCTTCATTGTCATCAATGTCATTTTCATCAATATATAGGCCCAGTGAAGGACTATGTCTATTATCCAAGGGCCAACCTAGCTATTTAAATGTGGAAAAGCTCATCAGAGGTTGGCCACTAGGTGACAAATTTTTCAGCTACATAAACTATGGAAGACCATTTACTGAATCACAAAAGAGACAGAATTTGCATAACCTGACTAATGTATAATGTGAAAGTATTTACAGATCCTTTACTTGACTATATGCGGGGAGGGGAGGGAGGGGGACAAAATGTGAAACTCAAGGAATTGTGGAATTGAATCCTGTAAACTAAAAGGAAACAAACAAATTAATTTAAAAAAATAAAAGTGGGAAAAAAAGAGATAGAATTTGTATCAGTGAGCTTCCTAAAACTCTGTTCTTTTGGCTTCCATGGTGCCATACCCTGCTATCTCTCCTCCTATCTCTCTGACTACTCCCTGAAGCTCTTCCCTGGACTTCAGTTTCAGAGAACCAGAGTCGGAAGGAACCTCAGATGCCATGCACCAGCTCCTGAAATAACCCATTCCATTTCTATTTGGTTCTAATCATTAGGAAGCTTTTGTATACATCAAGCCTAAATTCCCTTTTTTGTGACATCAACCTGGTACTCCTAATCAAACCTTCCAGATCATAATGAGATAGGAAGACTCCTGCCCCTCTTAGAAGTCTGGCTAGTGAGCAGACCCTTTTATGTTCATTTTTAAAATATATGTTTACTGATAACTTTTAGCTTTTACATTGCCTAGATTTCTCCCTGTATCCCTCCTTTACTCCTAAGAGAGAGCTATCCTTTATTTAAAAAAAAAAATCCTTATGTTCATTTTAACGGTGGCCTTCGGAGCTAACATTCTTCCTGTATCATTTAACCCAAGCGAGTGATTCTCATAGTGGAAACTTCAGGCCCCAGTGGAGAAGTGAGTGTTGTCGTGGCTCACCGGCAACCCTCATCAGTCCACCTTCTTGATGGGGCCCTTGAGGCTTCATTAAGTATCATGAAGCATAAGGCCATGAAGGCAAACTTGCTTATTTGTACTGGAATCATCATAGCTACCATCATCATCATCATCATCATAGTCTGCACTGTCATTTTCACCCACATATAGGCCCAGTGAAGGACTAAATCCACCATTCAAGGACCAATCTAGCAATTTAAACATGAAAAAGCTTATTGGAAGGTTGGGCCTCTGGGTGACAAATTTTTCAGCCACATAAACTGTGAAAGAACATTTACCAAGTCACAGAAGAGATACAATTTGTGTTGTAGTGTCCCTACCAAAGTGTCCCCAATTGTATCAAGCATCCTCACCAAAAAAATCACAAATCCTTGAAGGACTGAATTATTATTAATATGAAGGACATCAAAAACAATTATCATTTCTACAGCACTTGAAGTTTAAAAATTAATTTCTTGTAATAGATAATAAAATCATTCCTCTCTTACAAAATATAGGGAATGAACAAATAATCTGTAAGGTCCTTTCTGGTCCTAAATTCTAGGACCTCCGGATCCTTTATCATTATTCTTATTGTCTCCCAATTCTTCCTGCTAATTGTGGACAGCTCTGGTCTTACTCATGAACAGAGCGGTTATCTGGGTACTGTGATTTGGAGGACAATTTAAAGTACCCACTGTGTGCATACATGCTCTGATGAGCTTATGTGTGTGCATACGCAGGCACGCACACACATACACACACACACCCTTCTGTCTCCCACACTTGCTGGGCACTGAAATTGAATAACTTCTTCATTCCCTTTGCTTCCATTGTTTTATCTCATGGAGTTCTCCATCAAAATGTATACACTGGGAAGGATTAACGGAATAAACCAAAATAACCAACTATTCCCTTACCATGGTTAGTTTGTTAGATAGCTATCTGTTACCTTGGAAAACAGACAGCTTTTCCATTCCCAAAAGAAATCAGATTTCTTAAGTAAATAGATCACCAGACCCAGACAGGTAAGGTTTGATGGAGTTCCATTGAGTGGGGAAAAAACAAATCATGGTCAAAATGTGATATTTTTTCAACTTAACCAAAAAGTCTTAAGCTGGAACTTCCAAGTGAGTCTATAATTAAAGCATTTCACTAGTATGTTTTTATTTTTCAGTTGTGTACAACTCTTCATGACCCCATTTGGGATCATCTTGGCAAAGATACTGGAGTGGTTTGCCATTTTCTTCTCCAGTTCATTTTACAAATGAGGAAACTGAGGCAAAGAGGGTTAAGTAACCTGCCCAGGGTCACAGAGTTAGTAAATATCTGAGGCTGGGTTTGAACTCAGGAAGATGAATCTTCCTGACTCTGGGCCTGGTAGTCTATCCACTACACTATGTAACTGCACTTTCACCAATATTATAACACCATGAAAAAAAAATCTTTTTTATTCTCTCTCTCTGGAAGACAAAGTCCTTGAACAAGGTAATGAGGAATTTAAGGAAGTTAATTATAAAATCTTCTTTTTGGACATTCTGAAATAATAATTTTTTTAATTACTGTGTGAGTTTAAGGAGATGTCTTCCCAGACTTATCACTAGTTTGGGATGCAATAGGACTGAGTGGAAAGAGGAAACAGCTGCTGACCCTTTGGGAAAAGGTAACTTCTCCTTCTCCCCCATCCCAACACACACCCCTCCTTAGAAAGGCAGCTGCAGAGAGAAACAAAGCATTGCATTCACTGGAAGGTAGTTTAGGGTTTCGGGGAGTAGGCTTCCTGCTGATGTGCTTCATGTTGGTTGAGAGACCAGTCTGGGTACTCACACAAATGCAGCAACATGAAAGTCCCTAACTGTGAGTGCCCAAGAGTGTCTGAGAGTGGGTGTTAGTACAGAGTTCAAGTATGTCAGCAGCACATTTGGGTGCTTGGTGCGAGAGTAGAAGTAGCTTCAGAGTGGGTGTGGGCCCGAGAACTTGAGTAGATGGGTGCTTTTAGCTTTAGAGTGAACAGCATGGTAAGAATAGAGACTGTGTGAAGGTAGAACTATCTCCTCTTCCCCTCCACCATCTGTAGTAAAGAGAGGAGGAAACTGAGTCACAGAGAGGTTAAATGACTTTGCTGTGGTCACACAGCTGGTTTTAGAGGCGAGATGTGAAGCCACACCTTCCCACAATGTGCCCTCTCTAATATACTGCAAAACACTGAACATGTTATGATGACAGAGTCAGTCAATGGCTGTTATTCAGTACACCGATCTCAAGTCCCCAAATGACGACCATCAGGATTGTTGGTGACAATTGCTACCTTTCTGTTCAGACCTCTTCAGTATGTATCCAGCAGCCCATAGGTTCCCATGTCACTGCTTTTATATGAAGCCAGGAGTCTCAGTGTGTAGAATACAAGTACTATTGTATTACCCTATATGAAAATGGCTCTGTGTCAGTGGGTTTTGTTTTTCTCAGTTTACATCACATTCTATTGTACCCAGGTTAACCTGATTATTCCCACACAGCAGAGCAAAGTACCATCTTTGATCATTTCTGGAAGTGAGCTAACTTTTCTCCTTCCAGTTCGATGAAAAACAACGGGGGACAGTTGACCTGCCCAAGCAATTGTCCAGAAGCATTTTACACCACATCCATTTCTGTCCACTTTATACCACATCCATTTCTGTCCAGAAAGTTTTGTGAATAAATGCAATATAACCACTTGATATGGTCCCCTTTGTCTGGAATGCGCTCCATCCTTAGTTTTCCTAGGAAAACCTCTTGTTTCATTCAAAATCCAACACCCGCGAGTCCTTTCCTGATTGCCCCCTTTCTCCAGTTATTGGCACTGCTTCTTAAAATTGTTCAGTCATTTGTGTCCTACTCTTTGTGAACCCATTGGGGTTTTCTTGGCAAAGATACTAGAGTGGTCTACCATTTCCTTCTCCAGCTCCACAGATGAGGAAACTAAGGCAAAGAGGGTTAGGTGACTTGCCCAGAGTCACACAGCTACTCAGTGTCTGAGACTGGGTTTGAACTCAGGGAGGGAGCCTTCCTGACTCCAGGTGCAGCACTCTGTGCACTATGGTGCCACCTAGCTGCCCTCTTCTCAAAATCAATTTGTATACTTTTTATTCCTTTCTTTACCTGTGTGTTATATGCCACCAGCAGAATATATGCTCCATGAAAACAAGGACTTTGGTTATTTTCAATGCATCTCCAGTGACTAGCACACTTTATGTGTTTAATAAATATCTGTTGAGTTTGGTTGTTGAATTGAACAGATGCTGGAAACCTAGGAGTTCCTAAACTGATTGATGAACAGCTAGGTGGCTCAGTGAATAGAGCACCAGTCCTGGAGTCAGGAGGACCTGAGTTCAAATTTGACCTCAGACACTAACTGTGTGACCCTAGGCAAGTCACTTCACTCTCTTTGCCTCAGTTTCCTTATCTGCAAAATGAGCTGGAGAAAGAAATGGTAAGCCACTCCAGTATCTCTGCCAAGAAAACCCCAAATGGGGTCACAAAGAATCAGACACAACTGAAACAACTCCTCAATAATAACAACAAACTGGATGATGAAAGAAATTGTGTCAAATGTAGCAAAAGTGTGTTGCAGTGCTAGGATCGATGGGCTCAGAAGTTAGTGGACTGTTTGATCATGAGCAAGTGGGGACTCAGTCTTCTCATGTGTGAAATGGGGATAATAATGTTTGTACTACCTCCCCCAAAAGAGTGTAATGAGGAAAGTGTTTTCTAAACTTTAAAGAATTCTAGAAATGAGTTATTGTTATTATAGGCCCACAAGCTATTATTTTCAGGAGGAGGCTAGCACTTACTAAGCAGGATGCTGGGCATACCTAGACCTCCACATTTATAACATAAGACACAAGGCGCTCACATCCTTACTAGACAACAAGCCTTCTCCGGCTTCTTGAATGTGAATGAACTTCATGAACCTGATTCCTTCGTGTTGTAGGAATCCAGCTACCATCCTTAGGGAAGCAGGATCTCTTACTCCACCATATGTAGACGGAACTATAAAGTCTCATTCTTGGAAGGGACCTCAAAACCAGCTGAAGGTGCTATGCATATGGCGACTAGGAAAGAAAGTTCTTACCATCAAAATCCTTGGCACTGACAGGTGGCTCCATAATAGAAACTGATATGATTTTATCTGTGGAAATTCCATTAGAGAATAAATCACCATCTGCTTTGCCACTGTACCGTAAGGACCATGGGATCTTTTCATCTGACTTGCAGCTGAAACCTTCCATTTTGCGTGATTTCCTACATTAAAACATAAGATCCTTGAGAGCAGGGACTGTCTTACTGTCCTATTTGCATCCTCAGAGTTCAGCACAGTTTCCCACATAGTATACCCTTAATATATGCTTTATTCATTCACTCAGTCACTCAATCATCTGGTCCAACACATTCCTGGTCAAGAATCCCCTTTAGAACTACAATACAAGCACCCTAGCACACCCAGCATGGCCTGCTAGCACAGGTTCTTTGATCTGCTTTTCTAGGGAAAGACTGCTCAAAAAGGGGTTTAACAATACTACTTTTAATTACTTTCACCAGTTCAGGGGAAAGGTCACCACCCTGAGCATCAGAGAAAATACAAGCAGAGAAATTAATACAAAGACCAACAGACAGGGTTCCGACTGCCTGAATCAAAACAATTTTGCTATACACTTTATGTACACCACTGGATTAAGAGAGCTTTTACATCTGATGGTCTTTTTCATAAGTGAACCCCCAGAGCTTATGGGCATACATAAACTTCTCAGAGCCAGAAGGTATCACAAACCTCGTGACTCAGTGCCTAATCAACTTAGTACCAAAAGGTGTGGAAGCCTTCCTACAAGCAAGCCGCCCCTAAGCAAGCTCCTCCTTAGGCAAGTCCCTCCCCCAATGGGCCCCACATGAGGCCTATTAATGGGCTCCACACGAGGCCTATTAATAGGCAGAAAGGATCTTATTGTCCCGCTAACATTACAAGGACATACCAGACAAGTAGTCCTGCCTAATTCCTTCCTGAGCCTCACTGAAATCCTCCATAGTACCGTTCTGCTATAGGCCTTCATCTGGGCCATTTAATATGTGGTGAATATGAGCATATCTCGACCTGTCCACCTGTGGTCATTCACTTCATAGCATGACCAGTCTGAATACTTTGCCTATTATATATTTCCTGGATTTCTTTTCCATTGCTTCTTGTGTTTAAGTCATTGTTGTTAATACATAACTTCCTGCTTGGACACATCACCTCTTCTCCCCACATAGCAAGGGAGATGCCTTGTTAAAAAAGATCCATCGAGACCATGCCTTGCTCCAATGTAATCAATAAACAATGAATGCAATATTGTCTTGGACTCACTCTACCTCTAGGTCCCTCATGTGATTGTGAAGGTACAGGCTACTATTTTTAAAAAACAGTGAATATTTTTAAAATAATAATAAAAATTATTGGCAGAGTTGGACTGCCAATATGTCCATCTCATATTTTCATCAATACTCTCCACTTTTCTCACAAGATTTTAGAGTGATTACAAAGGAGGGCATATGGCTTGGAAGTTTCATGTGTCTTCTCTTCCCTCTTTCTTTGGGGTAATAATATATTGTCCATGATATGTTCTACCCTTTTGCACTCTTCTCAGCTTTGATCAGTGAATCAGTCCACAAATATTTATTGTGTATGTGCTAGAGACCAGAGCAGAAGGCAGTTACATGGTTCAGTATATAGAGCACCAGGTCTGGAATCAGGAAAACCTGAATTCAAATACAGTCTCAGACTCTTACCTGGGCAAGCCATTTAGCCTTCATTCACTGGAGAAAGAAATGGCAAACCACTCCAGTGTCTTTGCCAAGAAAACCCCATGTACAGTATGATCCATGGACTCATGAAGAGCCCCACATGACTGAACAACATGATGTCAGAGTAAGGTGCTAAGGACTGGGGCTCCAAGAAAGACCAAAAACAGCCTCTACCCCAGAGATTATGTATTCTAATGGTACAAACAATATATAAAGAATAAGTACATAAAAGAAATACACAGAGTAGAGGAAGACAATCTGGAAAGGAAAGGCATTAGCAGCTGTGGAAACAAGGAAAGGCCTCCTGCAGACAGCGAAATGCTCCAGTATTTCAATAGATCTATGACTTCATTAATCCAGACCTGTGCCTCTTCTAAAAGCACAGATCACAAGCCATCCATAATTTTCAGTCTTGTCTGACTCTTGTCTACATACACCTATAAATCCTCCAAGAGTGGCCCACCTCCTCTCTAGCTCTTAACATTGTGTAGATACCAATGGAGCATGAAGTATGTCCCTTCCTCTCATTACCTGACTGGCCCACCTCTTTCCAATCATATATTGCTCTGATATCCCTTATACCACTTCTTCTGCATGTAGCCCTGGAATAACCTTCACCTGTGAGTTCCCAGAAAAGCTACTCTGTGAATAAGCATCCACTAAAACCCTTACTCATAAGTCCCCACTAATACATAATGGATAGCTAAGTGGTACAGTGGGTAGAGTTCTGGGCCTGAAATCAAGAAGGTTCATCTTTGTGAGTTCAAATCTGGCCTCAGACACTTACTAGCTGTATGACCCTGGGCAAGTCACTTTACCCTGTTTGCCTCAGTTTCCTCATCTGTAAAATGAGCTGGAGAAGGAAATGGCAAACTACTCCATCTTGTCAAGAGATCCTCAAAGGGGTCACATAGAGTTGGACACTACTGAACTACACCAAAATGCATTATACCTTTACTATCCAGTCAAAAGATAAATTCGTTTTAAAAGAAATTAATTGGACAAATCAAGCAATAAGAAAAGATTCTCATGCATACATGAAATATACTTTTCTGAAGGCTGCCACACCACCAGTGAAGGAGGCCAAGCACACAGAGAACATTTGTGAAGGCCACACATTTAAAGGCACACTTAGCCAGTGCACAAATTTGACCAAAGCAGCTCACACCTCTAATGTTGAAAATATGATGTATCGTGATGTTTCCCTACTGGACATCACAGCTCTGCTCTCTGCAGAGGATGTCACTTCTTCTGGTCCTATCACTTCTTCCCTCTGTCTCCTCTGTGCACTGAACATCACATCATTTCTGCTAGGGGTCTCTTTTGGTCTTATTGCTGAGCTACTCTCTACTACTAGCTTTCTGGGTGCCAAAGCCTTGATAGCTCTAGAAAATCATAGCCAAGGGCTGGGAATCACAGAGAATCCCCCAGATTAAAACTTTCCATTCTTTTGTGAATAAATGCATCTAGCAATAATTTGAAATTTTTGACAACTCTGACATAATTAGAAAGTTCTCTTCTGATTCCTGTTACATCCTTGATTGGATCTTACATCCTCCAAAAGCATCAGGGATTATACCAGAAAAAAAAAAAAACCAGGATTTTTGTGGAAGGTGGATTGCTGAGGGGAACTTCACGACCATAATCATCTTTGATCAACACATTAATAGGGGCCCTGAACAAAAACTTTCTAAATACAGCAAAACTGTCACCCTCTATTTCCCTGGTTCACATTCTTGCCATTATAATATATATCTGCCAGCAACAAAACTATTGACTTTTGAGTCGTATTCTGATAAGCACAAAAACCCCATGTGTGCCTACGTGCACAATTCTTTACTGTTAATATGCTGCAACCTATCCATGCCCCTAGGTGCCTCTCTATTAGCCCATGGATGACCTGCAACTCTAGTTCTTAATAGACTGTGGGATTTCATTTTGGAGAATCATATAGCACTACTAGAAGAAGAATGTTAAAAAGATGAAATTTTATTTCAGGGAGAAGCTTGGGGTTTTTAAAAGCCTTGTACAATTTCTGGGGGGAAAAAAAGGCCTCTCAGCTCACTGGCCTTCTCCTGGTCAGTTCTAAGCCCAGCAAACTTCCCATTTACAGTATCTGTGCAATATAGATATAAACCAGCTCTATAGGGTGTGCATGTAACTGGCTAGTCAAGTCAGGAAGATTGGTATTCTTCACCCACTTGGTTTTTCCAAAGTGGATATTTAGGCTGTTTTTTTTTAATGCCTTGCCTAATAATGTTAAGAAACTTTGTTTTTTAATGTTTAACATTAAGAAGTTTTTATTGAGTTACTGTCATTCATTTTGTTGTCATCTGGACTTCAGCTATATGGCCCACTTACTTCAAGATTCAATTTAGCTAAAATATTTGGGTAATAAAACAGTAGGGTATATTATAGAGCCTGTGGATAGACAAGCATCAGAAAGCGAAATCAGAGGAAGAGCCACTCTTTGAGATACTGTAATGAGAATGGGAATTTGAAGATCTTCCCTACCCCTTAACAGACCTAGGGGGGGAGTTTGAAGACCTCCCCTGCTTTGAAAGTAAACTCTGCCCCTAATAGGCTGAATGTAATCACATGGAGCCTGTGATGGAGGGAGTTTACTGAAGGTTACAGAAGAGCCCACAGGAAGCTTCCCTGCTATGAATATAAACTCTATCCCCTAATAGTCTAAATATAGTCACATGGAGCCTGTGGTGGGAGGAATTTGCTGAAGGGAAGAAGAGCCCACAGGAAGTTGGTCAGAGCTAGCCAGATGATAGGGGAGAGAGGTGCTCAGGCAAGGAGATAGAGAGGTTTGTGAGTAAATATTGATCTTGTATAGGTTTGTGGGAAGACTGAAGGATGGTGTGGCTCTCAGCGTTATTGTGGCTTCTGAATATCTTTGTTACTATGATGGGATAGGCTTACTAGTTTTGGGATTCGGTTTTCTGGTGTCTAAATAAATGCTTTAGTCCTATCCTCTATCTGGACAGTCTGGTATATTTTGCTATCGAAAGTCATACAATACTTATAGTCATGGTCTTTATCATGATCGTGGGCATTGTAAATATTGCACTGGCACTACAGATACCCATAGAGTAAATGATTCTCCTTGATACTGTCTTCTCTGCCACAGTTCAATCCTCTCTTTACTCCATGCTTCCTCCTATCTCTAGGATCCAACACTCATAACCTCTTCTTTCTGATTCTGAGATAACTTTTCCCTTTTATACAAATTGCCTAGGGTCTGATCCTCTAGCTACAACAATGGCTTTAATTAATCCAAGGAGGTGTACAGAGCCTGTTCACACTCAGTTTTGATTATCTGATTCAATTAAAAATATTTTTGCTTAGTCAAAACACCAGGGACAAATGGGATGTTTTCAACATTACTCTTACATACACACACAAACACATATACATGTAAGTACATACATAGAAATATATACACACATGTATATATGCATATGGAGCAGCTGGGTGGCTCACTAGATACAGCACTGGGCTTGGAATCAGGAAAACTCATCTTCATGAGTTCAAATCTGACCTCAGACACTTACTAGCTATGTGACCCTGCCCAAGTCACTTCACCCTGCCTGCTTCAGTTCCTCATTTGTAAAATGAGCTGGATTGGATAAGGAAACTTCAAACCACTCCAGTATCTTTGCCAAGAAAGCCCCAAATGGGGTCACAAAGAAGTTGATGCAACTAAAATATACACATATTTTTTTGTTGCTCTTCAGTTGTGTGAACTTTTCATGACTCCATTTGGGGCTTTCTTGGCAAAGATACTGGGGTGATTTGTTGTTTCTGTCTCTAAATCATTTTACAGAGGAGGAACTGGGGCAAAGAGGCTTAAGTGACTTTCCTAGGATCACAAAGCTAATAAATGTCTGAGTCCAGATTTGAACTCATGAAGATGAGTCTTCCTAATCCAAAATCCAGGGCTCTATCCACTGCCCCACCTAGCTGATGTGTGTGTGTGTGTGTGTGTGTGTAGATATACACACATATACCTATGTATAGACATATACACATCTTAATGAACAGTATTCATCTAAAATTCATTAAAAATTTATGCACATATATACTTTTAATGAATTTTAGATGAATACTGTCAGTCTGAAGAGTTTTAAACAGTATATTATGTATTTAGGTTCAAGAAGAAGTACACTGTGCGGGGCAGCTAGGTGGTGCAGTGAATAGAGCACTGGCCCTGGAATCAGAAGGGCCTGAGTTCAAATCCAGCCTCAGATACTTGACACAATTACTAGCCGTGGGACTTTAGCCAAGCCTTTTAACCCCAATTGCCCTCCAAAAAAAAAAGTACACTGTGTCTACATAGTATTAAGATGCTTTGTCTATAGCTTATTTCTTAATCTTATTATCTGGTTCTGTATGTGCCAAACTTAGAGAGTGATTAAAACTGTCTGACAGAATTCTTTACCAATTGGAAACTTGGTATCCCTCAAAAACACTGTCCTACAGAGTATTTCTTTTGAAGCCTCAATTCATTCCTCAGCTGACTGGTAGGTAAATCTGCCCCTGTCCAAACACTTTTACTGGATTTGCTTCATTTAGTGACTCCTAAGGAAAATGGTCCTCTTTTCAATGATCCCTTTATGACTTTTTAATTGGAAATTTTTTTATTGTGTCACCGACCTGGCCTGAGCTCATTTCAGAAATGTGCTGAAGTGGATTCTGGCAAGGACAAGTGAGACTGAGAAATGTCCCACGTAGCACATCTCAGTATTTTTCTTCTAAATGAGTCAGGATGTGGGGATTAAGGGTTGCTCCTTTTTATACATAAATAATTTTTTTTGAGATGCCAAAGACATAGTAAGGATAATAGGCCTTCATAGAGAAGGTAAAAAGGAAAATGACCTGAAACTCACAGGACTAAATTTTTCATACCCACCATGACTAGAACCCCCTAGATGTAGGTTAAGATACACTTTCCCAGAATCCCCACTAACCCAATTTTAGCACCCCACCTACAAGAACATGCAAACTTCAGGAAGGGTGTATTCTAAAATTAATGACCAAAATTAATTGTAATAACCAGTCTTGGTCCCCCCAAAAAGATGATAAAATATTCTTCCCTTCTTTTTAACAGAGGAGGTGAGGACCTAAAGCTCTGCAATGTTGTATAAACTGTGGGAATTGATGATTGCTTTTGCTTAACTCTTTCTTTGCTGCTGGAGAGGTTTCAAAGGAGTGATATATATATTGAGAAGTCACTAGAATGTAAAAAGCAAAAGGTATTAGTCAAATGAATCTGTGATCTTATCAATACAAGGGTCCCCTCCAATGACACTGACTATAGCCCATCCATGACTGGCCATATGTTGGTATGGCATAGTAGTTAATATCTGTACTTGTAGTCTGAACAAATTCAAATCACACCTCAGACTAGTTATGTGACTCTTGGCAAGTCACTTGTCTTCTTTGTTCCTTGGTTTCCCCATCTATAAATGAAAAGGTTGGATTCAATGACCTCTAAAATTCTGAACCCATATCCTCCTAAAAGTTTGCCTAAAGCAGGGGTAAGGAACCTGTGACCTCAAAGCCACATGTGACCTTCTAGGTACTTGGGTGTGTGACCTATTGACTGAGTCCAAGTTTTACAGAACAAATCCTTTTATTAAGGGGATTTGCTCTGGAAAGTTTGGATTTAGTCAAAGGGTCACACTTGAGGACCTAGAGGGCCACATGTATGTAGCCTTGAGGCCACGAGTCCCCCATCCCTGGCCTAAAGGTTTCATCAAGATTCTTGGAGCCTCACTCAAGTTGTCCTTTCATCCCAAGGATACCAATGGAGCAGTATATCCAATGGGTGTGTCTCACTATCACCATATGACCAGACCATCTTTTTATTGTACGTTTTTTATTATATGATTTACAATTGTCTTTTGTAATTCCTTGTTTATAATGTGTTTCAGCCTCACCCACCATGGACCTCTCCATTCCTCTCTAGATGATCACCAACTCTTTGAAAGATGACAGTCTTCTAATTCTTTGGAAACTGTAGTGTCCCACAACTTGCAGTCAATCATAACCAGAAGAACGTCAGTTTCAAAAAGATGTGCAACACAAAAAGCAATCTATATATACCATCAGGTATTGCCAAAATTTTAATGTAATTAAATAATTGAGAAAGAAAAGCTAGAGTCCAAAGAAAACTAATGAGGCCATTTGCCTTTATAGTCCATCAGGAGACCAGTCCTGAAAGTCACTATCCTATCTCCCTAGGATAGGAGGTTGTCATTTCTTGTGCATGTCTTAACAAACATTCAGAGATCATCCTTGTCTAGTCCCTTTATTCCTCATAGGGGTACATCGAAATCACCTTTCACTACTTGTTACCTGTAGTATTTGTCCCTTTTTATGTACAAATATGTTTTTTCTCCAGAGAATCTAGTCTAACAATTCACAGAGGAAAAACAAAGTGGATGAATAGACTGCATACTAGTGTGGAAAGAGAGCAGAATCTAGAGTAAAGAGGCTTTTGTTCAATCTCATTTCTGTCACCCATTACTTTAAAATAGCAAGTCCCTTTTACTTTGAGCAAGTCCTTTCATATCTAATCACCACAGTTTCCTCATCTGCAAAGTGAAGGAGTTAGACTAGATGGCCTATAAAATCCCCTCCACTTCTAAATCCATAATCCTATGATCCTGAGAAGGTATACTGGCAAGACTATGAGATGCATTTGTTTGGATGACCCATAGAGTAAGGTTCATCAGTATATATGTTTGGTACAGACACTAGGATGAACATTGGACTAAGCCTAGAATTTAGGATCAAAACAGATTGGATTGGATTTGGGAAATTTCACAGTGTTTTTAATCACTTCAGGTTTCCCTCTGAAATAGAGATACTTATTTCTAACATAAGACTCTTCCAGAGATTCCATATCTGTGAAACATGCCATGAGAAATTGCACAAAAGTAGTATAAAGTATGTCATCATAGAGATGCATGCCTGTGAAAGAAGGTAGACCAGTGATGCGTGAGAGTGGTGGGAAACTGATGGAAAAGCCATATGCTCCATTGGTATCCATGCAACATCAAAATAACTAGAGGAATATCCATATATGTGAGCTATGAAGGATTAATGGAAGAACACAGACAAGAATTAAACAGAATGAGAAGGTATCAATAGTTTGCAATCTGTAATGCTTGAAGGAATCCCCAATCAGGGAGATTGCAGCTCTATCAAACTATCCATTTGCCTTTCTAGAGATAGGAGGAGAATAGTAAGATAAATAAGACCAGAGTCAGGACTAAAACCAAGGTCTTGTGTCTCCAAGTCCAATGTCATCTCTACCACAACGTACCACCTCTATTTGGATTTTGGTGAGCAGTCAAACTGATTTTTCTAAAGTCAAATCTGGCCATCCTACTCCCCTCCTTAAGAAACTCCAGTGGCACCTTATTACCTCTTGAATCAAATATAAATTCTATATCTGGCATTTAAAGCCCTTCACAACCTGGCCCCAAGCTACTTCTCTATCCTTATTGCACATTATACCTCTCCATCTACACTATGGTTCAGCCAAACTGGCCTTCCTTCTGTTCCTTATGCATTATACTTCATCTCCCAATTCTGTGAGTTTACACTGGCTGTCACTCAAGTCTAAAACAAACTACCTCCCCACTGAATTAGAGACAGCTTAGCATGGTGAATAGAGTGACAGTCTCAGAGTCAGGAAAAGCTGTTCCAGTCCTATTTCTGTTTTTACTTTTGTCCTTGTATCCTCAGTATCTAACACTGGGCTGGCTATATTATATTGCCTTAATAAATATTTACTGATTGATTAATTGCAAAGTAGCACCAAATCCAGGATGAACTCTACTGCAGCTAGGTGGCCATCAAAAGGAGCATCAGGCCTAGAGTCAGGAAGACCTGGGTTCGGATCTGGCCTTGGACTCTTACTTAGCTGTGTGAACCTGGGTAAGTCACTTAACCTCTGTCTGCCTCGGTTTCTCTAGCTGTAAAGTGGGGATGATACTAACACCTACCTCACAGAGTTGTTGCAAAGATAAAATGAGATGATATTTGTACAATGCCTAGCACACATAGTAAGTCCTGTATAAATGTTAACTGCTATTATTATCTTTGTTGCTGTTGTTTTTGTTATTGGTATCATAGAAAGGATGAGATGCATCTGAAAAATAATGGACAGAACTGAGTGATCCACCCATCCAAAAAATGATCACTAGTCTGACTGTCTATCTTGCACCAATGTCAGTTTGCTACTTTCTGAATGCAGTGAGGTAGCCCATAAAGAAATAGATGCCGTATCCTTAACTTCTCCATAGAAAGTTAATTTCCTCCTGATGTCCCCCCAGCCTGGAGCCACCCGATTTAGAATATGAGCTGGGGGCTCTGTGCTCTGTTCAAGTGAAAGACAATCAACATAAGAAACATTAGCCATAGCAGTGCTCAGGATTGCTCTGCGCGACGGATAAAAAAGAAAACCAGTCATCTGAATTGAATTTTCAGCTGGGGCCTAAGAGGCCAAATTTAATCATCCACCTAAAATTATCACACAAGTCAATATTTTCCCCCCTTCTCCTTGCAGAGAGAAAGAAACTGATTCTCTGTTTTTCACTCAAGCAGGTGGCCTTGAGGCAGCTCACCAGCTGGCTGAAATCTAAGTACCTTCGCCAAAGACAAAAGCAAGTGAGATGATTGATTATCTCCCCATTGTACTGGAAGTGCATCTCCTCAGCCAATCAGCATACAGGGCTGCTATCTGATTAGCATTGAGCAAAACTATTCCTGGGAGCAGATGAACAGAGGTGAGCAAATCACAGTCCCTGGTTAGCTGCTGTTTCCTCAACCAGATCAATTCCACTCAATGAATTGATTTTGATCAGACTCTCGTTAGTTTCTTAGTTATTAAACCACTATGTTATTGGGTTATGTTCATTGTCCCTTGAAAAGTAACTGTGTTCAGAGGAAACTCCCACCCAGTTAGGTGGAGACATTACTGGAAAAAATGGACAAAAATCCCCTAGTTTGTGTGGGTCATGGCCTGTGCTATGATGAGAGTGTGGGGGCCTTAAATGGGAGCACAGACCCTTCAAAATATGGAAGATAGAGGCCTTTGAAATTTTTTAGAGAGTAAGTTGATAAGATTTGTGTATTAAGAAGAATAACCTGGCATTGGAGGGAAGCATAAAGAGGCAGAGAGCACAAGTAGGAAGCTATCATAATAGGATTGTGTCTCTTTATTAAGCTAAACAAATTACTTCAATTTAATTCAAAAAACAATTTATTCAGTACCTGCTATGTTCCAGACCTGGCTTCAAGGAGCTTAGATTCTAGTTTGAAAGAAGGGAAAAGAAAGAAAGAGGAAAGGAAGGAAGGAAGGAAGGAAGGAAGGAAGGAAGGAAGGAAGGA
>NW_027186473.1:41428403-41522575 GCF_028583685.1 Petaurus breviceps papuanus
GAAAGAAAGAAAGAAAGAAAGAAAGAAAGAAAGAAAGAAAGAAAGAAAGAAAGAAAGAAAGAAAGAAAGAAAGAAAGAAAGAAAGAAAGAAAGAAAGAAAGAAAGGAGGGAGAGTTATAAAATTTGCTACAATATTATTTGCTGTATTAATTTGTTTGACAAAGGGTCTCATGGCAAGAGCAGCTCATGTGCTCTATTAGTATCTTCTTAATAGCAATAGAAAGGGGGAAAAGTCCTCAGCCTATTAGGTAGACCATGGAAGCTAGATAACACAGAGTAGATAGAGCTATGGATCTGGAGTCAGGGTGACATAAACTCAAAACTGGTCTTAAGTACTTACTAGCTGTGTGACCCTGGGCAAGTCACTTAGACTGTCTCAATTTCCTCAACTGTAAAATGGGGATAAGAAGAGTGTGTACTTTGCAAAGTTATTGTGAGGATCAAGTGAACAAACATTACCTGGCATAGTTCCTGGCATACAGCAGGCTCCTAATAAATGTTTACCCTTCCCTTCCAGTGACAAATATATGGGCCGATAGAGTCAAGAGCCACACCGGACAGGCAAATGTAAAAGGGCTGCAATCTGCACTGCTGTGATCCTTACCAATGGAATCACAGGTCAATGGGAGTATTTGAATATTCCATGCTTTATTAGTCAATTCCATTGGAGTAGAATAAAAACATAGGACATGAAAAAAATATGACATGTGCTCCTACATATACATATCATTATCATGTATATATCATTTTATATGTATGCCTCTTAGGACTGTTTTGCTGCCTCTTCACTTTCTAGAAGAAATAGGATCCTACAAGCCTCATAGAATTTTTCTAGTCTGAATTGTGATCCTTCTACAAGTATGGAAGTTCACTGTGATCACACTACATGGAAGGAAGACTAGAGCATAGGACCAAGTCTCATCACTGTTCCCTATTCATTGTCAAATGCCCCCCCAAATTTCCATGATAAGTAGTACCATAATAAATCACCTATATTACCAAGCCCAGAATTCTGGAACTTTTTTCAACACTATTATGTCCTCTTTGCAGCATTTGCCCTTGCTAACCATCCCCCTCCCTCTTGATGTTCTCTCACTCCTTGCCTTCTATGATATTGTTGTGGTCTGTTTCTCTTCATCTCTGTCCTATTTACCATTCTCTCTCATTTCCTGACTCCTCATCCTATTTCCAAATCCTAAATGTGATAATTTCCTGAAACTTGCTTCTTGATCCCTATTTCTCACCTAGGAATCTCGTTCTTCATGGTTTCCACCTCCATGTCAATGAAGATGACATCTTAGTCCCTCTATTCTCATCCACACTTCATACCATAACTCTAGTTCCATATGTCCTATTGCCTGCTGAATAGGAAGCAAAAGGGGAGAGTGAACCGAGTGCTGGATTTGAGTCAGATGCACTGGGTTCAAATTCTGGCTGTGTCAGTTAATATCTGTGTTACTTTGAGCAAGTCACTTGATCTATCTGAGCCTCATTTTCCTCATCTACAAAATGAAGAAGTTGGACTAGATTTTCTCTGAACTCTAAATCTTTGAGCATATGATTCTCAATGAATGTTCTTTTACCCTCCCTTATAAAACCCACCCCTCCCCCCAAGTCATTCTATAATGCCCTAGTTATCCAGGTTAGACACAAATATCTGTCCTTCAACCCTCTCCACATCCAATCTATTGCCAAATTCCATTAATTTTGCTCCCACATCTCTTGCATCAATATTCTCCTTTCTACTCCCACTGAAATTACACTAATTCAGGACATTACCATCACTTGCCTGGATTGTTGTTTTGGCTTTGCACTAGTCTTTCTACCTCTAATAATTTCCCTCTTGAATCTATCCTTCACCTTGCTACCCACATTGTCTTCCAAATACATTGCTCTGATTGTTCACGCTTCTGATAGAAAATTTTCGGTGACTCCTGATTGTCAACTAGAAAAAAAAAAAACCCATAAATACATTCCAGGTAGTCCCCAATAAAGATTCAGCCTGCCTTTCTATCTTATCTCACTCTACTCACCTTCATGTATTCTATGGCACAGCCAAAATACACTGTTCCTCCTTGTGCCCTACCCTTCCTAAGCCTACCTGTTCCTATTTCCATAATTCCTAATTCCAGAAAGGATTCTTCCCCTTACCCCAATGGAATAAATCTAAAGATGGTAGCGTTCATCTTAGAGTACATCAAATCCAATCCCTTCATTTTACAAAGGAGAAAACAGCTCTAGAAAATGGAGTGACTTGCTCAGGGTCACACAACTAGCTCTTTGGGTGGGATTTGACCCAGGAGTATTCTAGAGATAGCTCTGACTCGCCAGCAGTCAAATTTTCAATGTGAACATTTGCACCTCAGAAACTGACAACTTATTATCAAGTTGCTTACAGTCTTAGGGAGGGGGTGGTGATAGAGGGAGGGAAAAAATTTGGAACTCAAAAATTTCTTTAAAAAATGTAAAAATTGTCTTTACATGTGATTGGAAAAAATACGATTTTAGAAGTGGAAAAAAAAAGAAATTGACATCATAAGACTGGAAGCCTGACAGTGGATAATAATAACTAATAATCATAACTGGAATTTATATAGCACTTTAAAGTTTTCAAAGTGCTTTCCATACATTACCTCATTTGAACCTTATAGTACCCCTGAGAGAACCCAAGTTCTCTCAATTCCCAGTGCAGTTCACTATTTACCATGCCCTCACATCTGCCTATTCCCCTTGAAGGTTCCCCATGAAAATTTCCCCAATAGAAGCAACCTCTACCACCTCAAACTTTCCAAAGCATGTAGTTTGGACCTTTCTTGTACTTTGAATTGTAAGAATTTCTGAGCATGTCTCACTCTCTAATACAGTATAAGCTTTGTGAGGTCAGGGACTATTTTATTTTCTTTGTGTTCCCAGAATCCTACACAGTGTTAGTCTCTGATATTTGTTGAATTGTATGATATCTGTGCCATCTGTTCTGTTAAGGTGGACCAGCACTGAAGGTCCTTTCTTCCACCCCAGTTTTATATGCAAATCATGCTTTTGTATTATAATACCTCAATGGGGCTAACCTCCTATTCACCCTATCCTAGCAGCCCAGGCAAATGTGGGAACTGGAATCCTGATTAAACATAAAATGTTTCACTTGAACCTTAAAGAGAGGAGGAGAGAGAGGGAAAGGAAGAGGGGGAAAGAGAGACAGAGAGAGAGAGAGAGAGAGAGAGAGAGAGAGAGAGAGAGAGAGAGAGAGAGTCAATTGAACAAGCATTTATTACAGCAGCAAATTTCTAACCAATACAAACTTAATGTCAAAAAACAAGATACTACTCAAAGTATATACATTGGGTTAATTATTACTAAATAGTAGAAATGACTAAGTATACACCATCATCTACAATTCCATCCAACAAGCATTTATTTAGCACCAACTACACTCAGGGCTCTGTGGACAAGAGCCGTGAATAAAACAAGAAAAACAAAAACCAGCCCTTGCCTTCAAAGAGCTTACATTACACTGGAGGTTATCATCTGGTAAGTAAATAAATGCATATCAACAGAGAAGTAAAAATCAGAGAGAAAACACTACCATGTAGGGAAGGGATTCAGAAAAGTCTGCTCATAGTCAGTGACATTTGAGCTGAACCTTAAATGAAGCTAGGATTTTTTTTATTCAATTAAATAAGCACTTATTGAACATCTGCTATGTACCAGGCACTATGCTTGGCACTAGGGATACAAAAACAAAATATTAAAATAGTCTCTGCCCTTAAGGAGTTTGCATTCTGTTGTTGGTTGGTTATTTACAATTTACATTTTTATTCACATATTCTATTACTTATATTTCTCAATGAAAATAAAAATGAAAGTTACATTTTTAATGCTATACCTATCTGTTCTTCTATTTCCTTTCCTATAAAATGCCAGTGGTAATACAGGGTTCTGGTACCAATGCAGAATACTCACAACACCCAAACCAAGAGAATTTGCAAACTATTAGTAAAAGAGAAATGAAAATAGGCAAAAAAAAATAAAGGTATTCTAAATGGAAACTTGTCCCAGATGTTTTCATTGAAGAAAATCCCCTTGGAAAAATCACTTATATACAAAAACATTAATGTATTATTTTGTTTTAACTGATTCCCTTTGTTACAAGGTAGGGTTCTAAGGGGGGAGTCATGAGAAGCTGTGGTAATGCTTTAAAAGAATCAAAATATTTTTAAGAAAAAATTCCTCTACCATGCCAAAAGCTAATGGAGTCATCAGATGCCAACAGAAATCAAAAGACATTGTGCACTCCCCTGGAGTCCTCTTTTTTTTCCCTTTGTTGTAGTTTGGGCTGTTTGTTTTCAATATTTGTGCTGAGGTTAAGGCTTGCCAGGCTTTAGAAGAGAACCATTTGTTTAGACAGAAGTGACACTGGCGGCAAAAATGCCTACCCCATTATCTGGACAGTCACCTTTCTCAAGTCACTCTGGGAGAGGACAACAGCTTCTGATGGTGGCAAATAAATCAGTAGCCACCATTTTTACCTCTCAACCTCTGGAAGCTTATTTCCCCCAGTTCCACCCTCCCCCAAAAGGAACATTCAATTTGTCCAAGAAAAAATAATAAAGTTTACTCACTGATCCTTTGACAGACCATTTAAGTTAGAGAGAAGTTTACAAAATAAACCTGGAGAGAGTGGAGGAGGGAGAGGTTGAGATACAGGATCCTTGCTGAAGGCTCCATGAGAAAAGTCAGTTTTAAGGAAAAAGAGCAAGCAAAGGCTTTGTGTATGTCCAAGGAAAAGGACAAGTTGCTATAAGTTTATTTATGCCCCATGTCAATTGGATCTGTGAGGAAATCACAGAGGTAAGAGTGGCTCCTCTGCTTCACCAATACCTCTTGTCTGAAAACATAAAATCAGTGTAAGAAAGAAAATGTGGTCCCCAGAGATGAAGGAAATTTCAACTCAGTCACACCAACTTATGAGCTGCCTGCCTAGGAGCAACACCCAGATGCCAAGCATGTCCACCACCCAGACAGGGAGGAATGTGTGCGTGCCGGTGCTATTCAGGGGTTACCTTAAGGAGTGCCCTTCTTTTGGAGACCAAAGATCAAAAACGCCTCTCTACGTGGCTTTACTGTGTCAAGGGGTGGGAGAGAGAAGAAAAAGTGAAAGGGGGAAGGGAAAGAAGGCAGGGAAGGAGTCGGTGTGGGAGAAAATGGAAACTGTGAGGTGAGTGCCAGCCTGAGAAAGTAGGCATGGAGAAAAGTGGAAGAGAAGAAAAAAGAATGTAGGAGAGGGAGGAAGAAACTGTAGATGTGAGTCCAGAGAGGCAAGAAGAAGAGATGCAAAGAAGGGAAAAAGATAGGGAGGAGAGAAAGTGCTGGGGAAAGAGAAGGGACAGAGTGAGAGTGAGAGAGAAAGATTGGGAGAAAATTAAAGGGAAAGGAGAGGCGGGGAGAGGGAGAGGGACGGAGAGCAGATATGTTTTTGTGGATTTCTATTTCTACTTTAACTTCATCCCTTCCTCGGGATATTTTGAAAAATGGCTTTGATAAGAGAAGCTCATAAACCTTCTGGATGTCTCTGTTTCAGAATCATGAAAGTGAAAAATAACTGACTGATCAAGAATCTCAGCTCCTGAAAGCCAATAGTCAAAGAGGACAAGGGTCAGCCTAAGAGGGAGCTGATCAAGTTTAAGTATTGATTCAGGGAGGGGGAAGGGGAGCAGGAAACGTGCAATCACAATTCACCACATCACTTAGCACCTAATTCTATACTGTCTTGTGTTTTTTAATCATGTATGCATATGGGTATATCTTTTGTCCCCAACATGATTGTAAAGGAATCAGGTTTTAAACAGGCATTTCAAGATTTACAAATCATTTGTACTACTAGCTGTGTGAGCTTGGACAGATCTCATAACCTCTCAGAGGATCAGTGTCCTCATCTATAAAGCATAAATAGGGATAATGCTTGAGGTACCTACCATAGTAGTTGTAGGAGGAGCTTTGTAAACCTTAAAGGATTATATAAATTGGCAGGAAAATAGATTACAGCTGCAAGGGACTTCAGATACCGTCTAATCGAATCCCTACATTTTATAGATAAAGGATCTGTAACATGAGAGGCAAAATGTTAGCCCCCAGCGAGGTGGGACTATCTCATTTTTTGCCCTTGTGTTCTCAGTGCCTATCACATAGTAGGTGTTTTGTAAATGTTTGTTGCTTGGTTGCTGAACCTCATGATAGTTGTCAGTAACACAGACAAGATTGTGAACCCAGCTCTTGCAATTCCAAAAGCAGTTGTTTCTTCATTGAGCCCCCATTTCCTGTTATGGTTGGGGGCAGGGGGTGGGGATAATGTCATATAGAGTATCAAAAGGAAGGTGATGAGGATGGTGAAGGGCCCCAAGGCTCTGGCACTCATATAAGGATGGGTAGAAGGACCCGAGGATGTTTAGTCTAGAGAAGATTTAGAGGTGAGGGAAGGAAGAAGATATGATTTCCCTCTTCAAATATTTGGAAATCTGTCATACAGAAGAGTGGACAGACATTCTGCTTGGTCCCAGGAGGAAGAATCAATATGGGGGGAGGAGGGGAAGTCTCAAAGAGGTAGATCAAAGTTTAATGGGGGGGGGGGGCGGGGAGGGGAGAAAACACCTAATAGTAAGAGCTTTCTGAATGTAAAGTTGACTATCTTTGAAGCAGTAAGTTGTCCTGACTTCAAACAGAGGCTAGATAACTTCTTGGAGATATTTTGGAGAAGATTTTTATTTATACACAGACTAGGGAGCCTTTGTTTGAGATGCCTTCCAAATGTGAGATTCTGAGATTACAATTTTGTGATCCTGTCATGTAACCTAACAACCACCATTTAAAATAATTCTGGGGTGAAAATTTTTTTTTGCTTTTGTTTTTTGGAGGGGGGAAGGGCAATTGGGGTTAAGTGACTTGCCTGAGGCCACACAGCTAGTTTTGTGTTAAGCATCTGAGGCCTGATTTGAACTCAGGTCCTCCTGACTCCAGGGTCGGTGCTCTATTCACTTCACCACCTAGCCACCCCCGGGGGTGAACATTTTAAATTGGGTGTCTAGTCAGTGGGAACTAATATTTTGCCCAACCCATCCCTTTTCCCCATTACACACACACACACACACACACACACACACACACACACACACACACACACACACGGATCTGGGAATGATGCTGTCTAGGCAAAGGGCAGATATCTAAGATCTCAGAACCTAGGACAGAGAATAACTGCCAAAGAAGCAGTCTAGGTATGGTAATCACATCCATCTTTCTAGAACCTCAATGTCAGACAGTGGATTTAGAGGGTCATGAGGGAGTTTAGAGATCATTCAATCAAATCCCATCATTTTACAGAAAAGGAAACAGGCTCAAAGGGGAGAAACTACCTGTTTAAGTTCACACAGGTAAATAGCAGAGCCAGGATTTGAATTCAGGTTCTCTGATGTTAATTCTAGGGCTCTTGCTACTACAACATAGTGACTTTTAGTGACTACAATAATCAGAATCTTTTTGTTACCATAAGTAGGAGGCAAGGTGATTGACCTTGGGCAGAAAAAGATCTGTAGCTGTCCAGAGCCCTAAGGAGAGCATAAACCTTTCTCTCACTTTGAGGCAGCCTGTAAGGCAGTAGGTGACACAGGGATATCTTGGACCTCAGGTCCATCTTAGACTGGCTTATTATGCTGAAATGGTAAAGTAGTATGTATGGAAAGGAGAGATCATGGATATGAAGGATTAGTTTGTGACAGAGCAGTGGCTTCCTATGGAGATTCGTTACTTGTGAAGCTTCCCCTATGAATCTGTATTCTTCTGTTTTGCATGCTCCTCGGGGAAAGCTTGTGGGCTGGACTGTGTTGTAATCTGATTGAGATCTTGGGCACAGAAAACACCAGAGTCCTGGTCAATAACTGCATCCTTGACAACTCCTTCTGACATCTACCCTGTTGTCTTGGGTATTCCTGTGAAAGACTTCATGTGTCCCTGGAAATTAATAGTTGCAGGATCCTGGCAAGTAATACCAACACTTTATGGAGTCTACCCATGCCATCTTTCAGTAGATACTCTAGCAGAGTTAATATATAGTCTGGGTAAATAGCTCCAGGAACTTCGGGTGGGAGGTTGTTCAGCTCCAGGCATAGCAATAGCATCCCATATGGGTATTCATGAGGCTTCCACCAGTACCTCAGACTGATGAAGCATTGTTACTGCCTGAGTCTACCATCTTCTCTCCAGGGGTAACATACATTGGTCTTCCTAGGCCAGTATGAGCTACTTTTTAAGAAGTATGCATAGAACTTTTCAACAGAGCTGTCAAGGATGGCCTTCAGTCCAAGATCATTGGAAAACACTGGAAGGGACCCAAAATTTAGCAGGTTCTGATTCTAAATGGGAGTCCCCATGGGGGAATATCAACAATTTAGGGAAGTTTCTGACTATTTGGGGGTCTACCTACACAAGATACAGTTATAGCCATACTGTGACTACAACCAGGAAAATGGTTTTATTATAAGCCTATATATTTTTTATTATAAGCCTACATATATATATATATATATAAGCTTTATTTATAAGCCTATATAAACGGGTTCTGCTAAATGAGAGCTATTTTCAACTCAGAGAAGGCAGAGTTGATGGAAGTATTTACAAGGACTTGAATTAAAGGACTGCTTAGCAAAGTATCCTATGCTTAGAGATTTGGTGACTTTAATTGATATGACAGTATGGCTAAATGACTGCCTAGACTATAAGAGGGGATCTTAGGACTGTTAAAACCATATGGAGTTACTAGGGCAGCAAGAAATTACTGAATCCATCCATCTATGAACCAGATGATGTTATATTCCAAAGAACCTCAGGATGGGGGCTGGGGGTGGAACAGCCTTTCTTGCAACAGTTTGCCTGTTCTAGACCTGTCCCCTTTTTCTACCTAGAACTCTATTCCTTTTTCCTCCCCTTCTCTTCTTAGCTAGAAATTTTCAGCTACATACTTATTGGTGCCTATTAAACTGCAATACCAGAGGTGTATCTGTCTCTAGACCAGGCATTTTTACTTTTTTTTCCTCCATGCCTAGAATCCTCTCCCTCAGCATCTCTGCCTCCTGGCTTCCTTTAAGTACCAGCTAAAGCTCACCTCCTGCAAGAAGCCTTTCCCGATCCCATATAATATTGGTACCTTCCCCCTGTGTATTATCTCCAATTAGCTCCAGTATCTGATTTGTACATAGTTGGTTTTGGAGTCATTTCCCTCATTGTACTATGAGATCCTTGAGATCAGAGGCTATTTTTTTTTGCCTTTCTTTGTGTCCCCAGCACTGAGCAAAGATCCTGGCACATGGTAGGTGTTTAATAAATGCATATTGGTTAACTGGTTATGCAAGACCACACACACCCATATAAAATACTTGAATCTCTTCTGCATCCTTGAGTAACCCTATTTAATGAGACAATCTGAATAGGTAGTAGAATCAAAGCCTGGAATAATCTGGGTGTTGGATATAGAAGGAGGCTTTCACATGCACATTGATTCCCTTCCCTTCTTCTTGCTCTTCCTTGAAAGAACACACCTAAGGCTTGAATTCTCCAACTGCCTATGTTGAAGATATATCATACCCTTCTGGAACTTCAGGATTGTATCCTCACCTCTCAACTGACTATGATTCCAAAAACTTCCCCAAGCCTTTCCCTTCTCCCTTCTACCAATGACCACAGTCCTAGAGGCATCAGTGGTAGGGCTGGAAAGGATTCTGCTTAAAACAAACTTGTAAGCATTTATTTGTGTATTGGACATTCAAAGTCAGGAACTTACCGTGCTATTCTCATATCCCCTACATCAATGGGCAAAATGTAAACTATATAATATATTTATTTCTTTTCTCACAAGTGGTATAGATCATGCAATCCATTAATAAATACCTGTTTGTTTCTAGGCTAATCGAAACTTGCAAAGAACACACAAAGGTAACAAAGCATTGAGAAAGATTCCTCTGAGCTGCAGAAGTACAATCACTACCCACGTTTTCTTCATCCCCTTACAATGTCATCCCCTTTGCATAACTATAGAGCCTATAACTGCAAAGGGGCTTAACATGAGCCTTCCTTGATCATAAACCCACCATGTCTCACTGCTATCAAAGCCAAACCCTCACCTTAGCACAATAGATCTATAATATCTTGCTCCCCAGCTTCATGCTTCATTGTCATGGGCTTTCCTAATGGCTCACACTGACTGAGTTTATCTATTTGTCATTCCTCACTCATGTTATTTGCATTCCTCCGTTTCCTTTATCTTTCTCATCTCTTCTGCCTGAAATAACTTTTTCCTTTTTTCCCCCCAATTCATTTTCCTCTCCATCAAAATTCAAGTTCAAAACATGAACACAAAGTAATAGGAGTTCTGTGTGGCTTATGTAATCAGTACTTTAAAGCAAAATGCAGCTAGATGGTAAAGTGGAGAGAGTGCAAGACCTGGAGTCAAGAAGACTCATCTTGGGGCAGCTAACGGCCCTGGAATCAGAAGGACCTGAGTTTAAATCCAGCCTCAGACACTTGACACTTAACTAGCTGTGTGACCTTGAATAAATCACTTAACCCTAATTGCCTTGCCTTCCCCTCCAAAAAAAGGAGAAAGAAGACTCATCTTCCTGAGTTTAAATCTGGCCTCAGACACTTGCTAACTGTGTGACCCTAGATAAATCACTTAACCCTGTTTGTCTCAGTTTCCTCATCTGTAAAATAAGCTGGAGAAGGAAATGGTAAAGCACTCCAATCAAGAAAACCCAAATGGGGTCATAAAGAGTTGGACATGACTGGAACGACTGAATAACAACACTTTAAAGCAGGAGTTCCTAACTTTAACTTTTTTGTGTGTATCATGGCCCCCTTTGACATTCTGGTGAAGATCAAGAGCTTATTTTCAGATTAATGCCTTTAAATGCATAAAATAAAAATATATAAGATGGATTATGAAGGAAACTAATTATTTTGAAATAACTAACCAAAATCTTTTTTAAAAATAAGTTCATGGATCCCAGGTTAAGAATCTCTGTTTTAAAGTTTTCCTTCATATTCTAAGAAACCTAGATTAATCCTACATCACTTTCTTCACTAGGCAACAAAGTGGCATGATGGCTAGAGCATGAAGCTTGGAGTCAGTAAGACCTGAGTTCAAATCTCACCTCAAGCACTTACCAACTATGTGACCACAGTCAAATCATTTAGCCTCTCTCTTAACCTGTTTCCTCATCTGTAATTTAGGGATAATAATAATAGCACTTATTTCATAGGGCTGTTGTGAGGATTAAATGAGATAGCATATTATAACCTTAAAAAGTTATAGAAATAGATGTGTGTATATATATAAATATGTTAGCTATAATTATTAACAACAATATCATTGAAATAGTTAAGGGACTACATACGAAGTACCAGAAATTGGGCTAGGTGCTGGATATACAAAGACAAAACCAAAACAGTCCCTGCTTTCAAAGAGCTCACTCACATTCTCTCTCAGCAATTCTGGACCCTGTTTTAGCCTGTGGCCAGGGACCACAAAATGCTGCCTGTGCCTTAAGATTTGACAGTTGCTGCTCAAGGACCCTCCCTTTCCCCTCCCACCCCTTCCCAACTCCAAATATATTTTAATCTGAAAAGGATCTTCAAGGTCATCTAGTCTAAACTCCTCATTTTACAGATGAGGAAACTGAGGGCCAGAGATGATAAATAGTTTATCCAAAGTCACTCTGCTAGTAAGTAGCAGAACTAGGATTTAAACCCAGGTCCTTTGACTCCAAAGCTAACTTCCACTATATGATAACTGCATATTAAAGGATCCCTTCTAGAGAGGTGAATGAAATGCAGATAAGTCCCTGGAGAGTTAAATACACAAATTCTTCTGGGCTAATATCATCCCAAAGAGTGGCCAGCTGGTACAGTGGATAAAGTGTCTGGAGTAATGAAAACTCATCTTCCTGAGTTCAAAGCGGACCTCAGATGCTTACTAGCTGTGTAACCCTGGGTTAGTCGCCTGTTTGCCTCAGTTTCCTCATCTGTAAAATGAACTGGAGAAGGAAATGGCAAAATACTCCAGTATCTCTGCCAAGGAAACCCCAAATGGGGTCACAAAGAGTCAGATATGACTGAAACAACTGGACAGCGACAAAAATGTGATCCCAACAAGATCAGATTAGCAGAGAGCAAAGTAAGACTGGAAGAGAATAGGAAAGAAGACACTTTTTCATTTGAGTTAAGTCTGGAGAGTAGCATTTGGCAGAAAGGGCAGGTTCTACTAGGGTTAACCTCACAATGACAGCAGGAAGCATAGAAATCCCCCTCTTACATCTAGGCAGACCCCTAGTGGAGAATGTATGGGAGAACCTGACCAAGACAAGAAGGGGTTACAGTTTGCAACAGGGAAGAGAAAGAAGCATCGATAACGTCCCTGATCATTGATAAGACAGAAGTTTTGGAGTATTGAAGTATATGCTTTTACTGCTCTCTTTTATGTGGTAATAATTTAGTTAACAAATCCTCTGGGAACTACCATGGATCTGTTTTAACAAAGTCAGCCTGAGCTTGGAAGTTGGGGTAGCCCCTTGCCTTCTCAATGAGTCAGTGACACCTGTTCTATGTACAGGATCTCAAAGCATGTTGGGACCTGATTGAGGGAGGACCACACTCCAAGTGTTAGGTAGCCCTATTACCCCAGGGGAGCCATCACTGACTTTCCAAAATGGAGTGGGAGTATCCACCATATCGAGTCCAGAAATACCAACCTGCCTTTTCTGGACAGGAGTGAACAATGAAGAAGATGTTACTTTTCCTATAAAGCAAGAAGGTTTTTTCATCCCAGAGATAGAGCTGGGAGGGTATTTCCCTAAGTAGCAAGGAAACTTCCATCAGAGTGCAGAATTTTGAACTGGAGTGAAGGCTGGAGGTTATATCGTCTGTAATATTATTTCCACCTCTGGTAACAGTCTTCTATGACAATATAAGCTAGTAGTAGTAGTAGCAGTAGCAGTAGTAGTAGCAGTAGCAGTAGCAGTAGCAGTAGTAGTAGTAGTAGTAGTAGTAGTAGTAGTAGTAGTAGTAGTAGTAGTAGCAGTAGTAGTTGTTGAGTTGTTCCATCCTGTCAGACTCTTCTTGACCCCATGGACCATAGCACTCCAGGCCCTTCTATCCTCCACTCTCTCTCCAACAAAGTCTGTCCAAATTCATGTTGGTTGTTTCCATGACACTGTCTATCCACCTTAATCTTTAGAGTAGGGATTGTTTAATTAATTATATTTGTATCCCTAGCACTTAGCACAATGTCTGGCACATAATAGGCCTTAAATAAATGCTTGTTGATAAATTGATTTCTGACCTCTCCCCAAAAAAATACATCCTTCAAATGCATTCTCTGCCTTAATTGAGGGGTCAGTGTATGTCCTAGGTGAGATCTTTCTTTTATTTCTATATAGAAAGGTATTTATTCTCATTTAGGAAATTCCTTTTAGTATAAGTATATATTAAGTGTGTGCATATACATACATATATACACATATACACATACACAAATATTGCCTAGACCTGTGATTTCCTTGGTGCAGAGGTGCCAAAGTGAAATAAAAAGGGGGAGGAGGGGGAACAAAATATATAAAAGGAATCTTGAGGGTAGCATATTGATTTAGAAAACCATATATAAACCTTATCTATGTTCTATGATACTTTTATTTATTTTGTTAAATATTTCCCAGTTCCATTTTAATACAGTTGGTGTATTGGGGAGTGTTGTTACCTACAGGCTTTGTATTTGACAGTTCTTTTATAGGGAACTCTCCCAGTATGGAGGCTTCCTTTCAATCATGCTGACTAGCAACTCATCTGTAATCTAATCTTAGAGAGTCATCTAAGACAATGAGAGGTTAAGTCACTTGGACACACACAGCTAGCGTGTGTCAGGGCAGGACATGAACCCACTTCTTCCAGGCTCCAAGATCAGTCCCATATTACGTATTCCAAGAGGCCTAAAAGAATAACCATTTAGGCATTTAGGGCTATGACCAGACAAAGTAAGTTTGAAAGAGAAAGCTATTAACAAAGCCAATGCTAAGTTCTCTTAAGTGACTAGAGATAAATCTAATGAACAAAATCACTCTGTGACCAGCGGTTTCCACTGCTGTAAAATGGATCTTTTCCCTCCGGTTCTAATGCCTGGTCTCTTTTAAACCAATGGCTTCAGGGAGGAGGCAGGTGGGGATTTGTTTGTTTATGTGCCTTTGCTTGAGCATATTTTATGAACCAAACTGATGACAGCAAATTAAAATATGGATAGGTAGATTTTTTGTGTTTTTATTTTTTAAAAACTCCACTCCTAATTCTATCATTTGGCAATTTTTTTGTCTGAGTCTTGCTATTACTATTAACCAGATGGTAAAAAGTGCTGTGGGAAGAGAAGGCACAAGGAAGAGCTCTAAAATAATTAATAATGATAATAATAATTGCTGTATTATCTGTATTCTATTCTTAAATTCCCCACTGAGAAACAAAGAAAATATAAGTGAGCATGGGGAGGAGTTGGGAACATGGGGGGATTTATTCCCTGATTCTTCTTCATTCGTTCCCAAAATGAAGGAGATTTTCTACAAATGCAGCTCTCTAACCAGCGCATTCTGTCTCAGTGGATCAATGAGAAAATGTTTTTGACAAGTCAAATGTTCATTTTTAGGGGGTTAAAAAAAAACCCTCTTTATCCAGGCTGCCAGGACTGTGGCTTAAGTGTTTTCACGCCCTCAAGCTATCAATCCTGCATTTCACTGCAGACATATCCCCCAGATGTCTTGGTCAGTGCCCATTAAAGGCTTAGCCAGCCAGCTCTTCTGAAGAGATTTAGCATTAGACACATGCTAGATGTAAAAACACATCCTTCTCATCGAAAGCAAAACTTTATTTCTTGAGGAGGAAAAAAAAATACAACCTGTAGTCAGTGGGCTGCATTAGGATGCCGTTATTGCATATGAGATTTATGATCAAGGTCTCTCTTCTGCTATCAGGCTTCTTGCTGCAAAGGTTGGGTGAGTTGCAAAAAGCGGCCACCAAACCATTTGTGGACCTTTATCCCCATCTAGTGGCCGAATATTGTCAATTCTCTCTACAATGTTTTCCTCTTGGAATCTGGCAAAAGCCAGCGGTATGGCTCCTGAGATCAGATGCTAACTGGCTTGGCGGAGGCTAGCACCGGCCAGCACAACGAACCACTCCTAAGCCCTGGCTCATCTGACCGTGTGTGTGATGAACTTGACTCTTCCACAAGCCTGGGAGGGCTGCAGCAGCAGCAGGCAGTCGGCTAGGCTTTATGAAGCACCTACTATGTACTCTAAGCTGAGAAGAGAGATAAAGAGTCTGACCCAGCTATACCACTATTAGATCTGTATTCCCCAAGAAATCAGGTTCTGATGCCAAATCCAGCATTCTTTCTTCTACCTGTCCTCCTTAACAAGCAACAGAGACACTGGAAATCTAATACAGCCCCTGACTCCTTCCAACCCATACTCTCTAGCAGAGAGACAAGAATGAAGGGAAAGGAATAACCATTTACTGCATGCAAGGCACAGTGCTTAGCAATTCTATAAATATTATTTCTGATCTTCATAAGAGTACAAAACCACCACAGGGAGGTAGGTGTTATCTTTATCCTTACTTCACAGTTGAGGAGAACAGAAGTTAACTTGATTTACCCAAGGTCACACAGCTAAGAAGTGTCTGAGGTCACATTTCAACTCAGGTCTTCCTGACTCCAGGCCTAGCATTCCATTCACTGTGCCCCTAGCTGCCTCTGATAGAATAGTGGAAAGGACAGTGGCCTTAAGAGCCAGAAGATATGTGTCTGGATTTTACCATTTATCAGCTGTATGACCTCAGGTAGGCAGCTAAATGGTACAGTGGATGAAGTGCCAGGCCTGAAGTCAGGAAGACTCATCTTCCTGAGTTCAAATCTGGCCTCAGACACTTATTAGCTGTGTGATGCTGGGCAAGTCACTGAACCCTCTTTGATTCAGTTTCCTCATCTGTAAAATAAGGTGGAGAAGGAAATGGCAAACCACCCCAGTATCTTTGCCAAGAAAACCCCAAATGGGGTCATAAAGAGTTGGACACCACTGAACAACAACAAAGGACCTCAGACAAATTATTCTGAGTCTCAGTTTCCTCAACTGTAAAATAAGGATAAGAATCTTTATCCCACCCTTAACACTTACTAGCCATGTGACCTCGGTCAAGTCACTTAGCCCCAATTGCCCTGCCCTCCCCCCTCCAAAAAAAATAATAATGTTTATCCCCATAGGATTGTTATATATCATGGGGAGACTACATGATATAGGGAATACAATCCTGAACTTAGAGTCAAGAAAAAGTTTGCCTTGATTGAATTCTATCTTTGCCACTAGCTATATGACCATGAACCAGTCACTTAAACTCAACCACTATAAACCTCAATTTCCCCATCAGGAACATGAGAATAACAGCATCTGTCATGCCTATCTCAAAAGCCAACTCAGCATGGCAAGGAGAGCTGGCCTCAGAGTCAGGAAGACTTGGGCTCAATACCCACCTCTGACATGTTCTGTCTCTGTAACACTGGGCAAGTAACATAAACTCCCTTTGACGTGGCAGTTCCTTAAGAGTCTTACTTGCAGAGCAGCTACAATCCTGCATGGGGAGTTTCCTCAAGGGAAGTTCCCTATGCCAATAAGATCACAGGTCCATCCTCCCCTGCGCTCCCACCAAAAAAAAACAGAGGGGAAGGCAGAAAATGCCAACCTCACAGAGATGCTGTCAAGCTCAAATGGGACCATATATGTAAAGGGCCTTGTAAACTTTAACATCCTATATATAAATGCCAACTATTGCCACTTGTACTATTCACCTCACGGAGGATCAGGGTTGTAACTGGGAATTATTTTTGTACTGAGTCAAAAACAGTTGGAAGGAGACCATATAATCATCTGACCACAGGTATACTCATACCAAGAGAAGGGATAGTCACTGAGAATTATGGGTTAAAGAGTCCCCAGGAGATATGCCTCCTGGCTGTGAAATGCATCAGAATGTGGAGCAAAGCAGAGGATCACTGGTTGCCACCCAGAAGAAGCTTACTTCCTGTGCTGGCCACCTAGGATAAAGCTCCATTTGTTAGTTAAGGTTCAATCAATCAACATTTATCAAGTGCCTACCATGAGCTAAGCACTAGGTTCTGAGACAAGATTTAAGGAAAAGTACTCATAACCACAAAACACAACATAAATCATGTCTAGCTATTACATGATTTCTAGGGGCAAAAGAGAATGGGTAAAGGCAGGTACTCAGAAGATATATATTTCCCACAATTCCTACTTGTAGGAGTTGCTACTTGGATTCCATTTTGTACAAATACAATAAGCAGAGACCAACTCATGTGACACAAGCTTTGTTGCCAACTCTTCCATAAGTAATAGGATAGAGAAAGGGGAAAGTCAATGCTAGAGACCTCAATAGCCAGTGGCTTTCATACCTGCAGGGTATACTCTGGCCATCCTCCATTTAGCTAAAGCAATGAGAATTAATTGAATTGGGCTCTCTCAGTCCCCTTGCCCTTCCCTGAAGCCTTACTCCTATGAAGAGTGATGGCAAGGAAGGGGCCCTGGATCCTCAAAGGCTCACAGACTCAGATAGGTTCTATAAGATTGAACAAGATGCAGGGGTGGCTAGGTGGCACAGTGAATAGAGCACTGGCCCTGGAGTCAGGAGGACCCGAGTTCAAATCCGACCTCAGACACACTTCCTAGCTATGTGACCTTGAGCAAGTCAAAACCCCAATTGCCCACCAAAAAGTAAAAAACAAAAAACAGAAAAAAGGATTGAACAAAATCCAAGGATGGACTTGACAACAACAGCCTGCCTATGGGTCATTTGCAGAATGACATGAAAAAAGGATTTTTTTTTTCAACCACAGCAATTCATGGATAGTGAACCAAGTTTCAGAAGGATTGCAAAGGGCATTTGTATTGTGAGGAATCACATCAATGAAAGAACAAATCCAAAGGACACAACATGGTACAGGGGTAAGATCGCAGGCTCTGGAGTCAAAGGATCTAGAATCAAATTCTACTTCTGAAGCTGGCTTACCTGTGTGACCTTAACCAGGTAATTTAACTTCCCTTGGCTTCAGTTCCCTTATCTATAAAATAATGAGGTTGGGCTAGATGCTTCCAAGGTCCCTTCCAGCTCTACATTGATGGTGCATGAACTCTAGGACAGGAGCGTCCCTTTCTTACAAAAACCTAACATTCCTGCACATTAAGAAGAACGGTGTAATATAGAGGAAAACCAGACAGTCACAAAATATTCTCCTCACTGTTTATTTTTAAGAAATATGACTCTACTCAGGTACTCAGCAAGCCTCTCATTAAGAGATTTGTCTTGAGGGGTTCCCGGGACTCTTGGTCACTGAAACTCCATCCATATTCCTGGAGACAAAGAATTGTGAGAAAGTTTGTTATTGTCAACAAGGGCCTGAGGAAGCTGCCATGGCCCGTTTCCTAGCCTTCTTAGCACACTTAGACATTTAATCCCTTAAGACCACCTGGACAGTCTACTCAGAAGTAGGGTTGGCAAACCAGAGATGGGGGCAAAGTGTCTAATAATTTGTTATCCTATGAGGGGAAGAAGCCATTTTGATCTGGCAAGCCAACACTGAGAGGTGATCTGTTATAATGAAGAAAAGATTGCATCAGAGTCAGGAATTCAATTTGTTTCAATTCAACCAATGAATGTTAAACATCTATCAATTCATCAGTTGTCCAACAAGCATTTTTAAGTGCATGCTATGTGCTAGGCACTGTGCTAGGGTACAAACACAAAGAATGAAAAAACTCTTCTTTGCAAAAAGATTACATCCTAATGGGGAAGACAAGCATCCATCAGTATATGTATGTATGTATGTATATTTATACATACACGCACATACTGTGCGTGTGCATATGTATATAGAGAATAAATGCAAAATAGTTCAATACAGGTAGTTTTGCAGGGAGTAAAAGCCAAAAATGAAACAGTTCCTGCCCTTAAGGAGCTTACATTCTAACAGAAGAAACAACATACACACAGATAAATAAATCCAAAATATTTACAAAATGAATACAAAGTAACTTTGAGGGGAAGCACTAATTACTGAGGGAATCAGAAAATGCCTCTTACAGGAGTTGGCATTTGAGCTCAGCCTTGAATGGAGCTGATTGGTCTTGATCTTGGAGCAGGGAGAGTATTCCTGGCACAGGATGCATCCTAAGCAAAGACACAAAGGCAGGAGATGGAACATCCTATACAAAGAATAGCAAATTCTGTGGAGCAGAGTATGCTCTGGGAGACAATAACATGTAACAGACCAGAGTCCAACTGAAGTGCCATCTCTAATTCATAATAGGTGAGGATCATGGGCAAATCATTCAACCTCTAAGTGCAAAAGCAACTTCTCAAGAGTATAAAAAGGGATTTATCTTCATCAGTACAGGGAAATTTCCACATTGGAAGGGTTCTGCCTCCATAAAAATTACAAGTCTTAACGCACCCTGCCCCCCAAAAAATTCATCAATTGTAGAATGAGAAGAGAGAAGGGCTAAATAGACAGAGATAGACAGATGGACAGAGACAGACAGATAGGTAGGTAGGTAGGTAGGTAGGTAGATAGGCAGATAGATAGATAGATAGATAGATAGATAGATAGATAGATAGATAGATAGATAGATAGATAGATAGATAGATAGATAGATAGATAGATAGATGCAGGATGAGAGAAAGACTGGGACAGATTTTTCATTACTTATACTTACTACATAATGGAATCCTAGATTCCAGCCTATACACTATCCCCTTAAAAAGCTCATTGAAGAGTTTGGTCATGATCCTATCCTTATCTAAGGGCTCTTGGGAAATCTTGCCATTAACTCTTAAAATTGCTGCACCTGCTCATTCTCTCCTGGGAAAATGTCAAGATCTTTTTTCCCTTTGTGGAATAGAAACTGCGAAAAGACACTCTTCTCTTACATAGTGTTTTCTGGTGGTATGGGTTTTTTTAATATGAAATTTTTCCCATGATTCCAAAGATTTTATTTTAGTGTAACACAAAAAAGAGGCCATTCAGCTCAGACTACATATTGTTAGAAATGCTTTCACATCCGCAGAAAATTAGAGAGACACTATAGCTCATCACCCAGCCATTATAAATTTGGAAGGCATTAATTTTGATCCTATCACTGTCTGTAATTTACCCTGGGTCCCAGGCTAAAACAAAATGAAATGCTTTCTTCTTACCTAAGTTTACTTAATAAAGAATTATAGATGGCAGACCTATGATTCAAATAGGAAAGAGCCAAAACAGGCAGGGTAGAAACTAATAGGCACTGGATGTTTGGCCCTAGGCCGTTGCTGCCTTTACATGTTTCCAGGGACAAGTAGAGATGGCTCTGTATAGCTCTTTCTCCCTTTTGCCCCTAGCATCCTATCACCTTTGAGATCCAAACACTGCTTGCTCCCAGCTCAGGCGAACAAGAAGTCAAAATGGCAAGTCCTTCTCCAAACTTAACTAGACTGGACCTTGGCTGACAGACTACATGTCATACTCTAAGTCTGTCTGTTCAATGACAACCACCAAAATTTACACTCCTCAGGCATACCCTTCTGGAGTTTGCAATCACCTTCACACCAAAATGAGTCATCAGGATAGGACTTTAGTAAAGGAATCAAAATAGCAAAATTTTACATTTGCATAGTACTTCATACTTTTCCAAAACATTTTCATATCCATTATCTCATTGGACATCAGGAGAAATCTCAAGTTGTAACACATTTCTCAAGTGTGCCTCTATACACTGTGTAAGGCAAGACAAGGAGACAACGTGACATTATAGAAAGAGAATTCGATTTAGAATCACAAAAAAGTTCGGATTCAAATTCTTCGTCTCCTAGTTACAAATGCAAAAGTCAATTACTTTCTAAGCCTTTCTAAGCCCTCAGAAAGGGTAAGCTCCTTGAAGGCAGAGATTGTTTCTATTCTTGTCTTTTCTTACTTTTTGTTTTGTTCTTTTGGTATACCAGTCCCTTGGCACAGTGCCTAGAACACAGCAGGTGTTTAATAAATCCCTGTTGAACTATATGCATAAAATTATACAGAATATAAGGAATACAGAGAAGCACAAGAAGACTTATATGAACTGAGAAAAAGTGAAATTTGCAGAACCAATAAAACAATGCATGCAATGACGACAACAATGTAAAGGGAGAAAACAATAACAAAGAGACTGAAAGTTGCATGATGACAAGCTAATAGTCATAGTTAGCACTTATATGTGGTACCTTAAGACTTACAAAAGCTCTTATGTATATTATCTTATTTGATCCTCATAATTACCCTGTGGAGCAAGTGTTATTTTTATGTTAAGTGTTATATTATGAATCATTTTATAGATGAGAAAAGAGCAGTTTGTGGAGGTTGAAACTTGCCCAGGATCATATAGCTAATATGAGTCTGAGGCAGGATTCAAATTCTTTCTTCCTGACTCCAAATCCAATGCTTTGTCCATCCTAGCTTCCTTATCTGAGAGGAGAAAGTGTTCCCCACCCCTTCTTTGCAGAGATGGAAAACTGTGAGTATGGAACACTGCCTATATTATCAGACTTGGTTGATGTTTAGCTGGTTTTATTTAATTAATTCTTTCTCTCATTTTTATTTTATTACGATAGATGATTATCTTTTAGGGGAAGTAAATATATTTGGAAATAAAAGTAATGTAAAAATAAAAGATATTCATAACAAATAATAACAATAATCATTGTAAACACAAAATGACATCGCTGAAAGAAAGCAAAATGAGAGAAATGTTTCTTAAATTAACCAGAAATTCTTTCCTTCCTCTAGAATCAGAGACTTTCTATCTCTACATTTGGGACAAAATATCTGTGCAATAACTCACCCAGCCCTGAAGGTTTAAAAAATTCAGCCCCTGGATATTAATGTCTTACCAACAGCTTTAAACATTCACTGTTATATAAGTTTCTTAACTATTCACAAAATAAATACCTCCCTCCCTAGCAAAGCAGAATTTTCTAGCTTTACCAATGTGTACATTTATTTTTTAAAATAACATTTAAAAGTACCCTTTTTTCAAAAGAATAATTGCAAACTATTAACAATCCATGAAAAAATTTTCCAAATCACAAATAAGAGAAATACAAATAAAAACAATCCTGAGGTTTCTATGTACTTATGGAAATATAGTGGTTAAAATGTTCGTACACTTTGATCCAGAGATTCCATTACTAGTTATATATTTCCAAGGAGATCATTAGTAAAAAGAAGGGTCCAAAATATTTACTACTGCATTTTTTGAGCTAACAAAAGAGCTGAAAAGAGAGATGTCCATCCATTAGGGAAATGACTAAATTGATTATAGCACATTAATTAACAGAATATTACTATGTGGCAATAATAAATATAATTAATAATGAGAAGGAAAGACTTATGTGAACTGATGCAAAGGAAAGCAAGCAGAATCCAGGAAACAATATACATGGTGACAATAAATTGGAAATAGAAATAAAGACAACCACAAAATAACCAAAAACGAATGTTATCAAAGTCCAAAGAATAAGCTGACCTCCAAGAAGGGATACAAAAATGATACTTCTCCCTATTTACCTTTGCAGAGATGGGAGGTCCATGGTTATATAGGACCCATATTGCATATATCGTCAAATTTTTTCATGTATTCACCAATTTTGATGATTTTTTTCTCTTTCTTTTTTCTTTTTTCTTTTAAAAAAGTATTTGGTACAAAGGATGGCTCTCTGGGAGGGCAAGAGGAGAAAGACAGGGAGAACACAGAGAAATAATATATACCAATTAAAATTTTTAAACAATCTCTCTTGATTTTAAAAAGTCTTTCAATCTTCATCAGCCCCATTCTCTCATTTTACAAATGGGAGCCTGAACCTCAGAGAGCTAAAGTGATTTATTCAACATCTGATATGTTGGGATTTGAACTCAGGTCCCCTGACTCCCAATCCAGTATGCTTCCTATTCACAACTCCCACCTCTGCTCCCGAAGCTGCATTTTTTCGTTGCAGTTCAAAAGCAGTGGGCTCCATCCCATGATGCTTCAGGGAGACTGGTCTTTATAAATTTCTTCAGAGGATAAAAGAGGTATAACCTATTAGGCTCATGAGAACAGAGACAGAAAAGGCTTTCTTTTTTTGTTTGATGGGTATTTTTTTTTAAAGCAATGGGGTTAAGTAACTTGCTCAAGGTTACACGGCCAGGTGTTTCTGGGTGGGTGCTAAGTGTCTGAGCCCGGGATTTGATCTCCAGGTCTTCTCAACACTGGAGCCGGTGCTCTTACTTGCTGTGCTACCTGGCCGCCCCTAGATGGGTATTTTTAATAATTACAAATGCCCCAAAACAGCTTTCTCCCCTCCAACTGCCTTTTTAAGCAAATGTTTTGCTTTTAGTTACAAATACTGTATGGCAATGTCTTTTTTTTTCAAAACTAATACAAGAATAATTTTCTGACAAAATGTCTGATTCTTTCAAAGTGAGGGTAAGAATGTGGAGAGAAGAGCCTAATCCTTAACATATTTTAATCAGAATTTTTCCCTAACCCCCTAACAAAACTGATCTGAGGAGATGAATGAATTTTATTTAAATCTACATCTACTTTAGGGACTTCTCTTGGCCAATTCTTCTGATATAATTAATTGCTCTCTTTAGTGCTCATATCTTAACAATAGCTGAATTAAAAGCAATGTTTCTAATGAGCTGATTATCGTGGGGGGAAAGAAAAATTCATACAAACAGATGCATATGCTTTGTCACAAATAATTATACATATCAAAAAGATAAGACACCTGTCAATAACTTTTAAAAGTACAAAAAAAGTGAGAAAACCTGAATTACAGAAAAGAAAGTCAAATTTAGTGGAAAAACTAGAAGCTAATAAAAATTAGTGAATACACAAAAAATATACACAAACAGAAGTAATCCTACATAGTAACTTAGAAAGGGGAAAAAATCGCAGAGACTGCTCGACGTGGTTTGTCAGTCATGACAAAACAACAAAAAATAAAAGGCAGTTTTATCTTTACTCCCTTCTCTTTGGATAAACATTTCCCAGAGAGTAGGTAGCAAGTCTCACCAAAACCAGATAGAAATCAGATCTTCCTTTTGAGAGTCTCAGTGTGAATTTGCCAAGTTGCTAACAAATTAGCTAGCTAAACTGACCCAAAGATTCTTTTTCTTCAATTAGACAATTCTTAGGAAATCCTCCACAGCTGGTTTTACCCTCTTGCTCTCAAAGCCTGGTAACTCCCTGCTGAAAATGCCCTTTGTGTAAGGCTCAGATGGTAGATCATTTATCCACTGAATGAAGTGGTTCATCGGTGACCTCCTTCTCGCTCTACATATGGCACCGACCTATATTCCTGCTCTTCTATTTAAAGGGAAAACAAAAGGAAGCCAAGGGTCCAAGGAGAGCACTTCTGTCTGAAGCCAGAATGTGAAGAACTTCACAAACAGCCAGTAAACAATGAAAACTGAGCTGAACCCTTGAGGAGACTCGGCCATCCTTAGAAAGGAAAAATGAGGAAAAGCAGAGAAATAACAATAGGGAAAGGTCTGGTGTCAATATGAAAATATAGTAAATGTGTGAATGACCTCTCTATCTTACCACAGATGTGTTTTACTTTAGGTAATTGGTAGATTACTGGGCAAACACCCTTGTAAATCCATTTTGTACAGATCAGATTTTACTTTAAAATGCACCGGACAAGCTCACTCTTTATTAGAATTATCAGGCATTATTACTTTGTGGTGATCTATACCACTGGAGGGGATATGGGGAGCCAATGAGATCATAGAGTCATATGGTTATTACTACTTTGTGATTTACCTATAGAAGGGAATGGAGAAGGGGTGGGAGAGGCTGTGGGATGTAACCAACAATGACCCACACACACAAAAAGCAGCAGAAAAGATGGTATCAGGGCGGCCAGGTAGCACAGCGAGTAAGAGCACCGGCTCCAGTGTTGAAAAGACCTGGGGATCGAATCCCGGGCTCAGACACTTAGCACCCACCCAGAAACACCTGGCCGTGTAACCTTGAGCAAGTTACTTAACCCCAATTGCTTAGGGGCGGCCAGGTGGCTCAGCGAGTAAGAGCACCGGCTCCAGTGTCGGGATGACCTGGATCAAATCCGGCCTCAGATACTCAGCACCACACCCAGAAATAACTGGCCATGTAACCTTGAGCAAGTTACTTAACCCCTATTGCTTAAAAAAAAAAGATGGTATCCAGAGAATGTATAATCAAAAGAGGGGGTAGGGTGGCCAGGATTGGGAGTCCAAGGCAGGACAGAGGAGGCAGGTGGCAGTGCCAAGACTGAGGAAGGAGGAAAAGGAATGAAGGTAAATATTTATTGAGCATGTTGTTAAGTACTGGAGATACAAAAGATGGTCACTGATACAAAAGATGAACCGTGGAGAAGTTCACATTCTAATAGAGAAAGACAATACATGCAGAGGAGTGGTGGCCATAGAAAGGTGTGAAGTCATGAAGAGGAGAGTGGTCAGGGCATTCAAATGGCCTGCTCTTTCTAAAAGCAAGGGAAGTGCTGACTTGTGACTATGCCAGAAAAAGAGACCAGAGTAAGGGAAAGGAGGGGAAAAGAGAGAAGGGCATGCACAGTAAAGGGGATGACCACAGCAGACAGGGCCAGGTGAATGGAATGTGAAGCATAGCTTGGTTTGGGACCAACAGTGGTGGAGAAGACCTCGTAGCTGAGTCGCTGTTTCCCATGGCCATGAGCCTATGTTTAGGAGGGGCAAGGAGGAAGAAAGTGAAGATTCTTCTGAGCCCCAGGTCTTAAACTCCACTAGCCCTCCATGGCAAAGTATAAGGCTGAGTTGTTGTTTTATCATTCAGTTGTGTCCATTTCCTCATAACCCAGTCAACCATAATGTCCATGGAGTTTTCCTGACAGATACTGGAGTGATTTGCCATTTCCTTCTTAAGGCAAACAGAGATTAAGTGACTTGCTCAGGGTCACATGTGTCTGAGGTTGGATTTCAAGTCAGGTCTTCCCAACTGCAGGCCGGATCTGCTCTATCCACTGGGCCACCTAGCTGCCTCCCACAAGGATGGGTAGCAATATCCAATCCAAAAGATCTTTAGGATTTTTTAGGCAAGAATTTAAGACTAAAAAGGTTGTTCTGTATTTTAGGGTAAGAGAAAGAATTTAACTATGATCTCTCCTTTTGCAGAGTTTATGTTTTTAAGTAAAATTCAGTTGCTAATTTTTTAAAATAGCTTTAGTAGTTTTAGTTCCTTTAGTTTGATTAATAAAATAACTATTATCACACATAATAATAATAATAGCTAGCATTTTTATAGCACTTTCAGATTTGCAAAGTGTTTTACAGATATTGTTTCATTTGATCCTCACGAAAACCCTGTAATTAAATGAGAGAATAATTATAAAGTACTTTAGCACAGTGCCTGACATATAGTAAGCCCTATATGATTATTAGCTATCATCATTATTTTTATTGTTATTATTCCCTATTCTACAGATGAAGACACTGAGGCTGACAGAGTTTAAATATCTTGCTCAAGGTGACCCAACCAATAAACATCTAAGGTAAAATTCAAACTCAGTACTTCCTGAATACAAGACCAGGGCTTTATCCACTATATCACCTATGACTCAACATTCAATAAACATTTGCCTTAAAAAACTAAAAGCAAATTTCAAGGTGACCTCCCCACCTTCTTCAATGACATGTACTATGTGAGAAATGTACCCTGCCTAGTGCCATGGAGCCCTGCTCTCGGCTACCCCAGAGATGCATATAGATGAGTCCAAACCTGGGGGCAGCAGCAGCAAGAGCAAGTGAGGCGAGGAGGCATGTGGCCTTGGGAAGAGACAGAAGCTTTCCCACACGCCTCCCTGTCCATCAAGAGTAAAAGGGATCTCGGAGCCCAGGACCTCTCAGAGAGTCTCTCAGCAGTCAGGAAATCTCCCTTGCCTCTCTGGGTGGGACTGGTGGGTTCATGAAAAGGCAGGCCTTGAAGAAGATATCCATTCTTAGCCCCTACTGCTCCTGCTGCCACTTCCGGGCTATAGGCTGATTCCATGCACCCCCACTCAGCTAGTGGAAAGCAATGCTTCATGGGCTGGTGCTGAAAGCTGAACATCATAGGCATGAACAGCACATTTCACTGGGGGGTGGGAGGGGTGCAGAGGAGATGGGGGCCATCTGAGGGAAATGTTGGGGGGGCACATTTTAAGACTCCCAGAAGATTAAACTCACAACCTTCCATCCCTGGGGGGTTAAGGAAAGATAAAGCAGCTTGTTTGGGCCTGGAGCATTAAGATATTTTGATGCTGATTTATTTCCTTGATCTCATGAGGCTTGCTTGCTCTATGAAGTAAATTGTTCTATTTTCTTTACTATTGATATAAAGTATAAATGATTTGTTAACATGACTGATCTGAGAAAGTGATGTGTTTCCAGTGGATGGAGGGCAAAAAATGAGCCAAAGAGAGGGTCCAAGCCTGCATGTGTACTGTGCCCCGTTTCATATACTTGGGGGTATCCCATGATAGATTTAACCACAAAGATAACTTTGCTCAGTGATCATTTGCTCACCAATATGAAAGAATTAGAGGTATTTGGCCTAGAGAAGAGACCATTAGGAGGGGACATGTTCAAAAATCTGAAAGGATGTCAAATGGAAGAAGGATTAGACCCATTCTACTCAGCTCCAAAGAATAAGGGAGGAACAGCAATGGATGGAAGTTATAAAGTGGCAGACTTAGGTTTGATGTGACCAAAAAACTGTCTAACAATGGAAGCATCTCAGAAGGGCATGAGCTGCCTTGAGAGGGTGTGGACTCTACCCCAGCTCCCCCCAACCAGAGGTCTTCAAAGAGGAAATGGAGGACCATTTCTGGGGTATGATACAGGGAAATTCCTTTCAGGTCTGAGTTAGACTAAGATTATGCCACTGTTGTTCTATGATATCAAAAGAGGCATAAAACATGGAGACACACTCACCAAAGTCATTTGTCACTGTCATGGAGGAGGTTCTATGTAAAATCCAAAATAAAGGGAGATCGCTTATTACTTAAAGTCTTCCAGAAAGCTTCCATTCATTAATAATATTGTGGAGGTTGTATCAAGCACCTAAATATTAACGGATTTTCTCAGTGAGAAGCATAGCAACTCAAAAAAAAAAGCACCCTAACTATCTGCATATGGGTGGCGGATACCTGTTTCCCATATAATAACTCGTAGTTACGGACAGAGAACTGAATAAGGAGTCAAGTCCTGTTTCTAACATATACTGACTCTGCAACCCTGAAAACGTTACAATCTCTCAGTCTACCAGGAAGATCACTAAGAGCACAAAGTGCAGAGCAGATGTTGATATAGTGTTCAGCATGAGGAAAGATACCAAACAGACAGCCCAAAAGTTGCTCAGGAATCTGAAAAATATTAAAAGGCCTAGGGCAGGGGGTTCCTAACCCTTTTTACATCATGCACCACTATCCTAATCTAATAAAGCCTAAGGATCTCTCAGCAGGATTTATAATCAAAGGAAATGGATATTTTTAGTTTGAGGTTAGGAGAACTAAAGAGGGAATTTTTTTCTCATCCAATGTCCTGCAATCTATCCCCTTGAGGATCTGTGGACTCCAGGTTAAGAACACCTGACCTAGAGGAGTTCTCTAAAACATTGGGTCCTCTGTGAAGGCTTCATGAATGTGAGGGACAATAACCTAAAGGGTGGGAAAGGTCTGTGATCTGCTCTTGTGGACAGAATACCCACATTCATGGGACCACAGATCCACCAAAGCAGAGAAACACGGACATGGATAGATTCAGGAGAAATTCTTTCCCAAACAATTAAAATCAATTTTCTCAGCAGATCTACTAGAATGATTTAATCTTTCCACCTACTGTCCTTGTGACAAAAAAAAAATCGATAGGAGTCCTTGCTTGAGAGGATGTCCTTGAAGGGTTTATTCCTTACCATATTGAGGGTATGTAGATGTGATCTCATTATACCTGGAAAAACTACAAAATGTGATTTTGTGATCCTACCTTCTTACCTCCAGGGGTAAAATGTCCTCTAAATGCATTTTTACTAGAGTTCCCCATTTCTGAAGAGCAAGGACCTATTATTCCATAGGAGCTATAGCTAAATGGTTACTAATTCAGTCATTGTCCAATTTCTTTCTTGGCATCTCACAATTATTTCATTACCTCTTTTTTGGAAGCCTTTTTTAAGATTTGTCCCTATCTAATTGCAGCTTATAACCATTAACCATTACCAGTGACATGGTTCTGAAGGGCATTTTTTTATATTTACTACTGTCTTCACCATAATGGAGATCTCCTCTTTCTCCTTCACATTTATACTGCTCCTCATATCAGAGAGATGGGAATACCATCAGCATGGGAATACCATCAGCATTTACAATTTCCATGGAATAGTTGGCATTTTTGTTTTGTTTTGCTTTGCTTTGCTTCACTTTTTTCCCCCGAAGGCTAGCATGCTATTGGCATTTTACCAATGTCTCACAGATTTGAGCTGGAAGAGACCTTAGAGTTAGTTCATCCAAGTCAACCCTCTCATTTTACACATAAAGAAACTGAGTCCCAGAAAGATTAAATGACAGCCAAAGTCACAAAGCAAGGATTTATAAAGTTCAAAACAAAAGTCAATTACTCAAAAAGATGTTAGACCTAAAACCATAAAACAAACCAAAAATAATGATTGCCATGGCTATCCTGCACCTAAACAAGACATCACTTCCCATAAGTCTCCAACACCATCCAAAGCTTATTTTGATGAATTTTCATGCGTCATTTCTTGCACAGATCCTTGTTCTCATCATTATGAATAATCTCTTGACAAATGAAGATTGCAACTCACCCATGCCTTCTCTTCCTTTGCAACTTTTTGTTCACATCCTTTCATAAGTTCTTCAAAAGCAATCATCTCAATGAACTGGAAGACTTCTTTTGGGTCTTTTAATCTTTCATGGATAGAAGTGCAATGTTCAGATTGCCCCTCTGCTTATGTGGAAGTGATACCTCCTTTTCAAAGTATACCTATTAGCTGCAATTTCTTTAGGTATCTTGGCTTCATTTATAGACTAAATTTTAACATGGATATAGTTTGCTTGCTTCAGTAGAGTATCAACTGAATTGTTGGATAATAATCTGATTATTTAGAGTGTGAAAAAATTAAATTAGTAAGATGATCTAAAAACTCCGTAATTCTTTTTTTTTCCTAAGCAATTGGGGTTAAGTAACTTGCCCAAGGTTACACAGCCAGTTATTTTGTATGGGTGTTAAGTATCTGGCCTCACTAGAACTGATCCCAGGTCCTCCCAACTCCAGGGCCAGTGATCTTACTCACTGTGCCACCTAGCCGCCCCCGTAATTCTTAATATCTTCCTCTCCTTTTCTATCACTCAACAAGCATTTATTAAACACCTAAAATTGTACCAGGTACTGTGCTAGGTACTGGGAATACAGAGTCAAAAAATGGGCAGTCCTTGACCTCAAAGAGATTACATTCTATTAGGGATGTCAACACATACACATAAAAACATAAATACCAGAAATGGAGTCATTTGTCAGATATGGTAAGAGTCTAGTTTTGCTGAAACACAGAGAACATGAAGGGTAATCATGTATGAAAAGATTTGAAAAGAAAGGTTGGTACCATATTGTAGAGTACTTTAAATTCCAAATACCACCATTATTTAGAAGGCCATTTTGGATGTTTCATGAGTCATCATTTGGTGGCCATAATGCTGGTAATGAGTTATCTCTGTACCTAGGCATGCTGGTCTCTAGACATCAGACCATACCAAAACCTTTCTGGGTTGGTGGAAAAGACAGAATTTCATAGGACCATTCTTGACATGAGTGACTCTATCCTGAATATGCAGTGAGTATAAGAACTCTTAGCATATGAGTACATAAATAAATAGTTTGTATAGACCTAACAGACAATTGCTTGTTTCCAAATATTGTCATCTTGAGTAGTAAGACAATCTGCTGGTATTGCTTTGAAGAATTTAAGGTCATCTCCATGCCATAATAAGGGACCACAAGCAAGACTTTTGTAAAATTCATTTTAACTGTTAAATGCAATTTAATTTTAAGTCAATTTTTTGTAGCCTTCAGTTAAATGTCTTTCCAACTGATTATCACTCCCTCTTCCCTTTGTTGTTTTACTGAGAATTACATTTCTGATACTGAGCCCATTCTGACCTTCAAAATTCTTTCTATATGAAACCATCATTCCAGAGACTGTCTTCTCTAACCTCCAGTGATGTGCATGCTCTTTGACAACACTATACTCACTCCCCTCCTACTTCCTTGTAGTTTTAACATACTTAGCAATAAATGTTTTTAAATTAACATAAATGGATCCCAAACCCCCAATGATAGATATATTTTTTTCCCGACATGATCCACCAATTTATTAGCCTTTATAATAATGCCTGCTGTATACTGTCTATACCCATCTTATATTATAACACTGGATAGTAGTATCACCAACAAAGAAGACAGGGGATTCTGCTATACTAAAGGATACCAAAGTTTCAAAAGGTTTCCAAACTCTTGCCTGAGGTCACAGTTCCACTACTTATGGTACAAAGAGTGTGATAATAGGCCAGACTTGGATTTTCTAAGGAAGGAGGCCAATATTAAAATCAATATGGTAGTTGATTCAGTAGAGGCATCGTGTCCTAGTGAATAGAATGCTGAGCCTACAGTCTTGAAAACTCATGTTCAGATCCTACCTCAAAACTTGGACACACAGAAACTTAGAACTAAAAGGGAACTCAGGTATCATCTAATCCAACTCATACCCAAAAAAGAATGTCCCCCCTAAAATCATGATCAATAAACATTTATTAAGTTCCCATTATGTGCCAAGCATATAGAGCCATCAGATGACTCAGTGGATAAAGTGTTGGGTCTGAAGTCAGGAAGACTTATCTTACTGAGTTCAAATTTGGTCTCAGACACCTACTAGCTGTGTGACCCTGGACAAGTCACTTAACCTTGTTTGCCTCCATTTCCTCATCTGTAATAAAAAAATGAGTTGTAGGAGGAAATGGAAAACCACTCCAGTATCTTTGCCAAGACAGTCCAAATGGAGTCACAAAAAATCTGACACAACTGAACAACAAATGTGTCAGGAGTTGTGCTAGGCTCTGAGGATACAAAAAGAGAGCTCACAATCCAATGGGAGGAGACAACAAACAAACAAATACATACAGACAAGCTACATGCAAGATAAATAGGAAATAATTATCCAAGGGAAATCACTAGGATTAAGAGGGATTAAGAAAGTCTTCCTGCAAAAAAAAAAAATAGGATTTTAATTGGAATTTAAAGGAAGTCAGGGGAGTCACAATTGAGAAGCAAGAGCATTCCAGGCATGGGGAACAGCCAGAGAAAATGAGGGAAGCCAAGAGACAGAGATTCTCGTTTGTGGAACATCCAGAACGTCAGTCTCACTGCATTGAAGAGTACCTTCTCAGGGAGTAAGATGTAAGAACATTAGATAAGTAGAAGGGGGCTAGGTTATAAAGGGCTTTGAAAGTGTCTAATAAGGAATTATACAACCTTTACTTAAAGACTGTTGTTTTTGTTGTTCTTCATTCTTGAAGGGATGGTAATGTCAGCAATGTGATGCTTTGACTTGCAAGTGAATTGCATTTAAGTGAGGTAGGACTGTGCAAGGTCACCAGCTTCACTCTCTCCTTTGGAACCATCAGGGCTCAGTGGTGAGATACAGATAAGGGCAACTGGAGATGGCCCCTGTTGAAGTGGGAGCCCTCAACCTTCTTAAGTTACAGTCTTTCCCAGGTCTCAGTTTGACTTCCAGTGAAGAGGGACCTACTCCCTCCTGGGCTTACCCATTCCACCTTCAGATGGCTTAATTAGAAAGTTTTTCTTGACTCCAAGCCTAAATTTTACTCTTTGCAGCTTCTAACCTTTGCTTGTCATTTGGCCCCTGGGAGCCAAGCAGAACAAGCTTAATCACACAAGACAACACTTGAATCCTATGAAGAAGTGATGTTCTCCCAAGCCCTCTCCCCTCTATGTTTTAACTGGGCAAACTTCACCTTTATGTACCTCAGGCAACTCCCCAGGTCTTATCTGCTAACTTGAAGATGGTCTATAATCTACAATGATGAAAATCACTCCCATGCCATCAAGAGTTACTCACATTGGCAAAATCACAAATCTTTCACATATGTAAGGATGGTGTTCAAGGTGAAGCAACAGCATATGCTGGATTGGAATAGAGTTGTTTCCAGCCTATAAATATTTCCTGAAGTTGAGCAATGGAACCAAGGTGAGGCCTGCATTTGGTTCATGTACCAAAGGTTGCACCATTCCAACTTATACATGTCCTGTGTATCACAGGAATGTAGAATAAAGGATTAAATGTGACCTTAGAAGTCATCTAGGCCAGGGGCTCTTATACTGGAGTTCACATCCTTTCAAGGAGTCTATGGAGAGATTTCAAGTTGTTCATGAACTTGAATGGGAAGGAAAATTACATCTTTGTTTTCACTAACTTTTGGGTTCCTTTGTAGTCTTATGTATTTTTTTCATCCATTTACAAAACATTATTCTGAGAAGTTGTTCATAAGCTTCACCTTCATGATGGCCAAATCATGAAGCCAAACTACAATGATTTGGCACCAATAGGATGCCAAAAAGGTTAAGGAGCCCTGATCTGGTCCAACTCCCTCATTTACAGAGGAAGAAACTGAGTCCCACAGAAGCTAAGAAATGCACATGCAATCACATAGATAGAAAACTGGAGCCAGGATTCAAACCCAGGTCCTCTGACTCCAGTGCTGTTTTCATTACAACAAGCTGCTTTTCAGTGTTATCTGCATGTGAATCTGATCTGCTTCCCCTGAAAGGGGTGGCACCATGGCTTGGAGCAAGTTCCTGTGAAGCCAAGTGAACCACTTTCCACTGAACCACACTACAGTAACAGCCATATGTAATTATGCCTATCAAGATAACGCTATATTTACAAATTTTAAAAGTTACTGGATTTCAGAGACAAGTAGATGGTGCAGTGGGTAGAGTACCAGCCATGGAGTCAGGAGGACCTGGGTTCAAATCTCTCCTCAGACACATACTAGCTATGTGACCCTGGGCAAGTCACTTAATAATCCTGTGTACCTCAAAAAAAAAAGTTACTGAATTTCTGCTTTGTACTAGGCACTATGAGAAATACAAGAAAATTTTTTTAAATCCCTGAACTTGAATTTACAATCTAGTTGGAAAAGTGTAATGGATTGCTCTAGCTTCCCTTTCCCTGAGTGAAGAAGCAACATCTTCCCCTCTGATCTAGGGCACCTTTGAGGGGGTGGGGGTATCTCTTTAATTTTATCAGTTTGAGCCCCCATTCTGGTATCCCCCCTACTATTGGCTGCCAGTGATTAACACCCCAGGTCCATTTAACCAATTAACATTGATAAGGTTTTACAAAGGGATAGTTAGTTGCTATATTTCAATATAACAAGATCAGAAGAAAAAAGGTTCTCCCACCCCACCCCCAACACTTCTCTATACCACCTCAGTATCTGGGAAGAGTCAGCTCAGACTTAATGTAGTTTCCACATAGCACTGGTTCTACCAAATTCATGTCTGAAAGTGGCACTGCTGTTGCTGAATAAGTCCCCATGTCAACTACGCTGGCTTGGGTCCTGAAGGTTATGAGGATGGTTTTCAGAGCATCAATGCTGAACTGGCTAATTCCTAAACCTAGCATGGATTCTATTCCCTGACCACTTGCTTGCTCACTCTCCTGACACTAGATCCTAATGCTAATCATCTCCAATCTTCTTCACCTAAAAGTGTGGGGGGGGGGGGGGGAGGAGGAGGAATGGACAGAATCACCAACAGGGGCATGGGCTCTCAGCTTCCCATAAACTCCAAGGGAAAGAGCCCCAAGGACCCTCCCAACCCAGAGGCTCTCAGCAGCTCATCTTCTTTCTATAATACCAACAGTTTTGGAAAGAGCTAGCAGCAAGAGACTACCATTTTTGGTTTTGTTATTGTTGTTCTTATTTAATGAATCCCAATTAGTTCTCAAGAGTCAATCAAAGAAGTTCCTTTTCATCATGTACTGAAACCAGTTACAGAACTTCTGCACACTACCCAAAGGCACTTCCATTATTACCATCATGCCTTTTCAGAAGCAGGTTTTCCACCCTCTTCCACATGGGAGACTTGCTTCAGCTCTAAGCATGCAGATGTCCACTTACCAACTCCACATTACAGAGATGTAAGCCAAAGACATTAAAAGTTAAATTATTTAATAAGAGATTCATAGGACACTCATTACTAATATAATAAATGCCATACATTTATATAAAACTTTTCCATTTTCAAAGTGCTTTCACATGCATTACCTCATTTGAACATCACAGCAATCTTCTGACACAATCAAGGCAGGTATTAATAGACCTTCTTTTATATATAAGTAAATTAAAGCCCAGAAAGGTTGCAATTTGTCCAAGGTCATACAATGAGTAAACAGAAGAACCAGGACTCAAAACCAGGTCTTCTGAAGACTAGAACAGTGTGTTCTCCACTATTGCTCAGCTACTCCATGGGCACATGATGTCAAATCTAACTCATACACACTCAATCTATGTTGTTGTTATTGTTCATGACAAGAAACATCTGAACAAAAGCATCTTAAAAAAAAAACAACAGCTCATCAATTTCCTTGCCTACATAATTCCAAATAACTGATTGACTTTTTTAACCTAATTAGTTAATTATTTTGACATCATATAGATACCATAACAGCCAAACAATCACCACTCCAAACTCCTTCCCAACCTACCATCTATCAGTGCTCCTTCACTATAAGATTACAATGCTCCCAAATGCTTGAAATGTGAAGAAAAATAAATCTGTCTGCTAGCACAATTCTCATGCCTTGAGTTTTTTCTAAACAAACAATATTTGATAAAGGACAGCAGCAACTGCAAATCCTCTCATCAAAGAGGCATTGACTTTTAATTCTACAAATGTGGCTCTTTTCCATGAGGAATAGAGAGAACTCATTAGTAATCACGCTTCAGAGACTTAGTCCCCTGCCATGTTCCTCTCATCTGGCTACTGTATATTACACCCTGGATTCTGATCACAGAAATTCCATTTCCCTCTTCTCTTACTATTTTTAGCTGTTTTCTTATTGTCTAGTTGGCCTTAGGAAAGCAGTATGTGTGAAACTGAGCAAAGAGATGTCTTGACCCAGACAGCTCTATGGCTACCAATGTATATTATCCTTTTCTTCATTGACCCCATTTTATCTGAGGGACTTTAGTTAAATTCCTTCCTCCCTTCATTCATTCAACAAGTATTTGTTAAACAACTAATTTATCCAATAGACTGTGCTAAGGGGGGAAAAAAAACAGAGGAAAGAAAAGTCGTATCTTACCTCAAGGAACTTACATTCTATTGGAAGAGACTTGAAGACATGTTAAATATAAACAAAATAAATGCAAGTTTATTGAGGGGAGCAAAGACAGTTAGATAGTGCAGTGAATAATGCCTGGAGTCAGGAAGATTCATCTTCCTGAATTCAAATCTAGCCTTAGACACTTACTAGCTGTGTGACCCTGGGCAAGTCAATTAACCTTATTTGCCTCAATTTCCTCATCTGTAAAATGAGCTGGAGACGGAAATGGCAAAGCACTCCAGGAACTTTGCCAAGAAAACCCCAAATGGGGTCACAGAGAGTTAGACATGACTGAAGACTGAACAACAATTGGGGAAGCAGAGCACTGATTAGTGGTGTGAGAGGGAATCGAGGAAGATTCCATGTAGATACTGGAGTGGTTTGCCATTTCCTTCTCCAGCTTATTTTGTAGATGAGGTGATATCTAAGCTAAATTTTTAAGGAAACAAGGGATTCCAAGATTCCAAAGTAAATACAAAGTTATTAAGAGCTGGGAGTGGTAGTACTAACACCTGAAGAAACCAGGAAAGACCTCTTGTAGCAATTGAGATGACTCCTGAAGGAAGTTAAAAATTCTAAGAAACCCACTTAAAGTGACAATATATTACAGAAATGTTTTATAAAAGTGTACATAAACCTGCATGTCTCGATGGATAAAGCAGTCTTAGAATCTGGAAATTTGTTGTTATTGTTCAGTCATTTCCTACTCTTTGAGACCCCATTTGGGGTTTTCTTGGCAAAGATCCTAGAGTAATTTGCCATTTCTTTCTCCAATTCATTTTACAGATGAGGAAACTGAGGCAAATAAAGCTAATTGACTTGCCCAGGGTCACACAGCTAGTAAGATGCTAAGGCCACATTTGAACACAGGTCTTCCTCACTCCCGGCCTGACCCTCTAGCCACTGAATCATCTAACTGCCCCGAAGTCTGGAAGACTTGAGCTCAAATCTTGCTTCTGACATTTATGAACTGTGTGATCCTGGGCAAGTCGCTTAGCCTCTATGTGCTTCAGGCAACAGCCACAGACTTTTCTATTAAGTCATAGATGAATGACTGTTTGCTGGTGGAAGGAATTTCCCAAACTGACAAAATCACAAATCATTGCAGTTTATCTGTCAGCCTTACAAATTATTGCAATCTTTGCTATCTGCCTGATAATACTCACCTTCGGCAAATGGGAGAATGGCTACAAACATTGATACATGTGGCCATAGACAGGCATGAATAAAGTATGTAAATACATGCCAGTTCACTAAGGAAGCATTCCTTTTAGCCAGTGACAGATATGCCCCCCCTAGCTAGAGGAGCTAGAGACATTGTATATAAACCTTTGTCTGTGTCAAAGATTTGGCAGGTATTGCCTATGGCCACACTAACACATAAATGCTAGATGGGGGTAAGGAACATAAAAGAGGTATATTATGAAAAAGATTCAAACTTTGAGTCAAACAGATGGCCAATTCCCTGGTTCTCCCAGCATTCCTGCTTCCTAATTTAGTATCAGCTTCCCAAGGCTGAGGCCCTACTGCCTTATCTTCCCACTTATCCCAGCCTCTGGGATCTCAGAGCCCTACAGGTACTGTGGAGCCAATCCAACCTTCCTTTTAGGCTAGTCCTTGCTACTCTTCCAACTCAAACTGCCTTTCTTTGGTTGCAGACAAGGATTTCCCTTGCCACCAAACTACAGGGCTTGGCCTAATCATTGACATGTGTCAGCAGCAGGTTGGAGACAATTGGCACTTTGAAGAATTACACCATTTTAGGATTTTATTGTTTCTTTTCCTTTTAAAAAAATCCTCCTTGTTGCTCTGTTATTAGTCTCCCCTCGGTAAACAATAAGATGCAAATTCCAAGAAAATAAACCCCTGAAATGATTATTCATGCTTCCTTCTCAAGATTGCTCTGTGGGCTGAAGGACTGTATGTTCTGAATTCAGTGACTAAGACACAGTCCCATGTGTTTTCCCAGTTCAATCAAGTGTGCTAGGAACTGTCACAATAGTCCTTGACGCTGAGAAAATAAAATTTAAGGTAGAATGGAAAACCTGAGTTGCATCTTAATAAGTGTTCTGTGCACCTGTTCCCGGATGACCACCACCACTATCTCCTGTTTCAGATTCCTCCCTTACCCCACCTCCTTTCCTGACAATCTTCATGAACCTTATCATCTTCCTCTATGGTAAAAAGAAAAGGCCCTAGTTATTTTGCCTGTTCAGATAATTGTTTCTGAAATGTTGTCACTTTCTTCCAAATGACTATATTTCTTTCATGGCAGACGACTGGGACTGCAGCACAGAACAGGCTGCAGTTTTTCTGGTTTGGGGTCTATCTGGAGCCTTGGGAGGCTTTTTTGTCATTTTTTGTTTCATTTTCACAAGATTTTTTTTAAGACAGAGAAAAACAAATAAGTCACAATGATAACTTATGACAGAAAAATCAACATCTGAATCAAAGGATAATAGCAGAAGCCGAGCAGCCGTGAGAGGCTATGTCCTGTGCCAAGAAGGGAAGGGGAAAAAAAAATACAGAAAGTTATTTAAAACTGATAGAAACCCACTAGGAGTCACAATCCCATCATGGCTTCCCTTTGGAAAAGCAGTTTTCAAAAGCCCCAATTAACCTTAATTGAATTCTGCCTTCGTAATATCTGGAATTTTAATTGACTGGGAAGATGATCATAAATCTCTGTTCATAATGCAGCTTAGCCATTAGCAAATCCCACAATGGCCCACGGCGGTGACATGCAAGGAAGGTTAGCTGTTCTATAGGTAAGGCCGGGTTTTAGATTGCAAAACAAACTTCCAAAAGGGAAAAATCTCTCAACCTCAGAACCACCCTTGGGAGATACCTTCATTCACTTATGCTGATTCGTTAAAAATAAGAGCAAGTAGGCTCAAATTGACTGTGGGCTCATGTTTATTCTGCCTGCTCTGTGGTAGCTGCCTTTAAAAAAAGTCATATCCCCCCTTCACCCCCAATGCTCTTTCCCTCAACTGAAGTCGCAGGTGGCACTGTGATCTCTGACATACATTCAATTCATCATCAGCTTACATTATTTTTATAAGTAGCATTTATTTTACCCATTCCCCCCTAAGAATGACTGTATTTTACTGTATCTGACCATATGGAATTTTCCAATTAACAATTTGACTGAAATAGTCCATTTTTTCACTTGATTTAACGATTGCCTGAACTCACCAAATTCACTAGTTCATTTGGCATCAACAGAGGAGGAGGGAATAATATTATAAATGGGTATGTAAGGGGACTGAAGGCCAAGGGAGCTGATACCACTGCCAAGACTCACATACTAGCTAAGATTGTTGCCATCCAGTTTGCATCTGCTTCTCAACGTTGTTAGGGTTTGGTTGCAATATATTATTGTCATTGTTGCAAAACTACATCAGTCCAGGCTGCATCAGGATATATGCAGATGGATGAAGCCCCAGGCTTACAATGCTCTGCTGGAAGTCATTGGATGCCATATTCACTACCATGCCTGCTTATCTATAGGTAGGTAGTAGGGGGCTAGAGTGTTGGAAGGAAGACCTCAGCTTAAATCTTGCCTCAAGCAACTGAGGCAGTTATATGACTCCAGGCAATTCACTTAAGCTCTGCTTCCCTCACTTCCTTCATCTATAAAGTGGGGGTGATAATCACATCTGCCTCCCAAGGTTATTAGGAGGATCAAATGAGATAATATTTGCAAAGCACTTGGCTAACCTTATATAAAGGTGAGACAATGCTATTATTTCCGTGCTCCCCCTGTTTCTTTCCCCTCCCATCTTTAGAGGACACAGAAGTTACCTTCACAGAACTTAGCAGGTTGCATTTTGTCTGCTCTGAAACAACCATCTTGGCTGCCAGTAGAGTTTCCTGAGAACCATAAGAACAACATTGATTGGAATAAGTTTTTGAATCAGTTTCTTCATTAGAAAAACAAAGGAATTGGACTTAATGATCTCGGAGGTCCTTCCTTACAAAGGCAAACAAAGAGTTAAATTGAAGAAGCAACTAACCATTTGCCAATGGTTCACAAAGGACAAAGAGGAAAGTAAGTCATTCCTATACATGCTTTCCAGCTGCTCCTTATCTCTATCTCTCTGACACCTCTTCTGGGGCTGCCAGACTATCAGTAGTGATAGACAGACTGCTAGACTGAAAGCTGTTTGAAGACAAGATCTTTGTCATATCTATCTTTGATTCCCCAATACCTAGCATAGTGCCTTGCATACAGTAGGTGCTTAATAAATGTCTGTTAAATTAAATCAAATAAACTGGTTCTGTCAGAGTGGAAATCCAGTAGGTAGACAATGAATGGCAAGAATCACTTAAAAGGATTTTTCTTCTTGATATACAATAGGGAGGTCCAGTTGATTAAGAATAGGGTTCAGAAGAAACATATTCTCTTCTCAGGTCTGCCTCTATCAGCAATTTGATAAGGAGAGGTTAAACTAGACCTCACCACTTGTTCTCTTTATAAAACAAGAAGAAATAAGCCTGATTCCACTAGAGATTAGGGAGGAAAATGTCCACATTTTTTTGAGGTACATTAGCTCCTTCAGGCCATTAGATTCATGTAGCTCTTGCTGAATAAGCTTCAGTTGATGACTAAGAGTCTGGTCTTCAGTACACAGGGAAAATTCTAAGCATGGGGAGTGGGGGGAAGGGAGTGAGAACAGTGATTAATTGAATTCATGCCCTCTCCATCAAGAATGTGATAGCAATAGGAGGGCACTTCTTGTTTTCACAAGTTTCATTTTTTTTTATCTTTTATTGATGCTTTTAAAAAGATGATTATCATTTGCAAAAATCCTCCCTGCCTCCCCCATAGAACTCTCTCTTATAAAAAATAAATGCAATTAAGCAAAACAAACTGGCACAATGACTAGATCCTGCAACAATCCTCTACCATCTCTCTGATGAAAAGAGGGAGGCATGTGTTTTTATCATCAGTCCTCTGGAGCCAAGACCAGTCACTGTTTTGTTCTGGGTTCTGATGACTCTTCACGTTGTTAACCTTTACATTATTGTAGTTCTTGTGAAGGTTGTCCTCTTGATTCCACTCACTCCATTCCGCATCAGTTCACACAAGTCTTCCTAAGTCTCTCAATTCTTCACATGTATCATTTCTCTCAAAGCAATAATAATACCTCAAGTTATTCAGTCATCCTCCAGATAACAGGCAACCACTTTCTTTCTACTTTCCAGCTGCTACAAAAACGCTTCTATAAGTGTTTTAGTATTAATGAGACCTTTCTCTCTGTCTCTGATCTCCTTGGGATAAATGCCCAGTAGTGATATCACTGGGTCAAAGGGTAGAAATAGTTTTGTCAAATATTTCCAAACCATTTCCTGGAACAGTTTTAATAATTCTTAGATCCGTTAAAAGCGTATTCATGTTTTCCCACAGCCCCTCCATCAACAATTACTTCCATCTTTTATCATTTTTGTCACATTGAGTTTTTTGTGTGATTTAATTTCTATGGGGAGTCTACCAGTAGAGATTGTACAGCTCCTTTGTGACTTGGAGAGCCTCCTAGGGCACTGAGAGGTTAAATGGTTTTTTTGCCCAGAGTCACTGAGATAGGATGTGTCAGGGGGGAGACTCAACTTACACAACAGCCTTCTATCCACTTGGTACTGTTGCAAAGGTAGATAGTAGAAGGATTATTACCCCCATTTTTCAGATGGATAAATTGATACTAAAAGAGGTGAAGTTTCTTTCTCCAGGTAACCTAGCTAATAATCAGAAGAGACAAACCTCAATTCCAGGTATTTGGCTCCAAGTTTATTGCTGTAGCCTTTCCATAGAACAACTGCCCAAGAGACATGACTTCTAAATAAAGCCTTGACCTCAACACCATCCCTTCCCCAAACTGCTCAGGTTGATGGCAGAAAATAACAAATACAAAATATTCTTTGTGCTGATGATCACCATCATATCATTACCTTTTTTAAGGACTAAGTGAAGCAAGTCTTTCCCATGCAAGAAGAAAAGGGATAAGTGAATTCATTTAGAGCTAGAAGGGGGTCAGAGAGGTCATTTAGTTCACCCATCTGATGTTACATGTGAAGAAAATGAGACCCAGGATATGACTTGCTCAAGGTAACACAAGTAGTTAGTAACACAGTTGGGATTCAAACCAATTTCTCTGACTCTGAGTCCAATTCAATTTAATACGCATTTGTTAAATGCCTCCTCAGTGTCAGGCACTATGCTAGGCACTGGTGATACAAATAAAAATCAAATAGATCCTGCCTTCAGTTCAACCAGGGGAATATATATAAAATATCGTTGTTCAGTCGTGATCAATTCTCCATGACCCCACTTGGGGTTTTCTTGGCACAGATACTAGAGTGGTTTTCCATTTCCTTCTCTACTTTACAGATGAGAAAACTGAGACAAACAGGGTTAAGTGACTTGCCCGGAGTCACACAACTAGTAAGCTTCTGAGGCAGGATTTGAACTCAGGTCTTCCTGACTCCAGGCCTGGCACTCTATCCACTGTACCACCTAGCTCCCTATATGCAAAATAAAGAGAAGGAATTTGTTTGGGAGGGTTGGCTGACAGCTCTTTCCACTAGGCAGAAGATGGGGGAGGGGGAAATGCATATTTAATTTACATAGGTAACCCCGCCCATGTGCTATTGTCTTGATTTGTAAAGAAACCAATAGGAATTGAAGGCTAGAGTTATGGGTAAGACACTATTACTGTGATCAGTCAAATTGTAAATGTGTGTCTCTATGTACCCCATGACTGAAAGGATGGGTGTAAGATGAGTCATCGTGCCATACCTCTGGCCCCCAGATGCATTTTAGATCCAGAGATACTGCCACGCAGGTGGCAGGATACATGGCCAAAAAAATCTAACCAGCTGGGGAGCGTGCATGTTACACCTTGGTGCTCTGGTTTTCCCTTCACAGCAGGAGAGTCAAATATGAAAAGAAAGGGGGAAACAATTTGATTGATTGCCCAGAAAATTACATTTACGGTAGAGCCAAGTGCCTCCCCGGCCTTCATTCCATGGTGAAAGGAGGTAACGCACACCCTCACATCTGGACTTACTCAAATGAACTACCAGTAAGCAAATACACACACACACACACACACACACACACACACACACACACATACACGCACATGCACAAATTAGCAACAAACACTGGTGTGCTAGAGAACCAAGATGAATTCAGGCCATATCTTGTTGCAAAAACTAGTTTTCTTTTTTTTCACTCTGATGAAAGGTGATAATGAATTACTAGGCAAACATCCCAAAATGCAACCTTGAATCTCTATGATGCCAACTCATATACAACCTGTAAACTTCTTGTTTATTTTTTTTAATGACTTTGCTAAAAAGGTGGAAATTAAAAGTTTCTGGTACACAGACAAATGTGGCTAGTCACAAAATGTAATGGAAATCAATTACCTATATAGAAAGGACACCCACCCATCCCAGAACTTGAAGAATCACATTGATGCTAAATTGTCCATATGCTTTCACCCAGCAATCTCACTACTAGGTACATGGTCAAAGGAAGTCAAAGACAGAAGGACCACAATAAAATTAATAAGAGTTGCCATTTTGTAGGACCAATAAACCTGTAAACAAGGCAGATAGACATAGTTTGGGGGATGGTTGAACAAGCTGGTGTGCAAATGTAGTGTAATAGTATCACTGTATAAGAAATGCCAAATATGGGGCAGCCAGGTGGGTCAGTGAGTAAGACCACTGGCCCCAGTGTCAGGATGACCTGGGGATCAAATCCGGGCTTAACACCACACCCAGAAATAACTGGCCATGTGACCTTGAGCAAGTTATTTAACCCCGATTGCTTAAAAAAAAAAATGCCAAATACAAGAAACTGAGAGAAACATGGGAAGACTTATATGAACTAATGCAGAGTGAAGAATGCAAAGCCAGAAGGACAAAACACACAGCAACTATAAGATTCCCAAGAAAAATAGCATCGACTGACACCCATTCTCCCATCAAGTGTAATGACCAACCTTGGATCAGGAAATCATACAATCAAACATTCTTTCTTCCTCTCTGTAGATGGGGAAGGGAGGATAGCAGCAGAATGTCAAAATACATCCTCAGACACTGTTGATGAATCAATTGGTTTGACTTAACTTTTCTTTATTACAAAGAACAATTTAATGAGGATAGAGAGAATGTTGGGAAATGTAGGGGAAAAAAATCAATAAAATGTTGTTTTCTTTAAAAAGAATACCACTAGATGTTTCCAATCAACTGATATCTTTCCACTTTCTATTTTAAAGGCATGGAGAAGAGGTTTATGGAAACTGCCTTAGCATAATAAGCGGAAAGAAACTGCTTTCAAAGCAGGAATTTTGCATTTAATACCAAGATCTTTCATATCTGGGATGTATGTAATGGGATCTAATAGACTGTAGTGGCGAGTGAAGGTTTAATAGCCTCTATCAGAGGTGGTTGGGTAAAATAGGGAGTTACAGTAAAAACTTAAGATGGGGGGAAAATGATAGAATGAATTACATTCTACTTCCAAAGCAGGTTCCCTCTCACAATTCAGAAGTGACTTTAATGGCACAGGACACAATGGAAGCTAACATTTGAGATCAGAAGGTAAAATTATATTAGGCCTCAGAGCCCCATATGATTTTTATAGTACCCCCTTAGCTCCTTAATCCTACCCTAGGCCCTAGGCTAAAGGATTTGCATTCTGAGGGCACAACATACACAAATGACCTCAATACCACAGATAAAAGTACTGGGGAAAAAACAGAATCTAAATTATGTATAATCTTGTTCAAATGAAATGGTGAATGTAAAATGCTTTGTAAACTTTAAAGCACTACATAAACATCGTTAGTTGTTATTGTTATTGCTCTGATGGGTTCAGAGATTGATGATGAAAGTCACTTCCCTCTTCTGAGTACAATGTTTGCAAATGCTTTCTCTTGAACCTGTATCAAGTCTGAAGCTGGTTTTGCTTAACTCTTTTTCTTTGCTGCAAAAAAAAAAAAATGTAGGGGGAGGGTGGAAGGGGGTGGTGACTGGGAAGAAAAAGCAATGTAAAAAAGCAAAAGGAATAATTTTCTTTAAATAAAGTTTATATTTGTGCATGTGTATCTGTATATGTGTGTTTCATAGAGAATCTCTTTGTTCAGAGGCCCTATGCCATTGTAGAGTGCTGGACCCAGAGTTGGCAAAACTTGGATTGCAACTATGCCTCAAATAGTTATTAGCATTGTGATCCCAGATATATCCCTTAACCTATCTGCCTCAGTTTCCTCACCTGCAAAATGGAGACAGTACCTGTAGCACTTACTCAACGTTTGTTTTGAAGCTCAAATAAGATAATCTACATGAAATGCTATGTAAAGGTATTCATTTCTCTTTAGAGCACATTCATAGATACATTTCAAGAACAGCACACATACTCCTTCCCAAGCTGCCAGACAGCTGAATTTTCCATCCAGCCTTTCAAGAGATTTTCTTCTATCTCTCTTCATGCTCTTTATTTTTTAATGAGCACAAGGATCAATAAAGAGGGTGTGACAAGTATAAATTTTGCCAATGATAGGGGTGGGGAAGGTAGATTATAGATATTACTGGCTTTAAAGGTATTATGATTTAAGTGATGTTAAGGGGCAATTAGATCTAGAGCTCAGTGAAAGAGGCTTGAATAATTCAATTATTTCATGAAATCAAGAGTATCTAGACCACAGCCAATACTAGATAAGCTAGATCAATCAATAAGCACTTACTAAGAACATTAATAAATAGCTAACATTTCTATAGCACTGGAAGGTTTTGCTAAGCACTGTACATGTAACCTTATTTAATCATTGCTCAAATTTGATCTAAGGTGAGCTACATCAAACAATAATAATCTATTAAAGCACTTTAAAATGCTTATTCCTCCTTAGATCAAATTTGATCAAAGATCAAATAAAGTAACATATGTAAAGTGTTTTGCAAAACCTTACAAGTGCTATATAAATGTAAATATGGCGAAGGAAATGGCAAATCTTTGCCAAGAAAGCCCCAAATGGGATCATAAAAAGTTAGCCATGACTAAAAATGATTGAACAACAAAAATGTAAATGAATACGAACGGGAAATGAAACAATCCCTGACCTTGAAGTGCTCACAATCTAACCAGTGAAACAATATGTACATACACAGGTGTTTACAAAACTGATAAAAAAAAAGTTATATTTTTAAACCTAATTACAGGGTAATGGGGGTGGGGGGGTGAGATACAAGTAGGAATATCAGGAAAGAATTCACATAGAAGAAGGTGGTGGGTGCATAAGCTGAGTCTTAAAGGAAACTAGAAATGCAAAGAAACAAAGGTGGAAAGGGAGTGCATTCCAGGAATGTTGAAACAGAAAATGAAAAGGTATAGAGATAGGAGATGGGACATCCTGCACGAGAAACAGTAAAAAGTCAGGTATTGTGGTATACATGAAGGGGAGCCACTGGCTGGTTAGCAAGGCTACAAAGGTAGGTTGGAGTCAGATGGAGAAAGACTTCAAATGCCAAACAGAGGGATTTGTATATTATCCTACAGGTAATAGGGAGCCATTGGAGTTCATTGAGTAGGGGAGTAATATAGTCCAATCTATGCTTTAGAAAAATCACTTTGACAGTTCTATGGAAGGTGAATTAGAATGGAGACAGACAATATATTTTTTAAAAATGACTATGAAAGTTGAGGGAAAAGTAACAAATGCCTGTTACTGCAGTAGTGGTTGTAAAAATGGAAAGAAGGGGGCAGACAAGATGTGGAGGCAGAAACAAGATGTGGCCCCTGAGTGGATTTGGTGGTAAGAGTGAGGAGTTAAGTATGAAGCTGACGTGACAGGAAGGACACTGATGCCTTCAATGGAAATAAAGAAATTCAGAAGTTGGGATGGGGTGGGGTGGGGTGAAGAAGAAAGACCAGAAGATAGAAAGATAGAGTTCCATTTTGGACAGGTGGGGTTTGAAATGTTTGAAATGACCAGAGTGCAAACCCTAGCCAAATGCTGAACAGGGAGGATCTGCAGACTTACCGAACCTCTTTTTCCCACCATGGTGGGGGCAGGTGTAGGGGAAAGCTAAGGATTAGAGTCCTTGGGTGTAGAGGTAGAGTGCGAAGGGGTAGATTTTCAGGCATCAGGAAGTAACCCAAGTGTATGATGGTGTATTTTGTTTAATGACTGGAGGAAGACCGGGAACCTCAAAGTCAGTGATACAGTTAGTGGCTGTTCATTTAGGAGAGACATTTGTAGTAAGAAGAACAGCACAGAGCTGGGGTTTCACTGATTGTTTGCTCTGAAGCAAGGGGAGGTTTTCAGAGTGGGAACAGTCATAATAATGAGCATATATATATATATACATTTGTGGTCTAAGAGCAAGACTAGAATGAGATCAGAGACTGTATATGAAAGGAGAGATTATGACTGATATTCTTTGTATGTGTTTTGCAAATACTGTTTATAAGTACATGTTGTTTCCCAAGTTCCTCAGGGAAAAGAATTGTTTTGCTTTTTTTCTTGTATATGGCAGCCCTGTGTACCCTTGTTCATAGTAGGTGCTTAATAAATGCTCTGCTGATTGACTAATGGACTAATTCATTTATCAATTTACTGCTGATATCCTCCATATGGCTTATACAAGTATGGAACAATCAATGATGATAACTATAATATCAGATTTTGCTTTGTACAACTTGTCTGAGCCCCTTTCTGCATTTCTGTTTCAAAAGGGAAATGTCCCAAGGGATATTAGATAACCTAACAAAAATGTGACCCAGGAATGGGATTTTGACCCCAGAAAATCATTTATAATGTCACCTCCAGAATTTTCTTTCTTCTTGATCATCAGTTCACAGAGTAGTAACATCCAAACCCCTAAAATTATCCAAGTACTTTATTATGCCTGTGTAGCTCTGGCTAAAAGTTTTGGGGAACTGAAAATAAAAGTGGAATTTTTTTAAATAATAGCTATGGGGAATCATCTCATTTTATTAAAAGAGAATGGAAGAAAATACTTTTCAAACCTGTAGCTAAGGAGAACTTAGCATAGCAAGAGAGAAAAATGAACATAAATTATTTCAATTACATAAAACTAAAAAACTTTTTCACAAATGAAATCAATGCAGACACAATAAGAAAGGAGTCAAATGGGAGCATTTCTCCACAATAAATATTTCTGGTAAAATTCTGTTATCCAAGTTAAAAAGGAAATTACACAAATATGTAAGACCAAAACTAATTCTCTAGAAAATAAGGAGCCCAAAAATATGGGTAGCTAGGTGGTGCAGGTGATATAGCACCCAGTCTGGAGTCAGGAAGACTCATCTTCCTGATTTCAAAGCTGACCTCAGACACTTACTAGCTGTGTGACCCTGGACAAATCACTTAACCCTATTTCCCTCTGCTTGCTCATATGGAAAATGAGCTGGAGAAGGAAATGGCAAATGACTCCAGCATCTTTGCCAAGAAAACTCCAAATGGGTTCACAGTCAGACATAACTGAAAAATGAACAAAAAAAAACATTAAAAGATGTGAACAGTGTTCAAATAAATGACCAACAACCATGTTAAACTAATGATCCAAGTCACAAATAAGAGAAATATACATTAAAATGACTCTGAGGTTTCATTTCACACTCATCAACTTGGAAAAGATGATAAAAGAGAAAGTATTGAAAGGGCTTTGGGAAGCCAGGCTTATACACCCTGATGAAGCTATGAGTTGCGATAGGACACAATTTGAAATTATGTTGGAAAAGCTGTGACCCAGCTGTGAGACCCAGGTCAAGTCACTTAAGTTCCCCAGACCTCTATTTCCTCACTTGTAAAATGGGAATAATAATAGCATCTAGCTCACAAGATTGTTATAAGGACCAAATGAGATCGTATAGCAAGTGCTTTCTAAGCTATTATTATTATTCTTATTTCATTTACTCTCCTTTATTCCTTATTTGATTTCTCAGTTCCTGCCTTCTCTGCCCCACCCCCAACCTCTCTTTTTTTTTCCTTTTCCTATGCCTATGATTTAGATCGATTACTGGTACTCACAAGTTTTCTTTTGCACCACACAGATGCCCAGTTGGCTCCCTTGGTTAAAGGGGATTGAAACTGTTACTTGAGTCATTTAACTATGAGAAACACTGCTACAGACCAATTTATCTAAGAATTATTCAAACCATCTGTTAATTAGGCTAAATAGGAGGGGCTCTCCAAGCAGTTGGTTTGTCAAGGTTAATCAGCTACAAATATAAAAACTGCAAAGTTAATAACTCTAACATAGTGCACAGGTAACAAAGCAAAAGGGGCAGGGGTTGATTAAAAACAGCAGAAGTCAGAACGAAGAGAAGCGAGCTGTTAGGAATAGACAGCTCTGTCCCAGAGAGAGAAATTAAGCAGTATTCCATCTAAAAACTGCCTTCTGGGGGAAAAGCTAGAAGGTTGAGAGGTTATATGGAGCTCATCCATGCAGGACTGTGTGTCAAGAAGTCAGGTCAGCCACCAACCACATATAAATACACAGGTTCCCCCACTCTGTTTTCAAAGGGTTTAATTACATTTTGTAAAGCTGTTCCCTTTTTCTCTAAGAGCGTCAAGGTTTAAAGGAGAAGTGGGCTATTTGTCTTAGTATAATAATGGGCTACCTTTACAACCTATCAGAAAGAAATGTCTGTAACACTTGGTTTCCACTCAAAGGACTCTGACTTGCCCTGGGATACACTGCTTTAGCCTATGGCTGTGGGGATGCCACATAGCTTTGGCTTCTGTGATCGTTAGTACTCCGGACAGGGACAGCAGGGAGATTGTAAGTCTGTCAGCCTTTATACAGAGAAACCGAAAAACTGCCTGAAGCTGAGCCACTTTTCCATCACCATTATGGGTGTATATTAGTGACATACAGGGGAAGATTTAGGGACTAGGAAGAGGAGAAAGTGGCAGCAATAACAACAGCATTTCCCCACCACTAGAATGCAGCTAGCCACCGTGAAGTCTTGTTTTCTTGTCAATTGCCTTTCAAAAACAGCTCAGACATTGGTGAGCCTCTAGGGTTTAAGAAGGAACGTGGTCCCATTATGAGATCTACCTGAAGACGTCCCCTACATGCATGTAACCATGCATCTTCATTCAGATGCCAAGCCCTAAGAAGAAAGTCCCAACTTCGACATCTTGTATGTTATGAGTATGCTTGGTACCACCCCATTAGGCTCAATATAAGGAAAATCTTTCTAATACTTAGAATTATCCAAAATTGGAATGGTTTTCCCAAGGAAGCAGAATCTTCCACAATCAGCTAAGACCTTCAAATAAAGGGTGGATGACCACTTTGTGTATATAACTGAGGAAATTCTTGGTCAGGTACTAATTGCACCAAATGGTCTCTGAGTTCCCTTCCAACTTTGACATCCTGTGTGATTCACTGACTGGGGTCAGTCTTACAGTAGTAGGCAGAGCCCATGATGATAAAGCCTTTCTGAGATGAAGGCTATACCCCCACTACACAGCATTGTTCAGAAGTTACCCACCCTACCAACCTGGGAGAGTTGTCACCTCACAGTTGTTAATGAATATTGTACCTCTGGCAGTCACCAACATGCCCTGGATAATATTTTACAAACAAATATCCAATTCAGATCCCTTTTGAATTAGAGATGTTTCCCAATGACCCTCTACCTAGCAACATGAAATCATTCCTTTTCTACATGGGCTAAAAATTTGTCTAAATGATTCTTACAGTCCCACTAAGACAAATTAATTCTAAACCACTCCTCCTACACCCATATATTTTCAAATCTGTATGTACTTTGAAAGAGTCCTAGGGATATATATATGTATGTATGTATGTATGTATGTATGATTTCTATTCCCCAGCCCACTTTTCTATCAGTATCACTGATTACCAGTCACAATGAACCAGCAGCCTAATTTGACCCTCACAAGTTCATGATATAATTGTCTACCTCATTTTTAGGAAGAGCAACTAACCTGTCCAAGAACAACAAGGTTCTTTCCATTCTAATTTCTCTCTCCCTCTCCTCTTCTCCTTCTCCCTCTCCCTCTTCTCTTTCCTCTTTCTTTTTCTCTTTGGTTTTTAGTATGCAGCTATCATTTCATTACATTCTGTATGAGAAAATGAGTTGTTAATTTGAGTGCCTGGGCTCTCCCCGTGCCTGGAAATTAAACTATGCACTTGGGTCCCCAGAAGAAATGGGTATTGATTCCACTTTAACTGTCATGGATATTCCCTGACTTCAAAGCAATGGACCATATATGTCCTCTCTTCACTTCCCCCAGAAGTTAGATAAGAGTATATTTCAAGGAATGTAGGTCTGACTTGTCTAATGGAACTGCTGGAGCCTCTCATTTAAAATTTTAATCCTAAAAAGAATTCATTTCAATATATTCCAGGGGATGACTATGAAATCTTGACACTTTTCCTGGACTTCATACTAAAATCCTAGTTCATTCAGTCACTCACTCATTTGACAAATATTTACAACAAATATTTGTCAAGTCTTTGCCCTGCTTAAAGCACTATTCAAACAGCATCCTATGGATGGTTTGTGGAGTTGTTTTTCTAGCTACAGTATTTAATTTCTGAACTAAGAATCATAATCATGGAGTTGGATGATGGAAGAGACCTTGGAGGCTACCTAGTCCACCCCCCTGATTTTACAAAGGAACAAACTAAGTCCTAAAAAAAATTAAGGAAGTAACTTGGCCAATGTCACACCAGTAGTAAGTGAGCCTCTAGGGTTTGAGAAGGAATGTGGTCCCATTATGAGATCTACCTGAACGCTTCCCCTACATGCATGTAAGCATGCATCTTCACTCAGATGCCAACCCCTAAGAAGAATGTCAATGAGTCACTGGTTGTCAGTATTTCCCAACCTGGGCATCTTGTATGACATGAGTATGCTTGGTACCACCCCATTATGCTCAATATAAGTTAGTAACTTTGGAGTTCAAGACAAAAGTCAGTTAGTGAAAAGGCACAAGACCTAAAACCAAACAAACGAATTCAAGTAGTGGTCAATGGTCCTCTTTATAGAGTCATATACCAAGTCTGCTGAAGGTTTGTTAGCATCAGATTCTATTGGTGGTTAATCCCAGTGTGGCAACATTGCTAGAGCCCTTTTCCACATGTAGCTTTTCCCTGAAATTGGACAGACAGGCCCCTGATCAAGCAGGTGCATTCTCAGAGGGAAACTAGCCAAAATGATTTTGCATGAGCCTCTTGGCTCATTCAGAGCCAGCATCCTTTCACACCATATAATGTACTAAGTCAAATAGGAAAGATACCCTTTCATTTGTACACATTCCAGGTGTGCTGATGACAGGCAGAACATCAGGAAAGTCTCATGAGCAGGTTCTTTCATCCTTTTCATTACCGAATTGATTGACGAGGAGGAACCATGACAAGTGGCCCCTAGAATCCTGCCTGGAACAGGACAAAATGAACCACAAAATCTCTAGTATAAGAGGCCCAACTTCTGAAGTGACCTCAGCTCTGTGAAATAAGAACAGAATAATAATCAGAGAGAAATTCAAGATGTCACAGGGTTCCTCATATTCTTTGCCCATCAGAGACATCTCCTGATTGGCACACCTCCTGCATAAAGTCAGTTTTTATTCCAGGAGCATTTCATGCCTATTATCAACAATCTGACCCTGCCAAGCCTGTCTGCAATGGATCCCTGAGTTTATTGTTCCTTATTGCATTTAACTAAACACTGGTAAGAAGAACATATGGTATGGTAGAGAGGAATGGCACTTGCAGGGGGTGGGGGGATGCAGAGGGGCTGTGCTTCAAATTCCCCCTCTGATGCTTACATACCTATGTCACATTAGACAAGTCACTTTACCTCCTTGGACCTCAGTTGCTAATCTGTAAAATCGGGTTGGGAGTGGGGGTAGACTTTCTTTTAATTCTAGATCTATAATCCTATGATAAAAATCCTATAGTCTAAATTTATACATAATATTGTAATAATAGCATTTGTATAGTGCTTTAAGGTTTATAAATTTTATCTCCTTTTAATTTCATTTTATTTTACAAATTTTATCTCATTTTATCCTCACAACAACCCAGAGATATAAATTGCTATTATTATCCCTATTTTACAATAAGGAAACTGAGGCAAAGAAAGGTTAAATAACTTGCCCAGGGTCATACAATTATCTTAGTTCTGTGATATAAGTGATCATACTGAAAATTTAACAATCAGGTCTCAACCTGTAGGAGCTGTCTCCAGCAACCTGCTGAATGGGAATGATATGAACTATGAAGGTTCAAGGCTTTGAGGGACACAGGGATTGGTGCTCTAGCAACCCCAAATGTGTTTCCCTTTTGGGAAACCATCAACCATAAGCATGTAACTCACAAGAAGGGAGACAACTGTCTTGACTGTTTTATGAGCTCAGGTGCAAGTCATTTTTGTCTTTATATTTTTGTTAAGTGAAACAAAGAAACTATTGGCCTGAGCACTTACCTACATGGGGAGCTTTTTACCTTTTCTATACAGTTCTAGATGTTTCTGATGTTTACCAGGGAAAATATGAGTGCTATGCTTCATGTTGTTTAAGCTCCCTTCCACAAATCTGGAAAAAATCTTTGCACCAGACACCCAGAAGCTAGCACCCAACTCCCAAGTATATTGACCACAGTGTGTTAATTTTTTTTGAAAAGGGAAAACAGAAAACTGTCTATTTCCAAGCAAAAAAAAAAATGTGCGATAGTCAAAGCTTTGAACATTATTCACTTACACTTCCAACATGAAGAATCCTCTCACAGGTGTGCTGATTCTGCTAAAGGAACTCTTCTGAGACCACAACTTTGCTATCATCATATATTAGTAGGGGAAACCTGAATCCCTTTCCTGTTTGGCCAGTGGTTACAGCTAGATCTTGAAGACTTCATAACTCTAACAGGAAATGCTAAATCAGGTTTTATTCTCTGCATCTACTGTTCACTACCTATACAGAGGAGACTCATCAAAAAACATATCTGCTTTATTGACTTTATAGAGTAGCAAACCCATCCTCTATTAAAATGACTTGAGAACATGTCTTTCTATTATCAGTACAAAGCAACGTATGGTTTTTTTCTTTACAATCTCTGGAGCTTCTCCCCCTCTAGAACAGAGAAATGTCTTAACATTTTTGTGTGTCATGAATTATCTCAGTAGTCTGGTGACATGTGTGGACCCCTTCTTAGAATAATGTTTTTAAATGCATAAAACAAACTATATAGCATCACAAAGGAAGCTGATCGGATTGAAATGTAATTAATCACACACACGTCAGGTTAAGGTCTCCTATAGAACTTTTATCTATCCTGTTACTCACTGGATCTTGAACTCTAATCCAATTTCAATTTGGGGTTACATATTTTACCTCAATCCAGTTGCCTTTCTAAACCTACATCGAGGGGCAGCTAGGCGGCGCAGTGAATAGAGCACCGGCCCTGGAGTTAAGAGGACCTGAGTTCAAATTTGACCTCAGACACTTAACACTTACTAGCTGTGTGACCTTGGGCAAGTCACTTAACCCCAATTGCCCTGCCTTCCCCCCTCCAAAAAGCAAATATATAATGAAACCCATATTGAAGAAGATAAGAGATCTTTCCACAGAAGAATATTGCCTGGTTCTCTAGGGGCCAACTGACTACTTCATTTGGTTTTCAGTTCACTCTCAAAAAGCAGCAAGAGTATATTATGCAAATTAAGCACAAAGAGAAAACAATCCCACCCCCATCCAATTCCCCAAGAACTATCATGGGCTAAGAAAACGTTTAAAGGCTGGCAAAATGTCTTACATCTGAACCTCACAATAGCAGAGTGCGGTAGATATTAGAGGTGTTACTGTCCCCATTTCACAGGTAAAGAAACCAGTTTGCAGATCTTATGTAACTTGCCCACAGCTGAGTTCTAGAGTTCTTCCCTTCCCTGTCTGGTCTTCATCCCACTATGCCATTGCCTTTCTGAAAGATAGCATCTATTTCTTCCCAAACCAAAGACCATGAGGACAAAAAAATCAGAAACTAAAAGACTCTTCCACAATTACTTCTGGAAAATGGAACTCTGAAACAGGAGAAAACAGAGTTGTTAGAAAAGAAACTTTCCAATATAAGATTTAACCAGCTCCTGAGATATCACAGACATAATGGAGTAACTATTCCACATCACATGCAAGTTCAAAACCGAAGAGTGCATTTCATGCAGAAGGCACTTTTCATACCCCAAATATTTGGAAGAAAAAAAGATTATCTGAGACATTCAGTAGAATCTAAACACAGCTGTGTTTGTCCACACCTCCTCCCTGCCAAGAAGTTTGATTTGAACTGGCAAGCTTAAGGTGAAAGACTCTTGTATCCAATTACTCAATCTCAGAGGCTTCTCATTTCCATGTATTATTATTTTTAATGTTGAGTATAGTAAATGTGCCCTCTTATTACATTTCCCAGCCAGCCATATGATTTTAATAACCCTCAGAGATCCATATGAAGTATATTTTTGGAGAATTATAGAGTCTATATACATTCCAGAATGGAAAATGTCAAGTAATCTGCTCTGGGAATAGGATAACACTCCCTCCAGCGGGAGTGCATTTTCAGGGTGCAAGAAACTTTCAGTCCACTAAGGAATTTGCTGAGGAACGGATTACCTTGGGTTCCCTCTACAGTAGAATGCATTTTAGCCCCATGGGTTCCGGTAAGAATTTATGAGCCTCTGAAAGGGAAAGAAAGTAGGAAAAGGAGCTGCTCTCTAAGTTCGCCTAGCTTTACTGCAGACTTGTACATATTGTAGCACCTGAGAACTGAAAGCCTGGGATTGCAGGGAGATAATTAGCCAGTGACCCAGCTGCATGGGCTAGCACAGACCCACTTCACTGAGGCTGAGGAAGCTTCCTCTTGGAGCGCCTCGTCAGCTTCTCCCTCGCCAAGGCCTGAGGGTATAACTGACTGAGCATCGCTGTCCAATAGATAACAACAAAAGCCATTATCTCTCTCCCGGCCTGGCTGCCAAGTGCAGGGTCCAGGACTGCCTGGTGTTTGCGGTTTCCATAGCAGCGCTGTTTAGCAGGGCTGTTTTGTTCTGGCCTGCAGTGTACACTGAGAGGACCAGATAAACATTATAGGAATCGACTCGAACAACCAAAGGTACTCAGCCCAGGATCTCAGGGAAGGCTTCGACCTCTCCGAGTCGGGTGCGGAGGTACAGGACGCCAGGGCTTTTCAAGTAAAGCTTTGAAACAAGTGATTTCTTCAAAGCGCGAGGCCGGCTCAGGCAGGGCCATGGGAAGCTGGAGCCCTCTGTCTACCTTTTTCATTTCCCAGCAACTTCTGAGAAGCCGGGAGTGGAGTCAGAAAGGGCTGCTGAATTCAAAGTACCTAACCACTCACAGACCAGAAAGAATCTCTGTGCTAGCAAAGTGAGTGTGTGAAGGAGACCTGATAGGAGAAGCTGCATCCAGAGTGTGGTTAACTAGAGTTTTGCCTCAGGGAGCCGACTTCCAAGATGCTTCCTTCTCTTCAGTCTCCAGGACCAATGACCCTCTGCTAGCTCCGTGTCACAGTGTCGCAAAGGTCCCGAACCTCTGACACTGACCCTCAGGCACGTTACATGCTGCCTTCCCCCTACGCCTCCTCCCAGGGGGTGCCCAGCATGTCTTTATCCAACTGGGACAACCTGTCCGTGTCCCTACCCTGCCCACAATTAAATTCGCCCTGACCTAGAATCCCTAGTTACAGTTCTGGGGGCTAGGACAGAGGCACTGTTATTAATTCATTCTAATTTTTTTTAACATATTTCCACATTAGTCATGTTGTTTAAGAAAAATCAGAAAAAGAAAAATCCAAGAGAAAGAAAAAACAAAAGGCAAAAATAGTATGCTTCAATCTGCATTCAGATTCCATAGTTCTTTCTCTGAGTGTGGATCGTATTTCCCATCATGAGTCTTTTGGAATTATCTTAGATCATTGTATTGCTGAGAAGAGCCCATTCCAATTTTTAAAAAACATTTCTACCTTTGTTAAACTTAGACCTCCAGTCTCTTCAAAGCTGTCTCTAAATAAGGAAGATCATTGAATCCCAGCACAGTAGTCCTACTGTCCTGGACCTTGGTGACATTACTCCTCCCCACCTAGCTGCTGGAGACTGGTCTCCTGTTGGTGAAAGTGGATGACAATGATGCTCTTCAAATATGCAATTTCTGTCTTGAAGGCTTTGAGTTATTCTGTTTGCTACTTGGCTATTAACAGGAGATACCACCTCAATTCTTTAAAGCTGTAAGATAGCCAAAATGCTGTTTTCAGTCATGTCCAACTCTTCCTGACCCCTTTCAGGGGTTTTCTTGGCAGAGCTACTGGAATGTTTTGCCATTTCCTTCTCCAGTTCATTTCATAGATAAGGAACCTGAGGTAAACAGGGTTAAGTGACTTGCCCAGGGTCACACAGTTAGGAAGCATCTGAAGCCAAATTTTAACTCAGATCTTCCTGACTCCAGGCTGGACTCTAGCCACAACACCACCTAGCTCTCTATAGCCAGAATAGAACAGGTTTAATTCACTTTCCTGTTGGTTCTTACCTTGGCATAGTCTATGCCCATCTCCTTCCTAATCTACCCTGGGCATACTAAGGGCAGCAGCTATTTGTCAATGCGGGGTAGAGGGGATGCCAGTAGGCCTTGAATTGGAAGACCCAGATTCAAATCCCAATTTCAGAATTTTCTTGCTATGTGACTATGGAAAAATCATTAATCTGTCTGAGTTTCAGGTTCCTTATCTCTAAAATTGGAATAACATATAGCTATGATTTCTAGCATTTTCAGGTTTATAAAGCTCACAGGTTTGTCTAGGAAAGAGTTTTATAAACCTGAAAATGCTATAGAAATCATAGCTATCATTGTGCCTATCACCTTGACATTCTAATCATTGTAACAATAGCTACAATTTATGTAAAGCTTTGTAGCTATGAATATTATTTCATTTGATCCTGTCAATAACAAGGTGTTACATTAAAAATAACATGAGTTACTCCATTTTGCCTTTATCCATTATTTTGTGAAGCATATTTCAGCTGCTTCTAAGTCACCTGATTTTGGAGGAGTCACAAGGTTACTTCCCTCCCAAAGGTTACCCAACTTAAGGAATTTCACAAAACTACCCCTTCTCCCTTTCACCTCAGTGTCTCCCGATATTTCCCCCAATAAGAAAACAGATGTCTCAATCCCTATAATCCTGCTTTTCCTATTTTTCACTTTCTCCAAATTGTATGTTAACTGTGTAGAAACCAAGCTTCAGGGCTTGGCTACTGAGAGCTTTGGTCCAGGTTTGTTTTGCAACCAACCACATACATTCCTAAATAAATCATTTGTCTGGATGAAACTCGGCTTCTTTTTTTTTTTCTACCATAACAACTGTGAAATGAGTAGTACTGATTTTACTGATGAGGAAAATGAGATTCAAAGAGGTTAGTTAAGTGACTTACCAAGAATCACATAGCTAGTCAGTAGAAGAGAATGGATCTGAATTCAAAATTTCCTGCTCCTAAGGCCAAAGCTTTTGCCACTATACCACAATACATCTGATACATAAAATGAAATGGAACTATTCCATTTTACTCCTTCTTGTCCTATGAGACATGTGATAATGACATGCCTTGTTGCATCTGTGCCTAACAAAAAATGGAATTGGGTCAGCAAACATTCTTTTCTGGCTGATTGCATGTACAATACATTTTGGATCTATGATTGATGACCTCACCTACATCTGATATTTTAAATGAACCAAGAAAAAGTCTCAGATTTCTCATAGAATTTAAAGGAGAGAGAGAAAGAGTTGAAGCAGAGACAGAGCAAAATATTTATGGATCCTAGGCAGCCCTTCCTTTGTTGAAAAAGGCACCATTTGGTTACTGCTAGCCACTGGAAGATTTAGATTTTACTATAAAATATGAAACATCACAAAAATAAATGCCTACAGGTTGTGAATAGTGGGATCTACAGGCATCCTATACATTTACAAAAAATAATATTTCAAAGTGTTCCTCATTGTCTCCCCTATGTTGTTTCCTGGAAAGATGGTGACCTTTCATAATCCCAGTCCCAGCTCTGGGTGGCAAGTAACAGGTTAGAGGGAGGGCTGCAAGTGAACCTAGACCATAGCTTTAGAGCAAATATACCTGCAACCTCAAAGGTCAATGAGGAAAAAGTCAATATCTGTATATAAGGACTGACACACATTTAATCTTCTCCATGGGCAAACTGCTGGTACACTTACCAGCTTCTATAGAGCTGTGCCCTGATTCCTCTTAGTAAAAAAAAAAAATAGCTAAATAAAATAAAAATAAAAAGATCGGGGAAGAGTGTTCTCTAAAGTAGAAAAGGACACAGTCACCCTGTGCTATTCTGTACCAATACCAAGAAATGGAAAGTGATCATGACTCTCTCTAAGTACTTTCCAAAGACAAAATAAACCCAGTACTGATGTTCAATAGCATCAGCATCAAGGGGGAACTCAATACAGAGTGCCCAAAGAAGAAAGGATTGGAATCAGGAGTTGTAGGTTCAAATCCTGATTCTAATACTTGCTAACTAGCAAATCGCTTCATTTTCCAAGTTTGAGTTTCTTCATCTATAAAATGGGGATAATAATAATTATGCTACCTACTTGAGAGAAATGATTATTAAATTGCTAATGGTTAATGTTGGGGAGACCCAGGATTTTTTTTCCCTTTCTCATTTTGAGATTAGGCCAAAGATTAGTTCTCTGAAGGGCAGGGCAGATGATGAGATGAAATCTTGGTGTCTTGCCCCACTCAATTAGAGAACCTTACAAAGAATTTCATCTAAGGTGAATTCTCACCCATTGTATCCAATTCAGGAAGGCCCAGGCTGGGGTTAGACTGGCTTGAGATAGTCTCTCTTTGTCTGTGAGTGACATAAACAAAGCCGCAGTGCCTTATTAGAATAGGTCCACCTCTCATTATAACATTCATTTTCTCATTAATTGTCAACCAATCAGAGTTAATTGCCATGCTCAGGAACACCCACTCTTCCAAAGGCATATAAGCATTGAGTGGGTTCCATGAGGGGTCTTTGGTATTCAAGAGTGCCACTGATGCTTTTATTGCTAGCATACTTAATAAAATGATTGATTACCCAGAAACTATGTCTCGAGCTTTTTATAGATCACATACCTCATAGGCTAGCAAAGGATGATATGTGTGTCGTATGAGGAATGAATTTAGCCTACCTAAATTCAGAGGGGATTATCAACAGGTTAGCCAATAAGCCATGTCAGCTCTCGAAGGTTATCTATCAAGTTACATAAAAGATTCAATCTATGCCAGTGGAGGAAGTACCCATACCCCTCTCTATTATGTACTACCTGTGTGTCCCTGGGCAACCATTTCACTTCCTCAGTTAAGCATAAGGGCCTCAGTCTTCTTATCTCTAAAATTAACAGGTCTAAATCAGGAGTTATTAATATCAGATCTGTGAACTGGTGGGTTTTTTAAACATTTTGATAACTATCTTAGTATCATTAGTTTCCTCTGTAATCCTACATGTATTTTATTTTATGCATTCAAAAACATTATTCTGAGAAAGGGCCAATATGCCTCACCCAAATGCCAAAAGCATCCTAGAAACAAAAAAAAGGTTGAGAACCCCTGGTATAGACCATCTCTGAAATCTTTCAGCTCTAAGTTGATGAACCTTTGACCAGAAAAATCATAGATCCCTGAATTATTGAAGTTCAGAACTCACAAGGCTGTTGCACAGAAAATACTTCATAAGAGATTGATAAGACATGGGATGTGGGCTGGTCCATATTTCGTTGATAGAGGGAGTTCCTGGTGAAGAATTTCTACCAATTCAAATAGCAACTTGGAATCCTGAAGAGTTGCCCAGAATAGAGGTATCAGATTCACCAAACTCGGGCCAGTGAGCAGCAAGTGCCTATAACACTCCCCATTCAGTATAACCATTGGCACCTCATAGAGAAAGCGAGCCATGTTTGCATTATTAAGCTGCACTTAGAAAACATACACATAAGCACTTAAAATGTGATGATTTTATAGATAATAATAACAGATATTTACTTATTCTTTTTTTTTAAAGCAATCAGGGTTGAGTAACTTGCTCAAGGTTACACGGCCAGTTATTTCTGGGTGTGGTGCTAAGTATCTGCGCCCGGATTTGATCCCCAGGTCATCCGGACACTGGAGCTGGTGCTCTTACTCACTGAGCCACCTGGCCACCCCTAAGCAATTGGGGTTAACTTGCTCAAGGTTACACATCCAGGTGTTTCTGGGTGGGTGCTAAGTGTCAGAGCCCAGATTCGATCCCCAGGTCGTCCCGACACTGGAGCCGGTGCTCTTACTCTCTGTGCTACCTGGCTGCCCTATTTACTTACTCCTAGTGCATCGTATACATTATCTCATTCCCATTTCATAACAATCATGGATGATAGGACTACTCTCCCCATTTAAGGAAGTTCTAGCCAGAACCAGAAAAAAGTATATTTGGGAAATGTTTAACAAAAATAAATAAAAATATAATACAACATAGATGATGTTAATTTGTGGTTTTCTAAGGCAATATGTGGCCAGCAGGGATCTGTTTCTACTTGAGTTTGACAGCTCTGGTCTAGAGGTTAACTAATGCAGTTGTCTATTAGCAAGTAGGTGGCTCAGTGGATAGAGTACTGGGCCTGGAGTTTAGGAAAAACTGAATTTGAATCCAGCTCCATACTCTCCCTGGGCAAGTCACTCAACCTCAGTTTCCTCATCTATAAAAGGAGGCTAATAATAGCACTAACATCCCAGAGCTGTTGTGAAGATCAAATGAGATAATAATTGTAAAGTACCTGGCATATAGTAAGCATTATACAAATGTTGTTATTAGTTATATTGAGAAGAAGGATGTGAACCCAGGTCTTCTCAGCTCTGAGGCTAGTTCTCTTTCCATTATGCTATATTGCCTCCCACAGACAAGGATGTTAAAATAAGACGCCTTCCAACTCAATCCAGCAAGCTTTTGCTGGGGATACAAAGGAAGCAACAAAAATAGTTGCTACTCTTGAGGGAGCCTCTCAGGATACAATGTTTACATGCAGAAGTAAGCAAAAGATAATTTGATAAGAGAAAGACTACTAACCACTAGGGAGATCCAGGAAGACTTTGGTAGCACATAAGAGAGTCCCCAGAGGAGAGAAGAGCACTCCTCAAGCTAACCTCCAGACAACTTCGGTGTCTCAGCCACATGGGGAGAGCTATGGGAGCTCAGATGTTCAAAGCTAGAGCCTCGTGGAGGCTGACACAGCTGAGAATGAGAACATTGAAATAGATGTGGAGTAACTGACGAGAACGCTGGGCCAACAGTCCAGAGTTGGGCACCAGTCCCAACTCTTCCAGTTTTCCATGGGACTTAGAACAAATTACATACATACCTCCCTGGATCTCAGTTTTCCCCTCTGAAAAAAGGGGATTGACTATGTTTGTCTGGCTAATAAGTAAAATGAGAGAGTAGATAGGGAAGCTTGATACAAATGTAATCATGGGCACTTCCCAGAGGAAGTCAGCCATATCTGCATTATTAAGTCGCACATAGAAAACATACACATAAATGCTTAAAATGTGGTGATTTTTTTTTAGATAATAATAACATAATCACTTACTCTTAGTGCATCACATACATTATCTCATTCCCATTTCATAACAATCGTGGATAATAGGACTGCTCTCCCTGTTTTACCAATGAAGAAACTGAAGCTCACAGGGGTTGGGTGACTAGCCTGGAGTCATACAGTCAGTGAAGGGTCAACTGCAGGATTTGAACTCAGGTCTTATGCCATGCTGCTTCTCTATACATAGATGGACACACATTCGTAGCTATTTGGGAAATTGACTGTACAAGTGGTATTCATGATAGAAACACTAAACCAATTATTTTAAAATGTAGACATGACAAGATTTGGTAAAGGAGACAAGGGAAGTGTTTGCATGCATGTCATGCGCACACACACACACACACACATGTTGGGAGTTGATATGTGGAGGTGCTTGATATATTTAGATTCATCTTAGCAGCAAAAAAGACATGGGCAGGAATGGCAAATGTACATTTGACAGGCTGGTACTATTTATGGGGTTGAATTTCAGTTAACTAGCACTCACTGATTACCCCTTAACTATAGAGCCCTCACTATAGCCACACATTTTGTGAAAACACAAAAGAATTCTAAAGTCCTTATAGTCAGAGAGCTTACAGTATAGAGACCAAAGACAAAAAGAAAAATTCATACAAGAAATATAGGAGAAACAAAATGAAAAACTTACCTCCTTTCATAAGCAGCTCTCAAACATTGAATTCAACAAGCATTTAACAAACTTGCTATTATGTGAAAAGTACTGCTAGGAACTGGGGATACAGAGATAAAAACAAGTTGTATTTGCCCTGAGTGAGCTTATGTGCATGGTAGAGTGCTGCTCTGAATCTACTCCCCCACCTTACACTTGCAAGTTGTAACCCAGAGATTGGCTGCAACCTCAGGTTCTAAGAGTAACTCTGAGTTTGCACTAACCCCCACTAGTGTACTTCCCATTAATAATCAGTCAATCAGCACTATAAACTCTTAACAAATTCATTTACTAAGATAGTAGAGTACAAACAGTAGCTGCAAAATATTTTAAATAATAACTTGGGGCACATTCTAAATACCCATTATCCACAGGAACAGTGGATCCAAACTTAGAGCATAATGGTAGTGAGGCACATGTGTAGGTTATGTTTGTGGTTGGTACTGCAGGGTCTAGAAGTACTTTCTATAATCACTTTATATACATAAGTGAATACAATATGCTAATATGTGTGTGTTTTATACATGCATACAATACATATTTACATGTATGTATATAGATGTTTACAAATATATAAACACATATGTGTTGGCCAGTCTAATAATTATGCTCATAATTCTCCCTTCCTTTGAACTCTCCATACAACAAGTGTTGTACAACCGTATAGCATAGCCCACATGTTCCCGGCCAGGCCACTTTCCCAGGGCATCCTTCTGGTTGAATTAGATGCTACCATCTCTATTGTTCTTCATTGTCAAGTCACAAAAAGAAAAGAAAAAGACAACTCAACTGAGAATCAGAGAGGCTGGTTATGCCATTAACCTGCTGTGACCTTGACCAAGTCATGTCATTGGTCTGAGCCTATTTTCCTTATCCACAAAACGAGAGAATCCACTGGAGAGTCTCTTCCACTTCTAATTTTCCATGATTATTCACTTAATTGTTAAAGGCAATCTATTGAAGTCCTTAGAGTGAAGGATTTGAAGTTAGGAAGATGAGTTCAAATTCTAGCTTAGACACTGACTAGTAACCATCAGCAAGTCATTTAATATTTCTGAATGACTGTCTCTCACCTGTAAAATGGGGATAATAAAACCTGTAGTCACTATCTTGCTAAGATATTCTAAAGAGGAATTAAAGTACTTTGAAAACCTTCATATACCATCCAAAAAAATCATGGCATTTTAGAGTTGGAAAGGACCCCATTAGCCATCTAGATCAGTCAAAAGGAATGCCCTGTACAACAGAAGGATCTATACAATCTAGCCCAAAGACTTTCAAAGACAAGGAAAATCCCATTCCTCTTCTGGACAGCTCTAAATCTCAGGAAGCCTTTCTGAATTTCAATCTTTGTGACTTGCACCCAGTGCTCCTAGTTCTGTCCATATATCTCTATGCTTTGGGTTGGGTTCGAGATTCCACGGTTCATTAGAACAAAGCACTGAACACAAGACAAAGTCAACAGAGAGAACATAAAACAAACCACATTTATTGAGAGGAAGTACAATAAGGAATAGTCAGGGACAATGGAAACAGCTGCATTGGAGTAATAAAGGCTGGTAGATTTTTATAGGGTTCCCATCTGAGTCAAGCAGGACCAGACATTGTCAGCAGTGGGAGAGCCTGGGCTTGGGGACTGATACTGATTCATTCTGGGGAAGCCGGGGAGTGGCAAGGAGGAGTCAAAAAGCACCCAAGGAGTTGACAGTTCATTGATATTCAGACTCTCCAGCAGTAAGAAAAAGGGTTTCCCCTGTAACCATAGGCTTGGCTTTGCCATAGTGACACAGGAAATCTGAGTCTCCCCGCATATACACCTGCTTTCCTTAGTCGTTTACACGTATGTATGTATAGAGAAAGGCAGCTAGCTGGTGCAGTTGATAGACCACAGGGTCTGGGGTCAGGAAGAGCTGAGTTTAAATCTTACCTCAGACATTTATAGCTGTGTGACCCTAGGGAAGTCACTTCACCCTGTTTGCCTTAGTTTTCACATCCATAAAATAAGCTGGAGAAGGAAATGGCAAACCACCCTAGTATCTTTGCCAAAAAAAAAAAAAAAACAAATAGGGCCACAGTTGAGAAACAACCAACAGCAACAGTGTATAGATATATATATATATATATATATATATATATATTTTATAAATGTCTGTTTGAATGGTGTTTATTATTTTACAGATGAAGACACTGAGGCAAATGAGACATTTATGCAAATCTCTTTGCTAAACTTTAAAGTGTGCTACAGAAATGTCACCTTAATACACAGGCCTGCTTTGGGTTTAAACTTAAATTCTTTTCTCCTTGATACAGAACCTTTAAAGTAGAAGCAAATCTTCTCCCAGGGAGTAAAACCTTTATCAATAGGCTAGGGACCTGCAATTTCATCATAACAGGAATACCTTCCACAGTTCAGATCATGACCCATCTGAAATTAATAGTTTATGTGTGACTTCTAATGGCAGAGAATTGACCAAAGCTCAGACTCACCTCTGGTCACCCAGCCAGTCAACATTAGAGTTAGAATTTGAACCCAAGCCTTTCTAACTCCAGGCCAGTTCTCTAACCCCCATGGCACATTGCCTCCCAATTGTCCTCTTGACAAATTCAGCACCGTTGGGAGCAATTCTGTTATTAGCAAGAAAACAGAAGATAAAGGGTAGGGGAAAAGACAAACAGGAGGTGAGGTGTGAGGTGTGGGGGCTTGCAGTCATCCCCAGAAGAATCTTTCTTTAAAATATAGCTAGCTAGTTTAGTCTGGTAGCAGCTTCATTTATTTGGCAGTAAAATATCCTCTCTGTCATCAGCTTCTGAGGTGAAATCAATCTGGAAATACGTTAGGTCAATAATGACCCACTTCAGGCAGATAAATCAATGTTTACTTCACTATGAGCAAAACTTACTCCTGCTTTAGCCCATTCTTTCAGCACATTATGTCTCCCAGACCGTAGCATGGCTATCTTGGGGTGTTGTTTGTAGCCAGTGTTAACTACTTTCATAAGAGAATACGCAGGCCTTGTTGGGGGGCAGAGGGGTGGAATCCACTGGTACCTGTGTGTGGTACTGAGCTCTGAGGCCTTGTAACAGAGATGATGCATCTCCACTGAAGAAAGATGACAGACTAAACAGACTAAACCAATTTGTCACTTAATGCAAAGCCTGATTCCGTGGCAACACCAGCCTCACACTGGGATTGATTACCAAGAAGATGACACCTCCCCATGGGCCGCCTGGTGTATTATTATAAATAAATACCCATTCATTTTCAAGCCTGCATTACTGCAGAGGATAGATTATGCCTCAGGTACACAGTCAACATCTCACAGAGAACAACAACCTTTCTCAACCTACAATAGCAGCTTTGCCTTCCATTTCACAATCTCATAAGTAAGAAAAGGCAGTCAAGCAGCACCGGGAGAAAGAAAGATCTTTAGAGAGCTTGACTGATACTTGAGAATCATTTCCATGAAGGGCACGCTTTCATATTTGGTCCATCTTCACTCTGGATAGCTCAGGAGACAGCAGCAGCCACTCATGTATCTTGATGGCTAACTAACAGGGAGGCCCTAGAGGACTGTCTTCATCCTGAGGGCCCCTTGTCAGTACCAGAGGTTTATTTCCAAGGAGGGGTAGGAGAGCAGTTCAACTTTTATCACTGCCCATGCTCAGAAGTGCCCCCAAATCTGATGTGCTATAGTATTCACATAAGCAAATTATTTTAAAGTAATGAATATAAAAGAAATGAAGTATTCTTTTTTTTTCCTACTTGTTTTCTTGGGCTTTGTCTCAGTGTTGAGTTAAAAATGATCTTCATGTAAACACTGTTTTCTTTCTCTCTCTGTTTCTCTCTCTCTGCCTTTCTCTGTCTCTCTGTCTCTGTATGTCTCTCTATCTCACCTTCTGTATCTCTATCTGTCTCGGTCTCTGTCTCTCTTCTCTGTCTGTCTCCTTCTGTGTGTCTCTCTCTTTCTCTCTCTTCTCTCTGTCTCTGTCTCTTCTCTCTCCCTTTCTTTTCTCTTTCTCTCTCTGTCTCTGTCTCTCTGTCTCTCTCTGTCTCTCTCTTTGTGTCTCTCTCTGTTTGTCTCTGTCTCTGTCTCTCTCTGTCTCTCTGTCTCTCTCTGTCTCTCTGTCTCTCTCTGTCTCTCTCTCTGTCTCTCTCTGTCTCTCTCTCTCTCTCTCTCTCTCTCTCTCTCTCTCTCTCTCTCTCTCTCTCTCTCTCTCTCTCTCTCTCTCTCTCTCTCTCTCTCTCTCTGTCTCTCTCTCTCTCTCCTTGAATTGAGTCCTTTTCCTGTTGCAGTGATCAAGATGATGGAACCCTTGTCTTAATGAGGTAATGAAGAATCCTATCTACCTCCTGACAAAGGGATGTGATGGTCTAAAAACACAGAATGAAGCACACATTTTTGCACATGGTCAACATGGTAATTTGATTTATTTGACTATCCATGTTTGTTACAAGGGTTTGGTTTTTTTTTCAAGAGCTGGAGATAGCGATGGAGGAGAGAAAATAAATGCTTATTAATTGTTTAAAAAAACTCATTTTTTAAAAATAAAGCAAGTGGCCAACAGAAAGTAAAAAAAAAATTATTTCTTTGGTGTAACACAAGCACCCTCTGTTGGAAAAGCAGTGAATAAACACCTAGGTGCTGAGCACTGAGCATCCTTGGAAATTGACATACAGGCATCTTTCCATCTCTGGGCAAACATAGGGAGTGTTGTTAAAATGAATAATTTATTAAACCACAAAATTGTTTATTGACTACCCTTTCATCATTTATTTAGTTATTAAACACACTTTGCCTGAAAACCTGATTGGCAGTCTTAAGCTGAGATATATAAATACACACACACACACACAGTTAAATCCACATACAGAAATCTATCTCTTCCACTCCACCTCTGATGGCCCGATGAGTCCTGTACATTGTCCTTGTCTTGCTACAAGGCACTTTCAATCTCTTTTGTCAGATCAGGGTCAGAGGCCCATTGTACTGTGATGACTTTATCAATTCTCCAGCAATAGACTCTAAATGGGAAAAAAAAATGCCTCCTGCTTCCTCATCACTATTTAAACTCCCTCAGTTTGCCAAGAAAGGACGGAGAGCTATTTGTATAATGTTCTGTCAGTACAGTATAGCTCAAGAGAGCAACATAGAGTTGAGTGAAAATGGCATGGGGTGGGGGGAAGGGGGAAGCTTAATGACTTTTATTATTCTCTATTCCATACATCAGAAAACAGATGACATTCGTGCTAAGGTATGTCCTTCGATACCAGAATGGACAAAGGAAGAAATGTCACCTGAACTATTCAGGATGAGCAAGCATAATGAGCAAGACTCAAATCATGGTAATAAAGCTATCTCTGCACCTTTCAGGCAATATAATGTGAAAACGTACAGTGGGAGGCTGTGTCTTCCCCAGAAAGGTAAGTTTGTGAGGTTGAAGCAGTGATTCTGATAGAAAGAGAACACATAAATCTATCCAGATCCAGAGGATAACCTGCTTTCTAAAAGAGTCACCTGAGCAAGCCCAAACCTCAGCAGCTTTGGGGTAGAACTGCCTCTCTAATGGTGGTCACCAGTGGTAATCCAGCCTCCATTTGAGTGCTTCTTGTAATGACAAGCTCACTCTCTCTCAAACCAATCCATTGCACTTCTGGACAGCTCTGTTAGAAAGTTTTTTCCAAACTGAAATTTACCTCTGCACATTCTACTTCTTGCTCCCAGTTTTGCCCTCTAGGACCAAGAGAAAACAAATCTAACCCTTCCTCAAAGGATAGACTATTTACCATTGGGATCCATGGGAATCTATGGAGGAGTTTCAAATGCCTGAGGACAAGTAAGGAATAAAACTTTCCAAGACAGAGGCCCCTGAAGGGGATCATAGTTGGCAATCCAATGAGAATAAGAGTCTAACAGGAGCAGGGGAGAGAGCGCTGGACAAAGGACTTACTTCCACTTATTGTTTGTAGGAACTAGAGTGAAACACCACAGGGACCTGGACTTCAATTTTTCTATCCATAAAATGAGGGTTATGGACCAAAGTGTATCTAAAGTCCCTACTAATTCAGTCAGTCATTATCTCTCAAACCAATCTGTGGAATGACTGTACTGGGGTATTGTCCCAGGGACAAATACAAAGGCACAAAAAGATCGTCCCCATCATACTCCACTCCAGGAGAGCAACCATGGTTGGTTGCATAATTAGGACAGAAACAAGAGGAATAGTTGTTCTAATTCACAAGCCATTTGGATGTTTCTACAATGACCTGGGCAGTCTCCAATATTTTTCTAGGGTATTTAGGTAGAACAACAGACATTTGACCTGAGTATCTTCCTCCTCTGTCCTCATTTGAACATTGCCTTCCTAGAGAGTCTAACACAATGTTACCCATCCTCCATTAGTTCTGGAATTCTAATCTGGCTTTGTTGGGACTTACCCTGGTACTGGCTAATCACATGGCAAAAAATGTCTCCTGAACCACTAGTAAGAGCAAAGTGATTCAATTCAATTCAAAGAACATTTGTTAACCATCTAGTCTATACTGGGTGCCAAGCTAGGGAGTGTGCAAACAAAAACAAAACTTGAACCATTCCCTGCCCTCGAGGAGCTTACATTTTATTAGAATTCTGGAATATTATTTTGTGTGCATACATAAGTGCCACAAAAGGAGAATGCAAAAGAAATAGAAGAGTCCTAGACCAGCACTAAGTTCCACTCTAGAGAGATGGGTAATCATGGTGACAGGGGCTGGCTTCTAAAAAAAATATTTAGTCATCTTTGCCCAATGTTCCAGACACCTTGGATGTTTTCTAAGGTTTTTTTCTTCAAAGCAAAGAAAAAAAGGTTTAAGGTCAAAAAAGTCCCACCAATTAAGAAGAATTGAAATATTACTTTACATGGAAAGATTTCTTCTACCCAGCAACTAACTCTATCTACCTGTCTAAACTAATCAGCATTTACCAAGTGCCTATCATCATAACATCAGAGCACTTTTCATTATTTTTATCACTGAAATAGAAGAGGCTGACACTGGTAAGTGCTTTGAAATTTTCAGACCAGAGATGTTAAGTGGGAGGAGGTATTATTGTACTCCCCCTCCTCATTTCCCTGGTCTGCAAGTCACTTCAGAAGAATAATGAATATTGGGAATGGATTAGAAAGATATGAGGGTGAAGCAGAATGGGGGCTAAATGCTGGCAAAGACACCCACAAAAGATGCCTGGGTCATCTTTTCAATAAAATGCTTCTCCTCTACCAAAAGAAAAAAAAAGGATTTTTTTTTATGAGCTCGGAAAGTGTGAGACCATAGGCTCAGCTGGCAGTAACTGGAGCTTTCTTTCCCACCCTCTGTGGGGATCTATTAAACAAAGAGGAAATGGAAAAAGAGGCCGAGCATGTGATGAATGTCAGTGGCTGTTACTTTTTATGAAGCTCTTCTGGAAAGGCCTTGGCTATAGAATGGTGTATAACAAGGTAAGTACACAAGTAAACAAACATCCACATTCCAGGGCTGTTCGCCTCAGTAGTTCTATGGATGAGGCCCAGTGACTCTGCAAGGCTCTAGACAGAGTAAAATATAAACTTGTCGCCCGAACCAATATGCTGAGCAAAACAAATAAGATTTGTGGTTTCTGTCAGAGAGCTCTGATGGATTCTGATGGATTAAGGAATTTGGTTCTTCACTTGCTCTTAGGGGCAAAATAATCCCCAATGCCCTACAGCATGCTTCCTAGAACTTTTATGGATGGTTTCAGCCCGATGTTGAATCAGTGAGACCAGGGCCTTCTCCACACTTGTGATAAGAATATAATGAGTCATGGGTGACCTTTGCTGAGGGTGGAGTGAGTGTCTTGTAACAAAATCTAAGACATGAGTCCGCAGGTAATAATAATACCCCATACTTGGTGCCTTCTTTTCCAGAAATATCCTGGAACCTTTTAAAAACTATAGAAGATATATATGCGTTCACTAACCATTGGAATAGAGCCACTTCTGAGGGTGAATAAAGGCAGTAGTTGTCTGCCAGGAAGTTAATATCTACTGAGAAAGGAAAATTATTTTGTGTGCACATAAGCCATAAAAAATTCCAATTCTTTTTTCATTATGTATTGAATTTAATTAGTTGTATTGTGCCTACCATTGTTTATAAAATAACTATTTTAATGTCTTATTGATATTTTTATAGCACCATCATTTCCCAGTGCCAACACCCAACAACAGAAGCCTCATGTGGTTAAGCAAACCAACCTACTGACCATATCTGAGAAGCTACATGTGCCTCCTTTCTCATCCATAGTCTACCACCTCTTCTGTAAGAGAAGGGAGGTCTGTTTCATCATCATTTCTCTGGAGGTAAGATTGGTCACTACATTGATATAAATTCTGAAATTATTTAGTGTTGAAAAATCTCTAATTCTCACAGTCCCATATGCTTTGCTGAGGGTTCAGGGACACCCATCCAACAGATACAGGGTAAATAACACTTCTGATGCCTCTCACTCCAACTGTTTTATATGTCTTAAAAGAGGGATTGAGAACTGCTTTGAAAAAGAAAAGAAAGGACAGAAACAAAAGGGTTAAAATAACTGAGGGCACTTTGAAGGGAAACTTCAGGGTAGGGAAGGAGTAATCTTATCCTCTTCCTTGGAAACAGTAGGTACAATGCCAGTTGCTTCTCCAATGACTACATTACTGAGACATTTTCCTTTTTTTTTCCTATTTATTTAATACCTTATTTTTTTCCCACTTACATGTAAAAATTATTTTTTAACATTCTTTTTTTTTAATTTTGAGTTCTGACTGAAACACTTTCTAGCCGGGTGCATAAGGAAGCAAATTTGGTGGAGCAGAGGTAGGGGGAAGCAGGACCATCGCTGCCTTTCATCAAATCCTAAGTGCCCTAGAAAATCAGGGTTTATGCAAAAACCTTGTTGTTTGTTTGGGGTTTTTAGTTTTGTTTATGCTCTTTGTTTTGTACAGCACAGACATTTCCTAATTTATCCCACATACTTACAACAAAGGAAAACAGTTAAGAAAAACTGAACAAAAAACTATCCTCCAAAGTCTGACAGCACACTGTACACAAGTTTTCTATCTCAAAGCCCTCCTCCCCTTGCCCCCATCTCTTCATTGAGATGAAGGAAATATGTTTCATGATCTGTCTTCCAAGTTCAAGATCAGCTGATTATTGCAATCAATCCAAATTCAGCTTTCTTTTTGTGCTGTTTTCTTTTGCATACTTATAGAAAATGTGTATATTGATTTTCTGGTTCTTTTTCTTCTTTCTACATCTCTTCCTACAAGTCTTTCTAAATTTCTCTGCATACTTCATATCAGTTACTTCTTACACTGCAACAATATTCCATCATATTTATTTGCCAAAATTTGTACAGCCATGCCTCAATCAATGGACATCCATTTTGTTTCCAGTTTTTTGTTACCACAAAAAAAAAATGCATATGTGAGGTCCTTCTGTCTTTTACCTCTTTTGGAACTTTTTTTCAAAATTTAAATTAATATTTTATTGATGCATTTTCCCATCACCTCACAACCCATATGTCACTGGCTTTTGATGCCGCTCTCTAGTTCCAATCTTCACACATCCTGCTCCCAGGCCAGATGTAACAAAACATCCCCTCCATGTTCTGAATTTACTCTTCTCTCCAACCAGGCTTATTCTTGGGAAAGCATCACTTTACATTTTGCTTAAGGAGGTACTACTAGCCCCTTCATAAATCACAGTGAGACACTTCATCCCAATACAGAATAATAAAAAATCTGATTTTTAAAGAGTAAAGAATGCAAATTGGAGCTGCTTCTTAAAAACATACTTGACTTATGAATAGCAAATGCTTAGAGGCAAGAAGAGTCAAGGCCACTCCCCCTCTGAGGGTTTTTGAAGCAGGGAACTAGCCTTGTGGTTTACTTTCAATTAGGAAATTCATCCGGACAGAGTTGAGCAAAAAAAAAAGAGTAAGAAAATTAAGTGATGTATAGAATGCTTTGAAAAGAATGTCTTCCTGATCTTCCAACTCAACAAACAGTGATTGAAATAGGTGCAAAGAGATGGTACAATGTAGTAGGTAGTGTGTTGGACTTGGATTCAGGAAGACCTGAATTTGAATACTACTTCTGACATTTATTTACTAACTGCATGAACCTGGGCAAGTTATTTAACCTCTCCTTGCCACCACTGGTATCCTTGCAATGAGAGCTGAAACGGAGGAGGACTCCAACATGTTAGATGGGCACCATGGGCAAATTTAGGGGAGGTCATGGACAAAAGTAAGAGGATGGGTAGGCACCCTGTAGGTTGCAAGTTAAATCATTGGCTGGAACATGCAGGTGAAGGACATCCTAGAACCTTTTGAATATATGAATATTTCCTAATTTGAAAGGATTTTCCACCATTTCAAGTAATTTGCTAAGAGGTATTGTGTACATTTCACCAGGGACAGGGTCATAGAACTAGGATTGCAGAGAATGCCAGGGCAATATAGCCATAACACTATTTTTGCAAAAATACTTTTAATAAAGTCATAGAAAAGATAACTGAGAGGAAGATTATACTTCTAACCTTGGGGGAGGCCCTGATAATATCCCTGTGGAGTGTGGTAGCAGGATGGGAAGCTCCCAGTATCATGAGTTTGATGTGGATAGATGCCTCACTGAGCTAGGGCATGATAATACTTTTTATATAAAATTGAGTTCTTTGTCTGACAGCCAGTTCATCTACTAGGTCTTGTACAACAGATGACACCCATTGGCTGAGCGCCTGAATGTCATAAAAACATAAGGACAAATAAGGGGATTCCCATGGCTAAGTTCAGGAAAAGGCCACTGCATGTCTAAAACCAAGAGAAACCTCTTATTCAGTCTATCTTGATATAAATAAACCCTTCTGCAGAATTCCTTCTCTGCTACAAGTGATTAACGTATACCCCAAAAAGTGCCTTTCAGACAATCATACTCATCAAATAGAACAGCATCTTAACATTGTCTTGTACTGAACCCTCACATTTTTTCTTAATTGCCTTTACACTATTTTAATGAGGAACTGTAACAGTGCAAAATATATTCTCCAAGACTAACTGATCCAATATCTGTTAATCTCCTATTAATGAGGCGTGTTTATTTTCCCGAGTTTCTTCAGGTGCCAGTAATTATTTCAACTTCCTGACAAGTCTCACTTCCCCTCTCCTCCAATACAATAATTCTTAACCCAGAAAAATGGGCAGGTTTATCCTTCAATTCACCTGAGATTTAATGTCAGAGAACTATAGTGAATTCTCCTCTGACTAGGAGTTCGTTGCCTTTTCAAAATATACTACACGGCATTTATTGGTGTACGATGAGGTATTATCACCAGTAATTAAAACTAAACTGCTCCTGTTATGAGAAGCACACAGAGAGCAGTTGGCCAAAGCAGCATACTACTGCTTATGGCATTGCTTGGCTAACTCCCTCATCTGCCACAAAGTGCCCTTTGCTAATGTCCTCTGGCATTTCTCTTTGGACTGTCGTCATCTGGTGCATTTGTCTGCAAGATGACATCACAAACAACTGCCCAGGAGTGGCCTGCCCAGATGAGTAGTTTATCATTTCAAATAAAGATTTAGGTGTATGTAAAGCTACAAAGTCAGGGGGAGGTTAAGACATTATTCACAGACAAATCAACATCCTAGAAGACAGCTGGTTAAACACATCTCCATCCTCTCTGTAGAAAGGTGAGAGACTACAGAGGGGAAAGTTATGCTATGATCATCAGACATCATCATTTGGTAGGTCAGTTTTTCTTAACTGTTTATCTTTCTTACAAGGAAGGGCTCAGTGGAGATACTGTGCTGGAAAATTACTGGGGAATAAAAGACAAAAAGCAATAAAACTTTTTAAAATAATGATGGTTTTATTAGGTCCATATCCCAAAAGAGATTTTAAAAAGGAAAAGGAATTATATATACAAAAATATTTATAGCAGCTCTTTTCTGGGGGTAAAGAATTAGAAATCAAAGGATGTCCATCAGTTGGGCAATGACTGAACATGTTGTGGTATGTGATTATGATGGAATACTATTGTACTATAAGAAATGCTCTCAGAAAAACCTGGAAAGACTTGCATGGGCTGATGCAAAGTGTAATATACTGTATACAAAGTAACAGTAATATTGTGAGATGGTCAGCTGTGAATGACTTAGCTATTCTCAGCAATACAATGATCCAGGACAACTCTGAAAGACTAATGATGAAAAATGCTATCCATCCCCAGAGAAAGAATTGATGGTGTCAATACAGATTGAAGCATACTTTTTAAACTTTATTTTCCTTGAGTTTTTTTGTCTATGTTTTCTTCCACAACATGACTATTGTGGCTATGTTTTTCATGACTACACACACATGTATAACCTATATTAAATTGCTTGCCATCTCAGTGAAGACAGGGTGGGGAGGAAGGAAGGGAGAAAATGACAGGGTGGGGAGGAAGGAAGGGAGAAAATGTGAAATTCAGGTCTTCTTTACTCCAGACTCAATGTTCCATCCACTGGGCTACCTAACTCTGTGGCTTCCTGTATGACCTTGGGTAAGTTATGTAACTTCTCTGGCCCTCAGTTTCTTCCTCTACAAAATAAGGAGATTAGATAAGTTTCCCATTAGATAAGATAGCCCCTCAAGTTCCAAATCTATGATCCTAGTCTGCCTAACTTTCATCCACTATTTTAGGCCAGCCACCATGTTTCACTTCATCCCCTACTTCCCACCCATCCCTTCCAAAGTATCCCCATTAGTCTCTGTTCCAACCAGTTCTGCATCCATGATTAAAACAAATCTGCCATTGTTCCTGCAAGTTGTGTATCAACCCATTCTCCTTTGGCCCCATTCACCATCCTAAGACCTTTCCCGGATAAAATGTCCCTCTCTGACCACTATTCCTCAATATGTTGTTATCTCTTGCTATTAAGTTATAAACAGCCAATTGCACTTTTGTACAGCATTATTGTTAGGAAGTTTTTCCTGACATTGGGCCTAAATTTGTCTCTTTGCAATGGCCACTCAGTATTCTTAGTTCTGCCTTCTGAGGCCAAGCAGAACAGATCTAATCCCCGTTCCATGGGACATTCCTTCAAATATTTGAAGGCACCTCTCATGTTCACCCTAAATCTTCCCAACACTAAAAATTCTCACTGCATTCAACCAGTCCTTCATAAACCATGGACTCAAGGCCCTTCACTCTCCTGGTTTTTTAGTTTCTGCTACACCATACTACCACTTATTGGCAAAATTAATGCCCTAGGGTAGGTCATAGTGCGTATTCATTCAGATCATCACTGAGGTCCCAGTTTTATAATTCTGTGAGACTAAGGCTCAGGGCAGGTAGGCGTCTTGCCCAAATTCACACGGCTAGACCCAAAAGCTGCACATCAGTAGGCAAAGGCCTAACTGTATATTTGGGCTAGCCTGATTCTCCCTTGCCCTGCTTCTGGGCCTTTAATAAAGACAACTTGGGAAGTGGTTTGGAAAAAACCACAATTGTGTGTTTCTTCAACCAAATGAATTTGTATAGTAAATGGTAGGCTATAGAACCCTGTTCTAGGTCCAAGTCCAAGACTCTCAACACATATCATTCCCACCTCAAGGCCACTTCACCTGAGATACCATATTTCCAGTGTTACCCCACTACTAAGCATGGTAAGTTTGAAGTAACAAGGAAGGAAGTCTTATAATTTAAGGGACATCTGTGATGATAGAGACCATGAAAGAATATACAGTAATAAAAAGGCAAATTTGCCTGGCTATCAATTCTGAGCAAACCGCTATTTATTTCTGTCATCACTAAATACCCAGCCTGTCTCACAGCAGCAAAGGAGAGCAGCAGTAAGCCAGAAGGCATTTATTTGACTTGCTTCTGTTCTGGCCACCTCAGAACAAAGACCTGGCTTTGGACACAGTGGGCTTCTGTGCTTTCTTCACCCTAGTGACCTGAGAAAAGTTCAGAGAGATTCTTCATAATTTAAAAAAGATGACAGTCTAGAAAGAATATTTAAATTATACTAAGGTTCCTTACCTGCATAGTCCAAGGGTTAATTCTTTTTTGTACTCTCATGTCCTCTGAGAAATAAAGTTCACCTATCATAACCCTTCCCAACACATATATTCTGCACCAAGATTAAAAATAATGAGACAGACAGAAACAGAGAACAGCAGAGGCAGAAAGAGAAAGAGACAAACAAGAGACATAGAGAGACAGATGGAGAGAAAGATAGAGACATAGACAGACACAGAGAAACAGAGACAGAGATATAGGGAGAGAAAGAGACGGATAGAAACAGAGACAGAAGTGAAGAGAAAGAGACAGAGAAACAGAGACAAAGACAGACACAGAGAGACAGATAGAGAAACAGAGACACAGAGACAAAGAGAGAGACAGAAAAAACACAGATGAATAGAGAGGAGAAGAGAGATTATTAAGAGAGAGACAGAGAGACAGAGATTAATCCAGCTGCACACCTATCTATATTCCCCACTGTGAAGGGCTTGGACCCTGGAAAGATTGCCACAGGCTTCACTCCTTTCTTTTAATGGGCTTTGAAGGGCTTCACTTTACCCAAGAAATAATGAAGGTCTCTTGCAAACGGTAAGGGGAAAAATGTTCCTATTCTAAAGTAATTGAAAATATGTTTTGCAGCCACTTACAAACCCTTTCCAAAGAGCTTTCTTTTCTAATTAACTCAAGAGCATCCACCAGCTGTGAAAATTTACTGGAGAGAGAGTGACATCTAGTGACCAAACTGAAAATGCGTTCCTTCTAAAAAAAATGCGCACAAAATTCATTGACCTGCAGCAGGAGGAAAGTGGGGGCTTTGGAGTGCTAAGTTTCAGACAGACTGTGGCCACCCCCAGACTCAGCATTCCAATAAGACAACACTTAGTTATTTTATCGTCTAATAATGGCATCATTCCAATAAGCCAGTTCTCCACTGAAACAATGGCTCATTGATCATAGAAACTTGCATTTAGAACAAGAAAGAGCCTTAGAGGTTATCTAGTCTCACTCCCTCATTTTACCAAAAAGAAAAGTGAGACTTAGAGGACTGCAGTGACTGACTTGCCCAGTGTCACACTGGGAAGGGATTAAGCACCTACTATGTGCCAGGATCCTGATATGACTATTTCATATGATCCTAACAAGCCATAAGTGGAAGAACCAAGATTTGAACTCAGATCTTCCTGACTCTAGACCTGGTGTTCCATCCACTGGGCTACCTAGATGCCTTAATATGTGTATAATGCTCTCGAAACCTTGAGATGTTATATAAATATTAGCCATTATTATTTCACAAGCAAAGAACAGTGACTTTCACCTTGGGTTGGGGGAAGGAGCTGCTGAAAAGTGAAGAAGAAAAATTTAAACTCGGCTCAGGGCTAATGGGGGAAAAGTAACCTAAGACACAGCAAAGGTTTGTTCAACTGAGGACATGTGGTATGTCTAAATTTGTGAAATGGGAACACTTCCATTTACTAAAAGTCATTATTGAGGTTAAAAAGTATGAATTAAAATTTTTATACATTAAATTATCAATTAATGTAATTAATATAATATGATTATATTAATTATAATTAAAATTTCTCATTTTTTCCATCTTTGTACACAAGCAGAGCCTGCTTAAAATTTGGCATTGAATCCTAAGATTTACTAGGTATGTGATCCTAGGCAAGTTGTTTATTCCTCTGAGCCTCAGTTTCCCCAGCTGTACATTGGAGATAATACTTGCATTGCCTTCCTTACTGGGTTATGTGTGACTACTTGCTAGCATCATGAGAGTATACAACTAGCTACGTAGTCCCGTAAAGTTCTCAGGACCCAAGTATGTGCTGGTTAGCACTAGTTCTGGACCCTCGGCAATAACATAATAAATTGCATTGCTGGGTTTCTAACCCAGATCCTCTGACCCCAAACCCAATGCTCTTTCTTCCATACCATAACTATGTTCCCTTCCTTACAAACCAAGATCTCTTGCTGTGTGTTTCTAGATGCTACCTGAGTATTTGTCTCTCTTCTGGGTGTAACTCAGATGGCCTACAAGAAGACAAGCAAGCATATCTTCCCTGCTTACTCAAAGGCCTCTGATGAGATGATCATGCTCTCCAGTACGTGGGAGGAAATTGAAGCAGGTCAGATAACTGCCCCCTAACCCAGCATCCATGTGTTTGTACCAGGCTCTCACAGGCACACCTGGCTTCTAACCTACAGAAGGAAGTGCGAGGAATGAAGAAGACAGATACAAGTGGGAGAGTCCCTCATGGGCCTTTGGTGTGTTCCCCACCTATGATGTCACAGGCAGGTGAGGGTGCCAATCAGTTTGGAAGCTGAAAAGAGCCACCAGGACAGAGCAAGGACAGGACATCAGAAAAAGGGTGGGCCCACAAAAGCAGAAGGATTTTGTATTTCTACCATGGGATGGGAGAAGGGAAGAGATTGTGGGGTTTGATCAGAACCTGTGATTTGATACATAAAGAGTTCCCTGTGAAGAAACTACTGCTACCAATGTAAATCTGCCACTATTCCATAGTTTGTCATCTTAGAGACTTTCCTGGAAACACTTAGAAGGGAAATAACTTGCCCAGGGTCACACGGCCAGTGTATTTCAGTGGTGAGACTCAAACCCAGGTTCTGACTCTGAGGCTGCTCTTTATCCACTGCTCACCAACTGCCTCTTATTAATGGTTACTGAATTCAAAATGGAGAAATAGATGGTAGCTGTGTGGATAGCTGAATATGGGAAAGTAGGCAAGTAGAGAGAGAGAGAGAGAGAGAGAGATGACAGATGGATGGGTGGATAGATACATAAACAGACAAGCGGAGAGAGAGACAGAGAGAGAGAGATGATAGGCATATAGATAATAGGGAGATGGATGGATAGATACATAAACAAACAAGTGGATAGATGATAGATAATAGACTGATAAATAGACAGGTAGATAATAGATTGATAGATGATAGATACATGCATACATATATGCATATATACATACATAGATGATCAGTAGATGGGTGGATAGATACATAAACAAGTAGAGAGATGATAGATGATATATAGATTGATAGATAGATGGATAAATAATAGACAGAAGATAGGTAGATGGATGGACAAATCATAGATATATGGGTAGATGATAGATAATACATTGATATAGACAGATGGAGAAATGATAGTAGACACATATTAAATAGATATGAAGGGGTTGTGCTAAGTGACCTCTAAGGACCCTTCTAGCTCTAAATCTTAGGATACTGTGACTTTCAGAAAATGTCTTCCCCTCTCTAGGTCTCAGTTTTCTCCTCTTTAAAATGAGGAATTTGAACTTAATGATTTCTAAAGTCCCATCCAGCTTGGACAGCCCTTGAGAGATCTACACAAAAGGCCAAGGTCCATCAGCTAGTCACCTGACTGCCATTTATGACTCCTTAGAGATCAATATCAGTGCTCAGGCCATACCTGCTTTGCTCAAGTCAAGGTCACACCATTAAAAATAGTACTGGGCCATAAGCCTGGGCTGTCAGGATGCCAAAAGCAGTTGAACAGCTGGCAAAGTTGCATTTGTTATATGAGTAGAGTTACACGTCTTGTCAAATCCATGTAGATCATGTTTTTCAGTTCCAAAGGAGGCCCTTTCCTCCCTATGGCAGGGCACAAAGGGTATTTAGAAGCCAGTGCTGAATCAGCTTAGATATCCTACAGGCAGCCCTGAAAGCAACTTTGGAATTCCTCCCCAAAGGTCATGTAAGGTAGCCTATGTGCCAAGCTATGCATGGAAAATAATACCGTCCAGTAACTCAAATAACCAGAAAGGGAGGGAGAGAGCACACCCAGCTTGCATGCAAGCCTCATGTCAGGTTTGTGTCTACGTAACTCAATACATCGTTTAACACAGTAACCACACAGATAATAAATGCTCCAGAGCAGTGTGGATCAGATATCTCCAAACTTTTGTGATTATGGACCACTATTATTTTTTAAATTGTGCATAGCTATATTGTATATACCTATATTTGTGTATACCTATAAATTGGGTATACCTATAAATTATGTAGATATAACATTAGAAGCAGCTAGATGGTGCCATAGATTTACCACTGGGCCTGGAGTCAGTAAGATCTGAGTTCAAATGTGGCCTCAAACACTAATTAGCTACGTGACCCTGGGCAAGCCACTTAACCCTCTGTCTGCCTCATTTCCCTCACCTTTTTTTTGGAGGGGGGAAGTCAAGGCAATTGGGGTTAAGTGACTTGCCCAAGGTCACACAGCTAGTAAGTGTGTCAAGTGTCTGAGACTGGATTTGAATTCAGGTCTTATTGACTCCAGGGCTGGAGCTCTCTCTATTCACTGCACCACCTAGCTTCCCCAATTCCCTCATCTTTGAAAGGGGATTAGTAACAGCATCCAGAGTTGTTATAAGAATAAAATGAGATAATATTACAAAAATACTGTGTAACTTTAACACAACTAGGTGGTGCAGTGGATAAGACTACCAGGCCTGGAATCAGGAAGATGAGTCTTCCTGAGTTCAAATCTAGCCTCAGATACGTATTAACTGTGTGATCCTAGGCAAGTCACTTAACCCTGTTTGCCTCAGTTTCCTTATCTATAAAAATGAGCAGGAGAAGAAAATGGCAAACTATTCCAAAATCTTTTCCAAGAAAACCTCAAATGGGGTGTAGCAGCAAGCATCCCAGTGTCCCCAGGGTGGATGCCAACACAGGTTCTTAGATCTACTTTGCTAAAGGAAAGCAACTCAAAATTGGTTAACAAGCTTACTTTAATCAGTCAAATATATATAGTTTACCTAGTTCAGGGGGAAAAGGTCAGCACCCCGAACTTCAGAGGATACAGACAGAATTATCAAGACAGAGAAACAGATCAAGTAGACAGGTTTCCAAACTGTCCAACCATTACATCCATACCAAATCAACACCTGGGTTTTTCAAAGCCAGGAGGCTCTCAACAACGGCTTCCCAGCGTCTCATCCAACCAAATCACAGAACACTTCTCAAAGTGAGCCCCAAAGCAAAGCATCATATCAGGGATTATATAGCCTTCTCCTGGGTCAGAGAATGTAACCACCCTCTTGACCCACTGCCCAATCACACAGCATCAAAGTGTGGGCATTCCTGAAAACCAAGCCTCCTGCCACAGGCTCCATGTGACCACATTCAGCCTATTAGGAGGCAGAGTATATTTTCAAATCAAGGAAGGTTCTCAGAGTCTCTTAAGCCTATCAAAGGGCCTAGGGTCAGGGAAGATCTTTATATTTGCATTTCCATTACATGGGGTCATGAAGAGTCAGACACAATGGCAATAACTCAACAAAAATAAGTGAAAACTTAAAACACTATACAAGTACTAGTCTTTATTATAATCAAATGCATGAAGAAATAATTATGTGCAAAATAAACTTACTTTAAAGTTAAAAATATAAGTTAAAGATGAAATAATATTTGTAAGTCAATATGGAGTTACTAGGGCTTATAGAGTAATAAAAAGTCATGGTCAGAACTGAGTTTTAGGAAAATCTCTTAGGCAGCTGTAGGGAAGATGGAGGCTTGAGGCAGGGAGGCCAATTAAAGGTTAGTCCGTTGGTCCGTGTGAGAGGTGATGAGGGCTTGTGCTAGCATGATAACTGCATGAGGAAGAGAGAGGGGGAATGGGTGTGAAAGATGGGGAAGGAAAACCAACAAGACTTAGCGCCTTATTGGGGATGGAGATGTGGGAGTGTTGGAAAGGGAGGTGTGGAAGATGAGGCCATGGTTGTAAGAACCTGGTGATTGGAAAGATGGTGATGTCCCTGATAGTAACAGGAAGTGAGAAGATGGGTGGATAGATAATGTATAAATCCCTGTGAGCCAGATCATAACCTATCTATGATTACTCCTAGTGTTAAACCCACCCAAATTAAAAAGAAGAAAACAAAACATTTTTAACACTGTAAGGCATCTCAGTATTCACATAGCTCACCCGCTCCCCTTTTTACAGATAAGGAAAATGAGCCTACAGGAAATTTTTTATCTTGCCCAAAGTCATTCAGGTTGACATATTCAAACCCAGTTTTATTAATTTTACCTTCACTATCCTTTCCACTAAAACACTGATTTTTTTGTGTGAAACTCACTTAGTAAAGCAATCTTCAAATAACCTCACTATCTCTTCTCTTAGATTCAGGAATTAGGGGAATAAGAGCCAAGTTCTTCTTACTCATCAGTCACTGCTCCAGAATATAGATTCTACCATCTAAGAGCTTTCTTCTAGAGCCACGAGATAATGGGGTGGAAGTAGGGAGGAAAGAGATGTGGAATGGGGGCAGAATTTTCCCAATAACTTCTATGCAGCTACTATAAGTAGAAATTAGTTTGTTATAATGACCCTGAGGGGTCAATGCCAGACTCAGAAAAGAGGAGGATGGGGACTGGCCCACAGGAAGGAGGAGACATTGTGAGAAAATAAGGGTAGCTGTGATTGTGTTAGAGATAAACAACTGGTTGTCAATTAGCTCTCAATAAAAGTGGGATTTGACCTATCTTCCCCTCCTCAAAGTGGTTGATCTCAGACCTCTTGGGATCAGACCCAGACTCCCTTGGGATGACACATGGCTTATTATTTATCATTAATCAACATTGTCTGAAACAAAATTTATGTGCTTAGAGACTGTACCCCAGAATGTCATCCTAACACCCATAACTCTCCAGGAATGCTGGAGATATCTATAAGGTATTTGGGGCTCCTCCAGGTCCTGAATCTACCCAAAACATCCTTGTTTTGGGGCCCCACACCCAGGTCTTGTTCTGGGCTCACTCAAGCTTAGGTTTGGGGTTTCTTTCAGGTGATTCATGTGTGACTTGAGTACCATACCTTTGTCAAAATCCTATATAATGTAAACCTTCCAGAACCTGGGAAGAGGGAGTGCCCCTCCCCTTCTTTCCAATTCTCTCTCTCACTCATTCCAAAATAACCTAATAAATTTCTTTCTAGCACTTTTTCAGGTTTTGGAGTTTATTCTCATTAACAACAGATATCACAGTTCCTCACCTTAAAGACACTGGAGAAGAGAATGGGAAGGAGGGGTATGGATTTTCTCAAAAATTCTAATTAATTGTGTATAGATAGGAGATAGAAACCAATGAGTTCAGAGGCTCAGAAATTGAGTCTCAGGCCCAGTATCAATCTGCTCTGCCCAGGCAGGAGAGGTTACCTAGGCTAAAATATACCTATTTGGGCACAGTGCAAAGACCACTGGGCTTTGAGGCAGCAAGACTCAGTTTGTAGCCAAATTCTGTTAGCATTGGTTTATGCAGATAGGTCACTCTTCTCTCTGGACCTTAGTTTCTTCCTCTGCAAAATGGGGCTACTGGACCAAATCAGAGATTTAGACCTGGAAGGAACCTTAAAGCCATATGGTCCAATCTGTTTATTTTCACAGATGAGGACACAAGGGCCTGGAGAGATTAAGTGACCTGCCCAAAGTCACTTAGGTAAAGAAAAGAGGTTGGGGGCAGCTAGGAGGCGCAGTGAATAGAGCACCGGCCCTGGAGTTAGGAGGACCTGAGTTCAAATCCAGCCTCATAAGTTAATATAAAACTAGACATGTGACCTTGGGCAAGTCACTTAACCCCAATTGCCCTGACTTCCCCTCTCAAAAAAAAAAATATAGAAGAAGAGAGGTTGGATTTATACCCAGGTCCTCTGACCCTAGCTCCATGGAGCTTTTGACCATACCATTGTCTCTCTCATTTTTTCTAATGCCCTTTCTAGCTCTTAATCCTACAATGAAGGTGTCTTAGTACTCACTCTCCCTTTCCCCCCAACCCAGTCTTTCTCTTTATTTTTCCTTTCTTTCTTCCTCTCTCTTTTTTTCTTCTCCTTTTTCTATTCCTAGTTCAAATCAGTCTAATGTGGCCATTAGACTATCTCCTCCTGGCAGCCCTCATTGCTTAACAGGAAGCTAGGTGGTATAGGGAATTGAGTGTTGGATATGGAGTCAGGATAGACCTGAGTTCAAATCCAGCCTCAGATACTTACTATATGACGTTGGACAAGTCACTTAACATCTGTCTGTTTCAGTTTCCTCAAATGAAAAATGGGCTAACAGCACCTGTCTCATAGGGTTGTTGTGAAAATCAGATGAAATAATATTTAGAAAGCATTTATTACTGTGGCTGGCACACAGTAGGTGCTTAATAAATGGTTGAGGAAAGAAATATTTTGTTGATGATCCTTTTTCTAGATATACTTCCAATAACTAAGTATAATTTGACTTCTGTTTCCCTAATTCCTATGTCTAAAAGAAGAAATGGTAAGGTTTTTCAAGGATTACTTTAACGAGTTATGGAAGCACTTGCTTTATTCCACAAATTTAAAATAAAACTAAAAAACATATATTTTCCAACCAAAGCAGGGAAAAGTGAGTTTCACAGACAAATTCAGTGATATAGAGAAAAAGATAATGAAGGTAAAATAAAAAGATCTGGGTTTGAATCCCTATTCTGTTATTTATTACCTATATGACCTTAGACTTTCCTGGGTCTCAGTCTCCTCATCTGTAAAGTGGGGCTATTGTGGGGAGGTGGGAACAGATGGATCAATTGACTACTATTTAGCTAGTAGTAGCTCAAAAAACCAAAAAAGCCATTGTGTAAAACCATCCAATCACATTGCCTCACTTATTTGCCCAGTCTCTGTGACACAAGCAGGATAAAATACTTTTCTCATGGCGGGGAAATACATATTTATTAGATGCTGGCTACACTTTAGGGCTAGTAAGTACTTTGGTTTCTAGGTTTCAGATCTCTCATGAAGAAAATCAAGGAGTTAACTCTCAACAAGCTACATTTAGTGAAGCATCTTTCTCCATCCCCCCTGCTCCTTTTACTGTAAAGTCTGAATGGAGCAGAACTACTGAGTGTGAGTCCTGGCCAAGCCCTGTTACCTCTGTTACTCTTGGATGTTCTCACCCCCTCTTACTAAAGAACAGTGACTCATTCAGGATTGCACAACAGTCAGGGACTAAGTCTGGAATCTAAGTTCCTAACCTTTCTCCTTTCCTTCAGCAATTCAATACTTAGGACCAAAAACTGTTAAATAGTTGCTATAACACAGGTATTTTTTACATAGAGAAGGAGGGGGAGGGTAGTTTGCAAGTCCTTGGAAGGCAGCATTTATATTTAGAATTTCCTTTTGCTATCAAATTTTAGGTTTGAGGGAAAGAAAAAAAAAACATTTGAGGCCTTACATGACTTTAATGCCATAGAAATAAGACCAGACAGTTGCTACAAACCCAATAGTCTTCTTAAAATGTTAGCACTTCATTGGGAAACCACAACCTTATGCTTCGATCTGTGAGGAGACTGAGATGAAGGATGAGAATAAAATACAACCAGCTCCTATTTCTCCCCACAAACAAATATCAAATAAGATAATTACAATAACAAGCTAAACATACAGCAATTTGATATGATGCCTAAATATTTTCCTCACCATTCCTTTGCCCATCTTCCCAAAGGAAGGTGGGACCCACCACAATGTCAAGGGATTAATGTATTGGCAACCCCAAGTTCAGTTCCCTTCTAAATGGAGCTTATCTGCTGTTTGATGTGTTTTCTGATGTATTTTTATGGTCTTCTGTTTGTCTTCTAAACTTTCTGCGAGATTCAGTAAAAGCTATCCTCTACCTGTATGTATTTGTTACCTTCAGTACTTGTACAGGAGTCAGAGATGTCATTAATAATATTTGGGAAAATCAGGAGACAAGTGAAAAAAAATAAGCATACTTAAGCTATATTCAGTCATTTTCCCAAAGTAAACTCTGAATAGACAGAAATAGAGAGAATAACCATTCTTAGGTCAATCTCCAGGATTAGACCTAGTTAGTGTTAACCCAAAGTTTTAGCTGGACGTGGGCCACAGGTAACTGAAAATGTTGAGAGATACTAGGGCAGGGGTGGGGAACCTGTGGCTTCCAGACATGTGGTCCTCCAGGTCCTCAAGTACAGCCCTTTGCCTGAATCCAAGCTTCACAGCTTCACAAAATTGGGATTTGTTCTGGGATTGAGGCAAAGGGCTGCACTTGAGGACCCAAAAGGCCATATGTGGTCTGAGGCCACAGATTCCCCACCCCTGCCAGGGTCTCAACTAGCTGATCTTTCAAAAATCCTGTCCATCTTATCATCATGTGATTAAGGTCCAAAAAAGAAAAGAAATTTGTTTGGGTCACATGTAGCAAAAGAGTAGCAAAGATAAAAAGAACATTCAGAAGCTCTGCTTCCAAGGCCATACTTTTCTTGTGTTTTTCACCCATACCTCCCATTTTTCGTGTTAAGATTAGATCGTACCCAAAGGATATGAACAAATAGTTTTCAAAAGTAGAACTGCAAATTGTTAACAACCATCTGAAATACTGCTCCAAATGTCTTTTAAGAAGAGAAATACATAGCAAATTATCCTAAAGCTTCCCCTCACACTAAGCAAATTGCCAAAAATAACAAAAAATGGGAATAGTTAATAAAGTATGGTCTGTAGGAATATAGGAGCTGTAAATGGGTCCAACCATTCTGGAAATCAATTTAGAATTATGCAATGAAGGAGGCTAATATGTCCATATCCTTTGACCCCAGAGGTTCAAGGGTTAGGTATGTACTCCAAAGAGGTCAATGACAAAAAGAACAACTCTGAAGACCAGACCTGCTGGTCCAAGTGGGGGTTGGGAGAGTGAACCCCAAACATTACATAAGTCTTTGATAAAAATGTTAGCTCTGTAATTGGGCAACTTGGAATGAATTCTTTGGAACTAAAACTTAATCATCCATATTAAGATACTATGAGATCCTGACATACTGAAGAGTTAGAAAGGCAAGTTATTACCCAATGCAGTGGTTGAACTCAGTTTTGGTCATCAACAATTCTTAGCTGTATTCTTGGCTCTCAAACATGTTCCTCATTTTACATATAAGGAAACCAAAGTCCAGAGAAGTAAAATTATTTGCCCAAGGGAGCATGTCTACTAAACCCATGTCTCCAGACTCTAAATCCGGAGTTCTTTCCATTATCCCACCTTCTTCTTTCTCCTTCCATGACTCCACCATCACATTAATTACACACTTAAAAGCGTATTCTTGCTTATTATCTGCTTTTCTGGGGCGGTTCCTCTGATGTTCTCCTCCAATGCGTTGGCATGGTTGTGGAGGTCACCCTGGGTTCTCAATGTCTATGCCAATAGAGCAAAAGCTCTGGCAGATCCTGCCCAACTGAAAGACCTTCAGTAGTGGACTTTGGGTCTATAGCCAGAGGAACAAACTAGCTAAGTTCAGGGTGGGGGGCATTGCAGGTTGGACTCAGGGTGGTACATTCGTTGGCCACAGAAACTCTTGAAGACAAACAACTAAGTTGTAGAAGGATTGAGATCAGCATTAGTAAAAAGAATCTCACTAATACTCAAATGGACCTTTGTCCTCAATGATGTGGTTTTTCACCAATAATGCAGATCTCAACCCATCCCTGTTGGGGATACTCTTTTTTCATATCCATGGGAGGTCTCTTGGGACCTTCTTCAAGTTCCCTTGACATCAGAGCGATAACAACAGAGCACACTGGCTGTCTACAGGTCATCCCTCACTCCCACCACTTCATCAGTCCATCAACTTTTTTGATAATACATCCTTTATCCTATGTCTCATCATTTGCAATGTGTAGCAGCCTTTTAGAGGAGAAGGGGTCCTAGCATTAATGAAATCACAGACCCTCAAGGTCCTGAAGTAGGAAAAGACTGATTGTCCCTGGCCAAAAGTGAAAAGCCTATCAGCAGAAAGGTTTAAAATCATCACCTCCAAGGCACATGTCTCACTCATGAGGGTTCAATAGCATTATCTTCATCCACAAAAAATATCACAGACGTAATCCAGTGCTCACATGTTATGGAATATTAGAGTATAGAAGTAGAACATTTCTCAGCTAGAAGGAAGGAACATTTCAACTCTTTTGGAGAGAAGAGGAAGTGGGTGATTACCTAAGGCCCAATCTAGTGCTTAATCTGATCACCCTTTGGGTGCAAAGAACCCAGTAGATGATGCAATGGAAACTCTTACTCCCTGCTAATAACCACATTTGGCAGGACAGTTATAACAGTCCAATTGAGCAAGAGACATGAAGGCATTGTTATCAAATATTAAAGTTATACAGCCATTCTATTAAAGAAATGGAGCAAAGCTATTAGCGTGCCTGATATCAAGTAACTATCTTTCAAAGAGGCAAGCACGCGAAAGGAGCTAGATATAATATGTCCTCATTGCTGGTTTATTCTGCTAAATGCTCAGTACATGAATATTCACACTGGTGTCTTTCTTCTCCAGAATATTAGTATCAGAATCATGAAGTTCCTCTTATTTTGCCTGCATTTTACTTTGTTTTGGCATCTAGATGGCACTGGATCTGGAAACAGGAAGACCTGAGTTCAAATGCTGCCTCTGATATTTACCAGCTGTGTGACCCTGGACAAGTCACTTAAACTCTATTTCCTTAACTATAAAATGAGAATAATAACAGCATTTATCTCCCAGGGTTGTTGTGAAGATCAAATTAGGTAACACATATAAAGTGTTCATCTTAAAGTGCTATATAAGTGCTAGCTATTATTATTAAAACCAGCTCTGTCGATGACTTTTGTCTTTATATTACATCCATCTCCCTGTATAGGCCCCTGCCCTTCCTCCCTCAGAACCTTCCCTTACAACAATGAAAAAATTGTTAAGCAAAACCAGATGACACAATCATCACCTCTGATGGTGTATGTAACATTCCCCACCCAGAGACCCCCACTTCTTTATCAAACCATGTTTTATTTTCTGTTCACAAGATCAATACTTATAATTACTCACTTCAGCTTCATTTTAATGTTCTTTTTATTTATGTTGCTGTAATTTTATTATTCTCCTTCTGCTTACTTCATTCTGCATTAGTTCATGTAAATATTCCCATGCTTCTCCCGATTACTCAAATAGATCATTTCTTATGACAGAGTAATATTTCATTACATACATATGCTATGACTTTTTCAGTTATTTTTCAATGGATAGGCACCCACTTTGTTTCCAGGTTTTTGTTCCCATGAAATCTTTGACCAGTGTTTGGGTAACATTAAGTCATACCCATTTAAAAGATTTAGAACCCCATGCTGTATTTTGTAAATAGCAAAGCCCTATAGAAAAGTGACTTGTGATTCTTGTGGTCTGTAATGGGAATGCAAATTTTTAAGATCTTCCTTGCCCCTAGGCTAAAGTGCACCTGGAGCCTGGGGTAGGAGGCTTGTTTTTCAGTAGATACTTTTTGATTGGGCAGTGAGTCAATAAGGTTGTTACATTCTCTGAGCCAGGAGAAGGCTATATAAGCCCTGATGTGTAGCTTTGTTTTGGGGCTCACTTTGAGAAGTGTTCTGTGATTTGATCTGGACTCTGGGAAGCCGTTGTTGAGAGCCCCCCGGCTTTGAAAAACCCAGATGTTGAAGCCCAGATGTTGATTTGGTATGGATGTAATGGTTGGACAGTTTGGAAACTGTCTACTTGATCTGTTTCTCTGTCTTGATAATTCTGTCTGTGTATTCTGAAGTTCGGGGTGCTGACCTTTTTCCCCTGAACTAGGTAAACGATACATATTTGACTGATTAAAGTAAGCTTGTTAACCCATTTTGAATTACTTTCCTTTATCAAAGCAGATCTAAAAACCTGCGTTGGCAGACACCCTGGGGATGCTGAGGTGCTTGCCGCTACATGGTCTCTCTCTAACCTACGTTTTAACAGAGGCAGATAGGTGTCTCAATGGATAAATTACTGCTCTTGGAGTCAGAGAGGACCTAAGTTCAAATAAAATTACTGGTGTGACCTTGTCATTTAATGTCTGGCTGCCTCAACTTTCTTATCTATAAAATGGGAATAATAATAGCACCCATCTTCCAGAGTTGCCATGAGGACAAAGTGAGAAATTATTTCTAAAGTTCATTGCAAACTTTAAGCTATTATTAATATCCTGTTCTGTTCTTTTCTTTGTCCTTTGCCTAACCTTGGAATTCCTTACTTCAATCAATAAAAATAATTTTGAGTACCTACCATAATAATACCCATTTCTCACAGTGAAAGATTTAAAAAGCACTTTTTTCACAACAATCTCTGAGGTAGTCTAATGAGATTTTTCTCCCATTTGACAGATGATGAGATAGAGGCACAGAAAGTTTGCCAAGATTCACAGAGCAGGTAAGTGTCAAAGTCAGGATTCAAACTCTCATCTCCTCTGCCTCAAATTCAATGTTCTTTCAACATACCAACCTCACTGACTCTGTGAAACAAAATGTGGGGGACACAAAGTAAAATCAAACATGGACTCTGACTTCAACATGCTTCAACTCCAACTGTGGGGGGAAAGATACACACACTTGAAAAAGATGACTAACGATAGATGAAAGTATGATATAAATGCCAAATAGTTGATACAGATAATAATACAGTCTCCAATAGAGATTATTTCATTTATTGTATTTGTATCTCCAAGACCTAGCACAAAGTAGCATGTAATAAATGTTTGTTTCGTTGTTGTTCAGTCATTTTCAGTCATGTCTAACTCTTTGTGATCCTATTTGGAGTTTTCTTGGCAAAAATACTGTAATGGTTTGCCATTTCCTTCTCCAGCTCATTTTACAGGTGAGAAAACTGAGGCAAATGGGGTTTAAGTGACTTGCCCAGGGTCACACAGCTAGTATGTGTCTGAGGTCAGTTTTGAACTCAGGAAGATGGGTCTTCCTGACAACAGGCCCAATACCATCATACCACTTAGCTGCCCAAATGCTTGTTGACTGATTATTATAAGAGTTTGGAGGGAGAGAGATCATAAGCAAACTGGAATAGCCAAGGAAAACCTCTCATAGGAAGTGGAAATTGAATTAAACCTTAAAAGAAAGTTCATATAAAGAGACAAAAGGAGGAGGACATCCCAGGCAGGAGCACAGTATGAAGAAAAGCATGAAGACAAACATATAAAAGCAATCATTTGTGTGGAAACCAGTTCACCTAGGGTAGAACATTAGTGCAGAAAAGTATGAGGATATGGGAAATAAGGTCAAATGGTATAATGATATAAGCACACCTCAAAGCATTGTATAAATGTGAGCTATTATTATTTCAGACTAGACAAAGGAGAGGCTAAAGGCTGAAAGACCAATTAGGAGGCTCTTACAGTAGTCTAAGGAGGAAGTGATGAGGACTCAGGGACATGCTGGTAAATGTTTACAACAACCAGCTCTCCAGGTGTGAAAATGTACACACAACACACTTTTAAATTTAATCTGTATTAAGATTTTTTTCCACCTTTTTCTTAAGTCTAGACAATCAAAGAAACAGCAAATCTAGCCCTGATTTGTAGGATTTGCTTATTTTGAGGTGTAAATGTTCATTCTGAAAATTTAACAATCTGAGCCTGAGCAGGTTAAAAAAAAAAAAAAGCCCCATCTGACCCATCACCCTGAGGATTTGAACTAAGGTGAGAGCAGTGTGAGGGGAGAGATGGGAGAGATACTGCAAAAATAGGACCAATAGTATTAGCAACTGATTGAATGCCAAAGGAAAAACTGAAACTGATGAATCAGAGCTTTCAAGCCCAGAAGGCTAAAAGGATGATGAGATCATCCCTAACCACAGCAGTAAACAAGAGGAGCAGGTTTCCGGAAAGATGGTGAGTTCAGTTTTCAATGTGTGGCGTGTAAAGTGCTGTGGGCATTTTGACAAGGCTTTTTCTTGTTGGACAAACACCTCTCACTTTCCTTCTATGGGAAAAGAAAGCAACCGATGGAGGAGTGAAGAAGGGGCCTTGTGATTGTGTTCTTTTGGAATGGGGAAGTTTACCCTTTAAAGCTGGACCAGCTGAGCTGTGGCCAAATTGTAGCTATTTTAGGACAAAATTCTTGTCTTCCATAGAGTAACATCTCTCTCTCTTGTTTTCATCTTCTGTCTCCTTCCCCTTTGCCTATAAATAAATATGTTTAGGTCTCCTCTATCAAAAGAAAGAAAGAGAAGAGGAGAGAGAGAGGGAAGCAAGGGAGGGAGGGAGGGAAAGAAAGAAGGAAGGAAGGAAGGAAGGAAGGAAGGAAGG
>NW_027186473.1:41522675-41561485 GCF_028583685.1 Petaurus breviceps papuanus
GGGAGGGAGGGAGGGAGGAAGGAAGCTGATAACCCATCAAGTTACTGCCGCATCTCTTTCCTTTCCTTCGGTATTATATATTTTTTTAAGTATTCTACCCTGGATGTCTCAATCCCCACAATCTGCCTTCTGTCTCTATCCCTTTTCTTTCCAAGTTCACTTAATTTTGCCTAATCCGGTGACTTGTCTCAGTCTTCGTCCTCCTTGACATTTGATGCTAATGACTTGTAGGTAATATCTCCTCCCTTGGCTTCTGTTACATGACTACCACCTGCTTCCCTTACCTCCCTAACAACTGCTTCTCAGTTTTCTGCCTTTGTTCCTTTATCTTTTCACCACCCAAATAGGGCTGTTCCCTGAGGTTCTTCCTTCTGCCATCTTCTGTCCTCTCTCTTTACTCTTTCCCCTAACAATCTTCTCCATGCCCAAGGTTTCATTATCACCTTGGTGCAAATGATTCCCAGATCTACATCTCTAACTCAGATATGGGCAATCTTATAGTTTCAAAAGCCTGATGAATATCACCATCCGACATATTGACTACTGGATATTTCCAAGTCAACATGCTCAAAGCTAAATTCATCATCTCTCCAAAACCTTACCCTCCTCCTTATTATTTCTGTGGATGGCACATCACCATCCAGGTACCTAAGCTGGAAACCCTGGGGTCTTCTTCATCTCACTCTCCCTACTCTTCCATTCCCCATATCTATCCAGTTGCTAAGCTCTATTGTGTCCATCCCCATAATAGCTTTCGAACCCGTCCTCTTTTTGTTCCCCCTACTGCTACCCCAGTTTAGGCTTTCATTACCTTGCTTAGATTATCCTAAAAGTTTCTCAATTGGTTCCTAAGCTTCTGGTCAGTTATTTGTCTAATCTTTCTTGCCCAAAAACTGTCAGAGTAATCTTCCTAAAGCACAGATAGGAACGTCATTCCTTTGCTCAAAAAACTTCAGTGATTCCTCATTGCCTATAAGATAAAAATTAAAATTCCTTACTCAGCATTCCAAAGTCCTCCCCAGTCCGGCTCCAATCTATTTTTCTTCTTTAACCTCAGTTCATGAGATTCCCTTTCATATACTTTATGTTCCAGCCAAACTATTCCCTGATCTAATCTTGCCTTTTCCTTTCCCTATGCGGACACCAAATATCCCTGCCTAAAACAAAGGACCTTGTCCATCCCTACCAGCATCTTTAACAATTCAGCCCATTGAAATCCTTCTCCTTCAAACCCCAGTCCAGCCCCTTCCTCATCTACGATGCCTTCCCTTATCCCTCCCTGACATCTCCCCAGCTAAAAGAGATGTCTTTCTCCTGGAATCCTTCAAGCCACTCTAATTCACCTCCCTATAAATTAAATAAAATATATATTCCCATCCCCTTATTAGATTCTAAGATCCTTGAAGGCAATGAATACCATCCTGCTTTTTTTTTTTGTTCATGCATAACAAATAATTAATGTTTGTTAAATTGAATTGGATGACTCTGTAAAGTGGGCAGTTCTTGTGCTTTTGGACCTAGTTTTGTGTTATTTACTATTAGAGAGTTAGTAAAAACTCTTAGGAAATCTTTACCCTTACCTCAGCAATTGTTAACCTCAAGCAATCAGTCAATAAACTTTATTAAACAACTATCAGTGCCAATTGTTGTTCAGTCATTTTTCAATCATGTACAACTCTTCGTGACCCTTTTGGGGGAAGAGGCAAAGACTTTACAGCATGAAAATGAAAGGCCCACTTTCTTTAGAAAGGTGATCCCTTGTTGCAGCTGTGATTTTCTGTAGGCTACATGTTCTCAGTAATTGTGAACAAAGCCTCTCCTTGGCTCGGTATGTTTTCCTACATTAACAAAAAATCTTTGTTAGCAAAGATACTAAAGTGGTTTGCCATTTCCTTCTTCAGTTCATTTTATAGATGAGGAAACTGAGGCAAATAAGGTTAAGTGACTCACCAAGGGTCACACAGTACCTGTTTGAGGCTAGATTTGAACTCAGGTCTTCTTGACTCCAAGCCTGGCCCTCTATCCACTGTACCACTTAGCTGCCCCCATTATGTGCCAGGCCCTGGACCAAATGTTGGATATGGAGAGACAGACAAAGGCAGAGACAGAGATGAAACAGAAAGAGACAGAGAGGCAGAGAGAGCTAACTCCCCTTTTTGCAGACACAGAGGTACCTGCCCTCAAAAAGCTCACCATCTAATGGAGTAGAAATATAGGAGAGTCCTACACAGTATTAAGCTGACATCTAAGTTACCAAGGGGAGGAGAAAGTTTTCTCACTAGGAAGGTTAGGAGAACAAAAGAGAACAGACTATCCCACGCCAAATAAGTTATTCATTTTGGGGGCAGTTAGGTAGCACAGTAAATAGAGCACCAGCCCTAGAGTTAGGAGGACCTGAGTTCGAATCCATCCTCAGACACTTAACACTTACTAGTTGTGTGACCTTGGGCAAGTCACTTAACCCCAATTGCCCTGCCTTCCCCCCTCAAAAAAAAAAAAAAAAGATTCATTTCTCTGAGTATTTTCTTCTTTAGTCAAAGCATCCAGACTTTCTACAGTTAAGAGGATAAAGCCAACCCACTGACATGCTATTGGCACTGTAGCCAAGTGTTTTTCTAAGCTGAGTAAATCTAAACAATTTATGGTCCTTCAAGGTGGCTCAAAAAGACTAAACGCCTGCATATCCTGATTTTACTCTATTTTTTATTTTGGGAATTTGGTTGCCAGGTAAATAGAAATACGTGACCTTCCAGAAATGTAATTTTGGGGTGAAGTGGGGTGACAGAATTAATGCCTGGGAATTTTAAGCTCCAGATACTCTTTTTTTTTAGTTCATTTTTGTCCATACCCATTGGCAGCTTCTACTCTCTTTTGAAATCAGCTGTCTCTAACAAATCACTTAGACTTCATCTCCATAGCAAAGAACAAGCTCTATTTATTTAAAATAGTAACCATAACGAGAACAGGAAGAATGTCACCACCAAGAACTCTCAACACCTATGACCCAAAGAGTCCACTCCATCTCCTCTAAAATCCCCAAGGAAACCGGGTCATGAATCTAGTCTGTCGCCATCTTGTACTTGAGAAGATGTTGGGTTGGCCAAGACCAAGAAGCAACATATAATCAATACAAAAAACCATCCATAAGTAAAGCAATTTTAAATGGCTTACTTAGACAATGCATTTGACAACAGAGGGAGCAGAATCTATTCCTTAATGTCACTGTACCTATATTTCAAACCAACTGCCAGCTCTGTAAGATTATAAATAGGCCATGCTAACAGTAATAACTTCATTCCAGGAAACATGTTCGCATAGTACCCCAAGTGTCAAAGGAACAGACATATAGAGAAAGTTGTTATTAACCTGGAGTTGGAAAAAGATCGATGGTGCAGTGTAATATAGGAAAACATGCTGAGCCAAGGAGAGGTGGTGGTCTGGTCACAATGACTGGGAACATGTAGCCTAAGGAAAATCACAGCTGCAACAAGGGACCACCTTTCTAAAGAAAGTGGGCCTTTCATTTTCATACTATAAAGTCTTTTTACAAACCTGGATATTCTTTTCAAAGGAAAAGTGCTGAGACTCATTCTTTCTTTAGTTCCAGCATTTCTGGACATCCCCTCTTGTCACTCTAAACCCGAACTCTGCCCCTGGGACTCTTACCTCTGTAACAGACCCTTTCATCTATCTTGTCCAAAGTTAGCTCTCCACATTTACTTTCTTGACATTTCTAAACTATATCATTCAGCGATATGCTGGTAAATATTTAACAATCAGCCCATGGGCAGGGCACGTTTTTTTCTGTTAATAATCTGCATTATTATAATTTTCTTCATTGCTTTCTTAAGCCTATACAGTCAACAAAACAATAAATCAATCCCTGATTTGGAGCAATTCCTGTTTCCCAAGGTATAAATGCTCACACACTAAAATTTAACAATGGGCTTCAGGAGCCAGCACAAGGTGACTCCAGCACAGCTCTGAGTCTGCAGCAAACATGTACCTCTCACCATTCCTAGCACCCTTTTTTGCAATCATCTCCTATTAGAATTTAAGTGTGGACTTGCCTGCAAAAGGATAGATTGATCACAGTCACCATCTTTTTTCAATCTCCCACATTATAACTGAGGGAATTGAGGCCCAGGGAAATTTAAAAATTTGACCAATGGTATACAGCTGCGTGAACAAAAGTCATCTGAGTCTGAAGCCAATGCTCCTCTGTACAAGGTTGATTCAGATCTAATCCTTCCCAAAAAACACAGTATTTTTCACCACCTAACAGAAAATCTGATGTGCCCACTTTCCTCCCCTAAAGTACATGGTCTATCTTTTTATCTTCTTCATCAATGAACTCAGTGAGGATATACCATGTTTCCCCGATAATAAAACCTATCCCGAAAATAAGCCCTCCCCTTACTGTGTAAGATTCCTCTAAAATAAGCCCTCCCCCGAAAATAAGCCCTATTGAGATTGCTACTGTAGCGAAGATGACCCCCTGCACCACACCCTACATTACGGTACCCTCCGTCTCCACCTAACCCCCCCCCCCCCCCCCGTGAAACGCCCGCCGCGCTCCGAGCTGCATCCAATCAGAGCTGCAGCAGTGAGCGCCTCATCCTGTTCTTCCCCAGTGATTTGCTTGCTGGCGCCATTGAGAGCAGTGCCACAGAGGAGAGCTGAGGCGGGACAACATAAGCCCTCCCCTGAAAATAAGCCCTCTGGTGTTTTTCTTTCCAAAAAATTAATAAGACAGTGTCTTATTATCGGGGAAACACGGTATATTTTATAATGCTTAATTTTCCTAAAGCACATTATAAAACTTTTAAGAGCTCTGATAACAGCAAAGCTATGACTTTCCTTGGTCATTTGGTATTCTCTCTATCCAGTCTTACAGAGCTTTTATAAACAATTGTGTGTTAATAAAAATATTCAGTGAGAATGAGGATGGAATTGCTGACAGAGAATGAAAACTGGCAGGCGCAGAGAATATTAACAAGAGGTTGCATTATCATTTAAGTGCACAAAGTTTTTTGTTGTTGGTTTTAAAAAAAAAAACAATCCCTGTGTTCATTCCAATACTGTTTTGAATAATATTAAGAAATTTGTTGGGGCGGCTAGGTGGTGCAGTAAGTAAAGCGCGGCCCCGGAGTCAGGAAGACCAGAGTTTGATTCTGGCCTCAGACACTTAACACCCACACACACACACAAAAAAAAAAACTAGCTGTGTAACCTTGGGCAAGTTACTTAACCCCAATTGCCCTCCAAAAAGCAGAAAAACAAAACAAAAAAAGAAATTTGTTAAGGGTAGCTAGGTGGCACAGTGGATGGATCACTGGGCCTGGAGTCAGAAAGACCTGAGTTCAAATCTAGCCTCAGACACTTAAAAGTTGTGTGACCCTGGGCAAGTCACTTAACCCTGTCTGCCTCAGTTTCCTCAGCTACAAAATGAGCTGGAGAAGGAAACAGCAAAGCACTCCAGGATCTTTGCCAAGAAAACCCAAAAGGAGTCACAAAGAGTTTGAAACAACAAAACACAAGAAATTTGTCCCTATATCCTCCTAGTTTGGATGATATTTTTATTTCATGTTCATTAAATACCCATGTGGGGATTTTTTTGCCTGTCAGTTACTGAGGCTTCCTGTAATCCACACTGAAAATTTACCCCTACTGGGGCCTTTAGATTGAAAATAGAATAGGACAGTCCTAAACTTTAGCAATGACTCCCATGCCCTGGGGCCTAAGAGAAATGAAAGTGGGACTTGGGATCAATCAATCATATCCATGATCCATGATCCATTTATCCATGATCTGTCTCTCCTCTCCAAACATCAATATCAATGTTGAAAAACAGAGGGTTTTGAGTCAAGGGACCTGGGTTCAGATGAGAGCCCTGTCTCTACCTTAGACAAAGTAATTCACTTCCCCATACCTCAATTTCCCCAATTTAAAAATGAAGACTAGATGAACTGAAACGTCTACATTGGATTTAAATTTTTAAATATATTAAGGTTCTGAGGGTGCCTGTTGAAGAATGAAGACCAAGGTGGAAACAGCAAAAGGTGGAGACAGACATGAATAGAAGGGTAAGAAGACCCTCTTAGTTAATGTGGGTTTCAAGGGGTAGGTACACTTAGCACATTGCCTTGCATACAGTAAGTACTTAATAAACACATTGATATTTATTAACATAGACCAGAAAATACAAAACTATCTTATGTAGTCAACTAGGCAACACACACTGGATTAAGTGTTGTATTAGTTATTGATTAAAACTTTGTTTAAGCTTGCGTTGTCAGCTACAGCTTATGAATTAGTTCATTTTGCTTAAACTCCAAAGAAGGAGGAGAGGGCTCAAGGGAAAATGATAGGAGTGAAACTAAAAAGCACCCATACAGATGTTTTAAACTCTTCCTGACTTTATTGAATACAAATCAGATAATGCATGTAAAGTGCATTGCAAATTGTAAAACACTGTAAATATGAATTATTATTAAATGTGATGTGTGACATAGAGGAAAGGTCACTAGTTATGGACTCAGAGAACCTGGAGTTAAACTTTCCATGTCTTTGGACATGGGTCTCTGGGTCCTCAGTTTCCTTATCTGTAAAATTAAAGGGTTGGACCAGATGTATAAGCCTATAAATCCAAAGAGGGAGATGAATGGTGTTGCTACATCAGGTTTTCTCCACAGGCTTAATGGAAATTAATATAGAGGAATATTGGAATGGTAGTTAGACAAATGATAACATGCAAATATTATTTCTAAAGTCAGTCCAATAAGCATCGATCAAACGTGTTTAAGCCATTGCTAAAGTTTAGGACTGTCCTATTTGATTTTCAATCTAAATTGTGTCTAAACAAGACATAGCGCTTGGCATCTCTTGTCCTTAAGGCATTTCTGTTCTACTGGAGGACAGAACATTTTACCCCTATTAGTAAAAACAAGATAATTTGTAGAAGGTGAAAAGGCATTAGGGAAAACTTCCCAGAATAGAAAAGCACCAACCTGAGCTTCAAAGAAAAACAAAAGGATTCTAAAATCAGAATCAAAAATGGAAAAAGCACTTCAGACACAGGCACAGCCTGAGCAAATGCACAGCATTTCAGAGAACAGCATAGATAAGCCAATGTGGCTATTAAAAAGAGGGCATAAAGTGAATCCTGAAATAAGATATTTGTCCTCCGCAGTATATCTCCAACCAGGTAATTGTCTTGGCTTGTTTTGGTTTGGTTTTTTCTTAGGTGTTTCTATTAGAACAGAGAAAAAGATTACTGTCTGGTTGAGGTCAAGTGAGGTGATGAGGGCTACCAAAAAACCAGTCGGCAAGCATTTATTAAGCACCTACTATATGCCAGGCACTGTGCTAAGCACTAAAGATACAAAAAGAGGCAAAAGACAGCCCCTGCCCTCAAGGAGTTTACAATATAATGGGGGAGAAAACATACAAATAAATATATACAAAGCAATCTGTATACAAGATAAATAGGAAATAATTAACAAAGGGAAGGCACTGGAATTAAGAGGAGCTAGGGCAGGCTCCCTGTAAAAGATGGGATTTTAGCTAGGACTTACAGGAAGCCAGGGGAGTCTACAGGCAGGATTGAGGAGGTAGAGATTTCCAGATATAGAGAAAACAGTCAGAGAAAATGCCCAGAGACCAGAGGGAAAAGAGGCCTCAGATCTTTATCTCCCCACCAGGAGTGCCCCATGAGCTCATCACTCTGTTGTTGTTTCTACGTTTACTGTTATTTTTTTGCTGAGTTTAGGTGAAATGATGCGAGCTTCAACAGGTCAGGAGAGAGAGCCATCAGAGGTCTTGAAGCAGAATCTGTTCCCGAATTGCCAGAAGCCAAATCATCAGGAGTGAAGTCTCAGTTTCCTTGACCTAGGTCATCAAGGTGGGGTGGATGGAAGACATAGTTTGAGCCCATTCTCCCCAGGCACCAAGATGGCAGAAGGGAGGGTATACCCCCAAGCAATGGGAGGGAATTTGCTTCTTCTAAGAAAATGCTCCTTTGTAAAAGCTAGAAAGAAAAAAATATCATCATGAGGAAATAGGGAAAGGGAGAAAAAAATCTACATTTTTTATAAATTTTGAATATTGGTTTTTAACTTTTAAAAAAAGTAGGCATCAAAGCTTTAACATGTGATTGGGCAATGCACAACTTTAAACAAGTCCTCTGAGAAAACTGAGATTTTCAGGGAGTTTGGTACAGTTGAAGTCAAACTGGGGGAAAAAAGTCATCAAGGATTCCTTACCGTGAGGAAGGAATTATTTCCCTGAGGATGGCATTCACTTTGAAATTTTCACTGAATACAAATTTGCCAGAACATTTTTTTCAATATAGAAGATATCTTTCATACTGAAAAAAAAGACAAATATTTGCTTAGAATGAAAAGTCAGGTTATTGTTGGAAAATAAGGTCTATTGACCAAGTACTCCCAAACTTCACCAAGGCCAAAGCAAATATAGAGGACTAAGCAGAGAGTCTGATCAACTTGATGAAGCCGAAAGAATAAAACCATTGTTTGGGGGCTTTAATTAAGTGAAGAGGACTCCTAGGAAGGCAGAAATATCCCCATGGACCAATGCCATAACTAGGGTAGGGCAATCATGACGTTGCACAAGACTTAGAAATTTAGAGGACTCCAGAGTCCCATCCCAGTGTGTTTTTCCTCTCCCCTCCACTTGGCCTCCAATATGGGCACTCCTAGTCTCTGATCCTCCTCACCCCGACTTTCTTGCTACCTACTCAGAAGTAAATTATCTTTCATCCCATAGAACCTTTATAGTGTCTTTGGGCATGCTTTCTCCCCCTCTACCCCAACTGCTGTGTTACAGGTGAGCTTCCCTCCTATCCCACTTTTTCTTCTTCCCTTTTGCCCTGGTTGTAAAATTACTAGTTCCGGTTAATGATGAGGACTGAATTTCTGCATTGAGGAGGATTTGATTGGAAGAGATTATTGTGGATTAAAGTTCTCTCATACCAGACCTATGGAAGGAGGCAGAAAAACCTGCCAGGGTCAGTCATCAATATGTTAGCCTGGTGGACAGTAGAAGAAAGCTAAGTGTTTGCAAAGCGAAGAATGGAGCTGGATCCCTAACAGGCATGAAAGCTATACATCTATGCCCAAACTCTCCATACTCCCACTGTTTACCAATAGCAGACCCAGAGAAGTAGAGAGCCCCACAACCAAGTAGGCCCAAGAGGCAGCAACAGCACAGCAGCCTGAGCTCAGTCTTCTAGAAGAGTGTTAAGCTTTCTAGGACTGCAGAACATGGAAGAGAAGAACCTAAAATATGGGCCAAGGTTGGAGTCAGAAAATCTGGATTAAAATCCTGTCTTTCTTACTATTTGCACAGCCTTGGGCAAATCATTCCCCTTCTTATGGTCTCAGTCTCTTCATCTGTTAAATGGGAGGACTGAACTAGACAGCCTCTGAAGTCCCCTCAAGAACCAAGTTGATGATCCCAGGACCAAGATATGAAAAAGCAATGTGGCCATCTCTCGATTGAAGAGCTGAGAGCAATTAGAGACATCAATAGAAGAGGAGAGATCCTGAACCCAACCAGCCAGAAAGAAAGGGAGCAAGTATGTGGTCCTGAAGCTAGAGGAACAGCAAAGGACTGAGCTATGATAGTGGGGAGCAAATAACTAGACAGTGAAGGTCTTCAAGGAAGGGGGTTGGGTTTCCAGCAACCCCAAATTCATTTCCTTTCTTGGCAAACTCAAAACCTTTAGGTAGTGCAATAAGGTTGGAGATCAATGGAAAGAAGAATTGCTTTTATTGTTTATGGGCAACTGAGAGTCCTTCATGTTGTGTACCTTCTGTAGAAGTGAAATAAAGACTGTTCTGTATCCTAAACAAATTTCAATCTGGTTACCTGCATGGGAGTTGAGAACTCTTTAACCCTATCTATGAAGACCTGGAAATAAAGTACATTGTGAGATTAGCAGGGGAAACTTGGGTAAGGAAAAAATGAACCAAAGATTTTGGAGCAGTCTCACTATCCCCTGCCACAGATCTCTATAAGACCAGATCTCAGGGTACCAGGCCAAGAGTTACACCAATATTCTAACTTTATCCTTAGCAGAAATAATAATAACATGTTTTTGTTTTTCAGATTGTGTGTGTGTATGTGACATCCTTCCCCAGGAAGGAAAACCAACAGAATACTACAGATCTCTGTGTAAGATGTTATTAAATCACCATGAAGTATATAATTATTATAATGGAGCCAGAAAACGATCCCCTGTATGTTGCACAAGGAAGTAGAAATAGGATTTAAGAAAACAAAAATGTGAGCAGCACCTGGACGACACTAAGAACAAGAACAACTTTTCAAGAGTTGAGGGATCAAATCTTTCTTTTTTCTGTCACTTCCCAATTATCTTCACCCACCCATCAGAGACCCTACCCTTGTAAGAAAACTGTATAGTTAAGCAAAACAAAACCAACACTTTAAGCCAAGTCTGACAATGTATACCTCACTCCACATATGTGATCCACCACAGGGGGAGGCATCCTTCATTGCCAGTATGAGCATGAGCAACTAACTGCATTGAAAACACAAGTGCTCAGGAGATCTGAGAAGGAAGAAATCCCTGTTAATTAGAGCAAACCATGAAGGCTTCGTGGAACAAGAGAAATCTGGGGGCACCTATTGAAGGGTGGGTGATCGAGGTGTGAGGTGTTAGAGAGAATTAGCCAAGCTGTGTTCCATGGAACCCTGAGGTTCTGTAAAATGAAAACATAAGAAAACTTCAGTGGTAGTGGTATTCTTCCTCCTAAAATATAAAATTCCATTTTATATCTGTATCTCCAAAGATTTGATACAGGTGTCATTTTTTTCAGGTGAAAACAGGCTTAATTTCTTCTAATTTGCTACAAAATTGCCCCAACTCCTTGCCCCTCCCCTAGCCCTATTCCATGAACTCAGTGCCTCTGGACCTCCATTTATGGTTTTGTCATACATTTCAAGCCCCAAAGTGTTCTAAGACCAAATAAATTGAAACAATGGAATTAGGTGAGACAGAACAAGATGCCATTGACAAAGAGTTGACCAACCTGACTGGGGCAGAGAGGGTTTGGAAAGAGAAGTAATTGGAGAGAAGGTTGAAAATGTAGGTTGGGATGAGTTCGTAAAGGGCCCTGAATCCTAAACCCAGGAGCTTAGACTTTATCTTCCAAGTACTACTATGGTATCAGCACCACCCCAATTTCAAGAAAAGAAACTACTTTTATTGAGACTTTGCAAAAGAATTAGGTTTGCTATCCATTTGGGGTTTGAATATAATAGTCACTGTGCTTTAGGCAATGGAGAGTCATTGAAGGTTTCTAAAATGTAGAGTGCCATGATCTAAGTAAGACCTGTTTTAAGAAGATTCAATGTAAGGCAACATCGTACAGTTGAAAGAATGCTGATTGGGAATCAGAGGACCCTGGTTGAATACTATCACTTAATACCAGTGTGACACTGGGCAAGTTTTATAACCTCTTTTGAATTATTCCCACTTATAGAATGCTTTCCACTGAAAGCCCCTTGAGAGCAGAACCCGTTTCAATTTTTCCCTTCGAATCCCCAGCACAACATATAGCACAAAGTAGATATTAATCCATTCATATTGATTTGCAAAATGAGAGGGTCAGAGTAACTTATGATCCTAGTGATCCAGGATTTTGTCAACCTGGATTTTCTCTCTACTAATGCAGCTTCCAACCCCTGTACACTTTAATAGACAATCTTCCTAGTTGCCCATAGCTCCAAATCTAATACCCTGTGGCCAACCTGGTGATGAACCTCTCTTGACTTAGCCAAGATAGTCCTTGGAGGACACAAATACAGTCAACTTCTGGGCCAAAATACTCAAAGCTTTTCAGGTGGATAGGACCCACAAGTTTGTATACTCTGCCAACACTCAGAAATTAGAGATCGTTTCTGTACCATAATATGGCAGAGGAAGATTTTGGTAAGGGAATGTGAGAATACAGGGGAGTTTTTTTTGCTTGTTTTTAATCTTACTACATACCACATTTTATCATTATGATTATATGTTCCTCCTCTGATTTTTCAATGTGCCGAGTCCAACATAGATAGTAAGCTAGAAGGAATCTCAGAGGTCATCTAGTCCAACATCTTCCTTTTACAGGTAAACTGAGTCCAGAGGAAACAAAGAGACTTGCCCAAGTTCACAGGAGCAGTGAGTGACAGGGACAGGACTTGAAGCCAATGCCAACACTCTTTCCGCTGTCCTATGTCAAGTCTTCCTTGACACATTGATCTGTGAAGCACCCAGAGTCCTAGATAACAAACCCAAAATCATGTGGGCATTTGGAGAATGTGACTATAGACGTTAAGGTAAGAAGACAAAGGTTTGGGGTTTTTTTTAATCTATTTTTATATTTCAAAAGTTCATTTAGTTGACTATTTAGAGTCTTGCCTGAAGTTTATAAGGTTGAATAGTCCTCCAGTCCCACAGAATTCCCACAGGGTCTTATGCTCCCAGTTGAGCTTCCAAGACCTATAGTAAACTTCAGTGTGTACAGATAAAAAATTGGGATCAAGTATTTGTGACTTTTTTGCCCTTCTGCATGACAAAAGCACCCTTTGACAAACATACTGCCTCAGTAGTACCATGAAATAGAAAAGGTTGGGACCTGTATCTGCTCTTCCTACGTCTCTCCCTTTCCCTTCCCATTCTCAATGAAAGGCCTCAATTCATAAGATTTTATTAGGAGGGAATTGACATTGGATGCTTCCACCTATGCTTTCATGCCCACACCTACACAGTATTGGCCAGCTAGGCTGGCATGAACTCACCCAAAATGATGAAGAGCGGGAAATGCTAAGTTGAGAGACAAAGCAAGAAGAAAATGAAAGAAATAGAGGAAGGAACATGGCATGGTGGACCAATTCCTATGAAAACTTTTCAAGAACCTTGAGATTTTACCTCCTCTCTTACAGGGATTAAAATTGAGTACTGGTATAATAATACTGAAGAAGCTCTGGGATTTTTCATCTTCTCATCTGTTTTCTGCTTTGAGATTCAATGCGTTCCACACTCTACCCGTCCCTGAAGATCTCTCCCTCCCTTAGTGGGAACAGAATTCCTGGGCCCTTCCTGAGTCGCCCAAACACCATTCTCTCCTCGTTTTTCTTCTACCTGCCTGGGTGCTCCTTCTCATTCTCCTTTACTAAGTTATCATCTTTGTCCTGCCCACCTAACTGTAGCTTTAGATAGACACCCTCTCTCAAGTCCCTGAGGCTTCAATTAGGCAAATGATTCCCAAATCTATACACATAGGCCTTTCTCTGAAACTCCAGGCTCACATCACTAACTTAGATGTTTTGAACTGAATGACACATAGTGTTCTTAAACTCAGTATGACCAGAACTTACTGCCTCCTAATCCCAACTCATCAATCTTCCAAACTTTCTTATTTCTGTCTATGAGCTACCATTCTTCCAGGCACCCAAGTAACAAACCTCAGAGGCAGCCTTGACGCTTCACCCTCTCTCATCTCCAGTGCCTCGTTGGTTGTCAAGTCTCATTGATTCTACCTCCACTACTTTTCTCTCAGCAGTGTTCTTCCTTCTCCCTACACAGCCACCCCCACCCTCATCATCTCTTGCCAGTACTGCTGCAACAGATTTCTAAATGGGTTCCCTCCCTCAAGTCCATCCCCTCTATAATCCATTCTTTGTGCAGCTGCCAAAGAGAGATTTCTACCACAGGTCTGTCACTACCCTGCTCAAAAAAACCATCTACCTTTCCAAGCTAAGTACACATTACTCTCCTTCATACAGTTCTCCAGACTGGCCTGCTTGCAGTTTCTCATTCTGTCTCTCACATCCATGCCTTTGCATAGGCTGTCCCCTGAGTGAAAGGCATTCCCTTCTCTTCTTTTCCTCTGAGGATCTCTAGCTTCTTTCAAAGCTCAACTCAATCACCACCTTCCCTATAAAGCCTGATCCCTCAAGTTGCCAATTCCCTTTGCCCTGAAATTACTTTCTACTTCATTTGTGGATACTGGGAATTTGTTTATATGTATCTATGTCTTTTTTCCCAATAGAATACATACTTTTTAAGAGCAAGAATTATTTTATCTTGGTCTCTGTATCTCCAAGCCTAGAAGAGTGACTGACACATGGTTAGCCTGTAATAAATGATTATTGAATTGAAGAGTAGAGGTGGCATTTAAGTTAGGTCTTGAAGGATGAAAATTATTTCAGTTGGAAAAGACAAAGAGGCAGCAGGGAGGTATGGTAGATAGAGCACTAGACCTGGAGAACAAAGTCCAGTTCAGACACTTACTAGCCATCTCCTAGTGACCCTGGATAAATGACTTTATCTGTTTGCCTGTCAAATGAGGATAATAATACCTACTTCTCAGTATTGTTGTGAAAACCAAACAAGATAATAATTACAAAGTGCTTGTCATATGGTAAGTGCTATATAAATGTTAACTATTACCATTAGAGAGGATATTCCAGCAAAATGGTAGAGAAAAGGTAGGGACTCACCCAAGGTCTTTCCAAAACCCCTCAATGCCTCAAAATTCTGGAACAGTAAAACCCACAAAAGGACAGAGTAAAACAATTTTTCCAGCCCAAGACCACTTAGAAGGTCAGCAGGAAAGGTCTATTCCACTGGGGTGAGAGTCCAGCACAGGCCAAGCCCCAGCAAACCAGTATTAGGCCTTTGGGGAAGGGGGGGGTGACTGAATCAGTAGCGACAGTGGCAGTTTCCAGACCCCTCAGCCCACAGATGGTAAGCAGGTCAGACGACTCATCAGGAGGAGATTATAGAGATTCGTTTGCTGGCACCAGCAGCTGGACTTTGTTGCTTTGCCCGTGCTTCCATCTGGGTCATGGTCCTGAGTCTCAGTCCCAGGGTGAGGAGGAGCAGAAGCAAACTAGAACTTGCTGCTGCAGGAGAGCTGGGACCCGGATCACAGTTCCCGGGTGGAAAAGAGTGCTTGTAGTCACTCACAGACTGGAGCACAGGCCAGGAGAGGAGTAAACACCTCTCTCCCTAGATCACCACCTTGGAAGAAGCGAAAATGTATGGATCTCCAGAATTATCTCTGAAAATAGCTGCACAAAAAAACCCAAAGCTTGGGACAATGCCCCCTCCATCCTGGAAGCAGAGCCCCACTTAAGCATAGAATTAAAAGGCAAGAAACAGGATGAAAAAAATGAACAAATAGTAGAAAAAGATCCTGACTATAGAAAGTTATTATAGGGAGCAGCTAGGTGGCACAGTGAATAGGGCACCAGCCCTGGAGTCAGGAGGACCTGAGTTCAAATGCGACCTCAGACACTTAACCCTTATTGGCTGTGTGACCTTGGGAAAGTCACTTAACCCCAATTGTCCTGCCCTCCCCCCTCCAAAAAACAAAAACAAACAAACAAACAGAAAGTCATTATGGTGACCAGGAAGATCAAAACACAAACTCAGAAGAAGAAAACAAAGTCAAAACTGCTATATCCAAAGGCTCAAGGAAAAGTATGAATTGGTCTCAAGCCATGGAAGAGCTCAAAAAGGTTCTTAAAAATCAAGTAAGAGAGGTGGAGGAAAAATTGGGAAGAGAAATGAGAGTGATGAAAGACAATCATGAAAAAATAGAGAAGATATTCTAAGGCCAGCTAAATTCTAGGTAAATCGTTAGCTTAAAAGGCTTAGTGTTATTATGCAAACTTTAATAAAGATACAACATAATATAAGGGAAAGAGCTCTGGCCTTAGGGTGAAAATAACCCAGTTTGAATCTCAACTAAGCCAATAATTTGCCGTGAGATTGTAAACAAGCTAGAGTGTGAGGAAGAAGGAAGAACTGAATACATGTATTATCTTCTCTTTGAACCATGGTTTCCTAATTTGTAGGTAAGTTCAATTATGTGTCTAACATATCCCCATATATTGTATCCCCAGGGCCTACTGATATTCCTAGCATTTAGGAGGTTATTTAATAAATGTACCTTATTTGATTGAATGACTAATGTGATCCCCTTTCAATTTTAATTCCTATGATCCAAAAGAATAGGCCTCCAATGATAGGACTGAAGGCAGTGAGAAAGATACTTTTGGGTGGCAACTTCTTGGTGCTAGTTAAAAATCACCCCATGAAGGTGAAGAGGTTACCCATAAAGAGGGTTAGTGTTGCTCTGGAGACCCCAAAATACCAACACGCAGGGTCCTGCCGAATGAATTCTACTCAAGTCTTCTCAGCCAAAGAAAAGTAAAATTTGTTAAAAGTTCACTAGTATTAGACACAGAGTAAGTCTGTGCTAGGTCATTCTATGGTGCCCACATGAGGGCAAGATGATGTCTTATGTACAGAAGGTTGTGGGAGGAATCTAGGGGTGGTCTAGAAGAGGAGAGTCTTCAAGAGGAGTTAATGAGGTCATTAATGAGTGATTAAGGGTGGGAAGTTGCTGGAGGCTACCTGGAGACTACAATGGTGGGCTAGGCCAGTTCAAGGGTGGATTGATATTTTGATTGGCTCAAGTGTGGGAAGTCTAGTAACAGAGGTTTGGGCACCAGCCACAATGTAAGGCTTATGGCCTCCTGCAAATGCCTCATCAAATAGGACGATTTAATCAGGGTTCAAGGGGGGTTCCCAGAGCCTGTACCTCAAAGATTCAAGGGCATTCCCAGAGCCTGCTCTTCATCAAAGGTGTCCACCTACTCTGCCTACCCATAGAGTCCCTCAATATCTATATTCATCATTTTTTCTCTCTCAGATACTAATATTCTCTCTAAGATAATAATGATAACAACAAGAAATAAAATGAGAAATGGATCGGAAAGGATCTCAGAAACTGTAGTCCAAGCCCCTTGCCTTACATATGAGGAAACAAGGTCCAGAGAGTTTGTGACTTACCTAAAATCTCCCAGGTAGTAAATAATGTAGTCAGAATTTGAACCTGGGTCCTTTGTCTCCAGACTCAGAATTCTTTCCAGGGTACCACATTGCTCTGAATCCACTCCCAGGATTCAAAATTCTAATTTAAAAATTGTGATCAGTTTCTCAGTTTCCTCCTCTATAAAAGGAGGAGGAGAAGAGGGAGGGGTTAGACCAGATGGTTTATCCCTTCCAGCTCCAAATCTATGAATAATGGATTCACCTGGGTGAAGCACACAGAATATTATGCAATGAGCATCATTTTTTCCTTAATTACTTCCACTTGGGGAAAAATCAGAAGAGAGCTGACAGCTACACCCTAAGATAAGAATTTTGTCCAACAGTTGCTTGGGCCAGATTGGTCTAAGCCAGTCTGTCCATCATTAGGAAGGTGGATGACAAAGCTAACTTCAGACAGAGACAGATATCTCCTCCAGGAATCGCTGTCCCCACACAGAGTAAGAAAATTACTCTCTGGAGCTCCATTAATTACTAGGTCCCTGGCAACGGGTGGAGAAATCATATTAATGCTTCCTGCCCAGAAAGGTCACATTCAAGTGTGGGAAGTCATATCTATGCTAGACCTTACTGCTGTTCCTAGTTATTTCCCTGATAACAGCTCCCAGGAGATGGGCCTGACTCCTATCCCAGAATCATCTGCACAGGGTAATTTGCAAGATTTATGGAGCTCAATTTTTCAGATAATTTGCTCTAAATTTTCATTGGGCAAATTCCTCTTTCTTTGGTAAGTGCTGGGACATATGGAGCAGGTAAATGAATATAAAATAGAATTTTTCTTCTAGATCTGAAGGCCCCCATTTAAGGTCTCTAATTCCCATTTTTCATTACATTAAGTGTTCCCAGGCAAGTGGTGAGAATAGTTAAAAAAAAAAAAACTCCACAGGTCATCAAGTCAACCTGGCTGCTTCCATCCTTTAATAATAGCAGCAGCAGTAGTAGCAGCAGCAGCGTCACCTTCAGCAGTTAGATGGTCTTGGACTGGCAGCCTGGGAAAAGAAAGGGACACAGATTTAGGTTTCTACCCTAAAAATTATCTAGTCCAGTCTCCCTATATTATAAATGAGGAAACTAAGATGGAAAGTGACTTAGTATAAGTCGAACTTTCCTTAAAATAATAAGTAGCATCTATCTAAAACCAAGAGTAAGCATTATTCTGTAATGGGGATATGCTAGAAGCCTTCCCAATAAGATCAGGGGTGAAGCAAGGCTATCCATTATTGCTACTATTATTCAATAGTATATTAGAAATTTCAGTAAAATGGGTATGTAATTTAGATATGAAAGGTGATATCATAAGCAAATTAGGGGAGCATGGAATACCTGTCAGATCTATGGATAAAGGAAGAACTTATGACCAAACAAGAGAGAGCATTATAATGATATAAAATGGAGAGTTTTGACTACATTAAATTAAAAGGGGTTTGAACAAACAAAACCAATGTAGCCAAAATTAAATGGAAAGCAGAGAACTGGGGGGAAATTTTGCAGCAGGTTTCTCTGACAAAGATCTCATTTCTCAATTATATAGAGAATTGAGTAAAATTTATAAGAATACCCCATTTGGTAAATGATAAATGGTCAAAGGATATGAACAGAAGAAATCAAAACTATCTATAGTTGTATAAAGAATGCTCTAAATCATTAATTGATTAGAGAAATGCACATTAAAAATACCTCTGAGATACCACCTCATACCTATCAGATTGGCTAATATGACAGAAAAGGAAAATGACAAATCCTAGAAGAGATGTGAAAACATTGAGACATGAATGAACTCTTGGTAAAGTTGTGAACTGATCCAACCATTTTGGAGAACAATTTGGAACTATACCCAAGGGCTATAAAACTGGGCATACCCTTTGACACAGCAATACCCCTATTATGTCTTTATCTGTAAAAGATCAAAGAAAAAAGAAAAGGTCTGATTTATACAAAAACATTTATAGCAGCTCTTTTTGTGGTGGGCAAAGAATTGGAAATTGAAGAGATACCTATCAATTAGGGAATGGCTGAACTTTATATATAATTATATATAATACTGAACAACAGTATTGTGTTCCATATAAGAATTGTATTCCATTCCATTGTATTCCAGCTATAAGAAATGATGAGCAGGATGGTTTCAGAAAAACCTAGGAAGACTTATATGTACTGATGCAAAGTAAACTGAGCAGAGCTTAGAGATGATTGAACACAGTAACAGCAATATTTAGGATGAATAACTCAACTTTTCTAAACAATACAATGATACAAGGCAATTCCAAACAACTTAAGATGAAAAAGACTGTCCACCTCCAGAGAAGAAATTGATGGAGTCCAAATGTAGATCACAGACCTTTTTTAACTTTCTTTATTTTTCTTGCCTTTTCATCTTTTTTATAAAAATTTATTTTCATATTTGTTTTCTTTTGCAACATGACTAATATGAAAATATGTTTTGCATGATGGCACATGTATAATCTGTATCTTCTCAAAGGGAGAGGAGAGAAGAAAGGAAGAAATTTGGAACTGAAAAATTTTTCAAAGTGTTAAAAATTATTTTTACATATAATTGAGAATAAAAATTAAATAAAAACATTCTTATGAGGAAAAAAAAAGAAAGTGACATAGGTCACAAAGACAGAATCAGAATTTGAGCAGAAGTGTTGAAAGGACATATCCAACATTCTTTCCAGAGCAAGTTTTCAATGGATTTCTCTTTGCCGGGTTCTAACCCTCATCCGTTATGCCATACCCATAAGTTAGCATTCTTCCACTGAGATACAAAATGAAAAATTTCAGGAAGTGGTGTAATGGTAAATGTTTAACACTTGACTTTCCAGTGGGGATAATTGTACCCATGACTGACTTCTAAGTTTAATTTGCATTGTTAACATTTTCTTTATCATTTTCTTAAGTCTAGATGATCAACAAATAATATATTGGGGACTAATTTGTAATTTACTCATTTGTGAGGTATAAAGGTCCACACTGAAAATGTAACCATCACTTATTTGAGCTGGTTCCAGCACAATCCTGAACCCAAGGCAGCTTTGCAAGTAAATCTCTGAGAGAAAAGAATGATGGTGAAAATAAATGCCAGGAAAACCTGAGTTCAAATCCCACCTCAGAAACTTGACATTTACTAGCTCTGTGACCCTGGGCAAGTCACTTAACCCCCATTGCCTCACACAAAAATAAAATAAAATAAGAATGCAAGAAGGGGAGTAATGTCAAATAAGTATGGAAAGGAAGACTGGAAAATATTATATAGAACTTTAGATGTCAAACTGAGGAGTTGGCATTTTATCTTAGACAGAAGTCATAGGGAACTTCTAAAGATTCTTGAACAATGAAACAGCATGGTCTTATTTAACCCTAAGTGTTAAGGAAAATAAATTTCACATGTAAACATGTGAGTATGCTTGTACAGAGTATAAGGTTATTTCTTCTTTGAAACTAAATCAATTGCTGTCACTAATTTTTTTTTTATAAATTTGATATTTATTTATTTTTAACATTCTTTTTTTTATTTTGCTTCCCACATTCTCTCCCTCCCTCCCACCCTTCACCCACCCACTGAGAAGGCAAGCAAAATGATATCAATTATACATGTGAAATCATGCAAAACATATTTCCATATTAGCCATATTGAGAAAAAGGCAAAAAAATAAAGGGAGAAAATTATACTTCAATTTGTACCTAGAGTTCATCAGTTCTCTCTCTGGAAGTAGGTGGCATTTTTTTTTTATCATGAGTCCTTTGGAATTAGCTTAGATCGTTGTATTGATCAGAGTAATTGCTATCACTATTAGATTTATTTCATTGACTGGGGCGATTGGAAAAGGGAGATCTGAGGGTCAACCATCTGGTCCTCTGACCTCAGAACATAGAGTAGGAGTGGGGAACCTGCAGCCTCAAGGCCAAACTTGGCTCTCATGGTCCTCAAGTGCAGCCCTTTGACTGAATCCAAACTTCACAGAAGAAAGTTATGACACTGGAAGTTTGGATTCAGTCAAAAGGCCACAGGTTCCCCACGCCTGACAGAGTCACATATGCTGATAAATAGTTGATGGTGTTTATTCCTCTCTCCAGGTGATTAGGTTGTATTACATTGTGAAAGTGAGTAAAGTCCACTTGAAAACCAAATAGACATTTGGGAAGTTTGGCATTCCACCTGGCTACCATGCCCTGTGACGTAAAGCCCAGCCATACACGTGTACACACAATGTCCATGGATGTCTGACGTTGCTAGAGCTGAAGATGTACAAATTGTTTTACAGACTTTATCTCATCTGGACCTCTTAACAGACGTTTGAGGTATATCTGCTGTTGTTCATTCGTTTTTCAGTTATGTGTAACTCTTCATGACCCTATTTGGGGTTTTCTTGGCAAAGATACTTAAGTGGCTTACAATTTTCTTCTCCAGTTCATTTTGCAGATGAGGAAACTGAGGCAAATAGGATTAAGTGACTTGCCCAGGGTCACACAGCTAGTAAGTGCCTGAGACCAGAATTCAGGAAGATAAGTCTTCTTGACTCCAGGCTCAACTCTCTATTTACTGTCGCCTAGCTTTCCCTTACTAGCCTCATTTTACAAATGAGGAAACTGAGTCTCAGAGATGTCAAATAATTTGACTAGAGCCACATATTCAGTAAGTAGAGGAGGCCAAGATTCATAGGATCAGAGATCTAAATATGTATAAGACCTCAGAGACAACTTAGTCCAATTCTCAAGTTTTACAGTTGAGGAAACTGAGACCAAAAAAAGTCAAATGACATTCCCAAGGTCACATTGGAATTAAGTAGCAAAGGTCTCCTAAAAGTCTTTCTGACTCAAAGTCCAGCACTCCACTTTTATTGGACGGGCTTCCTCATCTACCATAAAGTTCTTCAGATCCTGCCCCTAGGTCCTGCTTGTTCCTGATTTCTGGGAATTCTCCATAACTGAACCAACCCAGACCCACTTGCTGCTCCCCAGCCATCTTCATGCTGCTGTTGGGTGCTACCCTTATAAATACTTCCCATCTCTAGGTCTTAGAACAATAATCAAATCAGCAATACCATTCCTAGAAAGGACAAGTCACTCAATTTCTCTATGGCTCAATTCACCAAATTCACTCAGATTTCCCAGACCAAATCACCCCTCCATAGGTACCTATTACCATATATATGTTGTCTTTTTTTTTCAGAATATGAGCTCCTTAATGGCAAGGATTGTGTGTATGTGTGTGTGTGTGTGTGTGTGTCTCCAGTACTTAGCACCATAGTAAGCACTTAAATACTTTTTCATACATTATTGCTTTTTCATTCCATGAATCCAATTCAATAAGCTTGTATCAAGCCCTTTCAATGTTCAGGGAACCATGATAGACAAAATCAAAGCTTCCCCTGCCCTCCAGGGTTAGTCATGTTCTATGCTACACCACCTCCCCAAACTGCTCTATTCTAGGCCCTCCTCTTATTGGTGGGAAGAGTAAAATGCTCTGTGGTCTTCTACTATATACAGAAAGTATTTTTTTTCTGTTGTAGTCCCACTTCAAAGAAGATTCTACCACAACATTGCGCTGAGAATGTTTTGAGCAAGGGTAGAGCTGGGACATACAGCTGGGTCATGGAAGGGTATTGATTATTCACCGGTTCCAGAGCATATATGGTAACTTGACCCTGCCAGTGAGTCTGGGGTGCAGAGGAGTTCCAAGAAGAGAATTTATATGGGAAGTAGGATCCCTCTGTTCAATCCTGCAATGTGGATTCCTCACAGCACCAAGGCAGGTGAGGGACCCTCAGAAACACAGTCCAATAGGGACGTATTCATTAGCAATGTCTGTGGTTGACATTCATCGCCTCCTCAGTCCAGCTGTCATATCTGAGCAAGTTCCAGTCTATCTCCAACGTAGTAGTAGTAAAAAGGAGAAAAACCAGTTCATGCCAATCTACTCTGTGACCCAGCTCCATCATTCATCTCTTATTTCTCCAATATCTTTAATCTCTGCCTGCCTCTTTACTGGTTTCTTCCCTTAAGTTTATAAACCTGCTCTTCTGGAGATTTTCCTAATCTCTTCTAATCTTAAAAAAGAAAAATACCTTCCTCTAATCCAGCCATACTTCAAGCTATTACATTTAACTGCTAAATTTCTAAAAAAAAAAAAAAAGTGGTCTATATTCATTGCCTCCACTTAATCTCCTTTTCCTCTGCACCCCTTGTGACACAGTCCTATAGTTCTCTCCTCCATCTCTTTCTCTGATAACTCATCTTCCTCTTGTCCCCTAAATGTGGGAGTCCTCCGAGGTTCTTTTCTTGGCCTCTTCCTTTTCTCATCTATGCACATGGTTTTGGTTATCACCTGCTTCTGTGACAATGACTCCAGAATCTGTATCTCTACCTCCTAACTATCTGCACCAGGATGTACTACTAATACTTCAGTCTCAATATGTCCAAAACTGAATTCATCTTCATCTTCCTCATCCTCCCCCTTCTCCTCTTCCTCCTCCTCCTCCTCACAACCCTGGCCCTCCTCCTACTTTCTCTCTCTGTTGATGACACCACCAACTCTCCCATTCATTCAAAGTAGACACTTAAGAGTCATCTTTGACTTTTCCCTCCCCCTCAATCCCCAAGTTCAATGAGTTGCAAAGTCCTGTTGATTCTATCTTAACAGTGTCTTTTTTACCTGGACTACCCCCATCCACTCCCCCTGCTATCACCAGAGCCTTTACCCCTTCTAGGAATAGTTTTCTAATTGTTCATCTGTCCATTCTTCTACCCCTCCTTAGGCCATTGTAATGATAAGGGAATTTGAAGATCTTCCCTGCCCTTAATGGGCCTCAAGTGGAAACCAACCCGAGGGGCTTGATTGGGAGGAGGCTTGTTTTTCAGGAAGACCTTTTGTTACTTTGCAATTAAGCTGTGGATCACAAAGGTTGTGATGTCTAAAGACCCTGAAGAAGGTGACGTGAGGTTTTGCTTTGGGGCTCACTTATGGGCAGAGATGTGTGATTTGGCCACATGAAACTCTGGGCAGCCACTGAGTGGCTTTGAAAACCCAGGTGGTGGTGCTTCTCTCTCTGGTAACTAACTATGTATGTATGTAATGGTCAGACAGCTAGAAGACCTGTCTGCTGAATTGCCTTATTTTCTCTGTATTTTTTTGTCTGCTTGTAATTTCTGTTTGTATTTTCTGAAGTTCAGGGTGCTGACTTTTTCCCCTGATCTAAGTGAATGAGATAGATAGATAGATAGATAGATAGATAGATAGATAGATAGATAGATAGATAGATAGATAGATAGATAGATAGATAGATAGATAGATAAATAGATATGTTTAATTAAAGATTGTTGACCCCTTTAAAGTTACTTTCCTCTAGCAAGGCAGATTAAAAGACCAGTGCTAGCAGCCATCCTGGGTATGCTACAGTACTTGCTGTTACAGCCATCCTACATACAGCTACCTGAATAATCACTTGGGTATGCCTGGCTGAAGAATTCTAGGGCCTCTTACCCCAGAGCCACCTCCTGATATGATGTGGACATAGCTTTCAGTGCCCCAAACTGTAACTTGTTTACTTCCCTCCTGCCTTAGGGCTCCTACAGAAATATTTTCCCAGTTAGAAGGTCCACACCAGGTTCAAGTTTTACACAGGAGAAAAGTGAGTTAGCAATTCACAAGAAGACTCTTCTTGGAAACAATTCAGTGTTTACAAAGAATGTTTCCCAGAGAAATAATTTGAAATACAAGTTTGGGGTGGTTTTTTTGGTTCAGTTTGGGGGGTCTGTTTCTGGATTAGACCACAGAAGACATTCATAATTGAAGGAGGCACAAATTTCAGGACATTGAGGGATCATTTCACAGGGCTTTTAAACATTCATAATTGAAGGAGGCACAATTCTCAGGACATTGAGGGATCATTTCACAGGGCTTCTAAAGCAGGGTAAAGAGGAAGCAGTGCCAAAGATGAGTAAAAGATCTCCAACTTGAATACCCCTCCAAAAAAGGCAAACAAGAGAAAATCAACAAATGTACACTTACTCTCCCATTTAATAAATTGCTTATAAAAATCATCTTAGGAAGGTGATCATAAATGATGGTATTAGTAGGGAGAAAAAGCATGTTTTTCCAAGCAATATTTCACAATAAACCATATCTTTATCATCACATAATTGACTTAAATATGTAGAGAATTCAGGACAGGAACCTACTATGCTTATCAGCTCCTGATTATAAGCACTCATTTGATTTGGTAAATCAAAATGCTATCTTAAAGAGATTTCGTCAACAAGTCATCTCCTATTCACAATCATTCATGGCATCTCCCATCTCCAATGCTTATCTCCCATGCCTATTTCATAATCATTCAAGATCCTTTGAAAGATATAACAGAAATAAACTTATTTATTGACCTTCTGATAATAAATATCAAACAGGGCATAAGATCTTCACTGTGTTGATAGAGAATTAGGTCATCACAGAGCCTGAGAGGAATGATGAATTCTTCCAGATCTTCCAATTTGTGGATACCCTCACCCCAGTTCCACCAAATCCAGAAATAATGCAGAACTTCCTGGAAGATATCCATGACCATTCAAAAGAGTTTAGCCTAACCATCCACATAAGAAAATCCAAGTGGATGAAGAGTGTCTGTTGTCCAGATTATGACATGCAGTTAGGTAGACCACTTTACAGAGTCCATCTCATAAACTTAGAGATTTGTTTGGGACACTGAGAGGTTAAAAGACTTGCCCAATATCACATAGCCAAGATTTGGCAGAAGCAGAACCCAAATCCAGGTCTTGAGGCCAGCTTTCTATACCCTATACTATGCTGCCTCTTTAAAAGTGTAAGTTGCAACCCAGGACCTATATGATCACAACTACAAAACACTTTTCATACAAATAAAGTCAGATCTAACTATTTGGAAAAATATCAATTGCTTGTGGCTGGGTCGAGCTAATATAATAAAAATGACAATTTTACCTAAATTAAATTATATATTTAGTGCCATACCAATCAATTTACCAAAAAACTACTTTATAGAGCTAGAAAAAATAGTAACAATTCATTTGGAAGAACAAACGGTCCAGAATATCAAGGGAATTAATGAAAAGAAATGCTAGGGATGGTGGACTAGCTATACCAGATTTCAATCTGTATTATAAAGCAGCAGTCATCAAAACTACTTGGTACTGGCTGAGAAATAGAAGAGTGGATCAATGGAATAGATTAGGCACATGAGATTCAGAAGTCAATGACTATAGTAATCTATTGTTTGATAAACCCCAAGACTCTGGTTTTTGGTATAAGAACTCACTATTTGACAAAAAACTGCTGGGAAAACTAGATTACAGTATAGCAGAAACTGGGCATAGACCATTGTCTAACACCATATACCAAAATCAAGTCTAAATGGGTGCATGATCTAGGTATAAAGGTTGATACTGTAAGCAATCTCAGAAAACAAGGAATAGTTTACCTGTCAGATTTGTGGAGAGGGAAAGACTTTATGACTAAACAAGAATTAGAGAGCATTATAAAATGCAAAATGGATAATTTTGATTACATTAAATTGAAAAGATTCTGTACAAACAAAGCCAATGTAACCAAGATTAAGAGGGAGGTGGGAAAATGAGAAAGAATTTTACAACCTATGTCTCTGACAAAGGACTCATTTCTAAAATATACAGAGAATTGAGTCAAATCTGTAAGAATACAAGTCATTCCCCGATTGATAAATGGTCAAAGGATATGAACAGGCAGTTTTCAGAGAAAGAAATTAAAGATATCTATAAGTACCTGAAGAAATGCTCTAAATCCCTATTGATTAGAGAAATGCAAATCAAAACAACTCTGAGGTACCACATCTCACCAGTCAGATTGGCTAAGATGACAAAACAGGAAAATGACAAATGGTGGAGAGGATGTGGGCAAATTGGAATATTTGTTGCATTGTTAGTGGAGTTGCATTCTGGAATTATGCCCAAAGGGCTATAAATAATTTCATACCCTTTGACCCAGCAATACCACTTCTAGGGTTATATCCCAAAGAGATCATAGAAGTGGGAGAAAGACCCATATGTACAAAAATATTTATAGCAGCTCTTTTTGTGGTAGCAAAGAATTGGAAATTAAGGGGGTGCCCATCAATTGGGGAATGGCTGAACAAGTTGTGGTATATACATGTTATGGAATACTATTGTGCTATAAGAAATGAGGAGCAGATGGACTTCATATTTACCTGGAGAGGCTTATACGAACTGATGCTGAGTGAGAAGAGTAGAGCCAGGAGAAATGTGTACACAATTACAGACACAACATATGTGTGATGACCAACTTTGATAGACTGAACTCTTCTCAGCAATGCAGTGATATAAGTCAATCCCAAAAGACTCATGATGGAGAGAGATTCCTACATCCAGAGAAAGAACTGAGTTTGAATCCAGATTGAAGCAAACTACCTGATCTTTTTCTTTTTCTTGTTTAGTTTTATTTCCTCTTCACCATTTTTCATTCCATCTGATACAATCCGTCTTTATAACCTGACTAATGTCTAATGTGAAAGTATTTACAAATCCTATACTTGACTGTATACCACCATGGGGGGGAGGAGAGAGAGGGGGACAGAATGTGAAACTCAAGGAATTGTGGAATTGAATCTTGTAAACTCAAAGTAAACAAACAAATTAATAAAAAAAAAAAAAGTATAAGTTGCAGAAAAGGACATAGTCTTCATTAGAAAAGAAAACCCCACAGTGGGTTTATACTAATGAAATCACAGGCCCAGTTTAAAAAAAAAAAACACATATAGTAAGCACCTGCTATATGCCAGGCACTGGGAACTTTAGAAATATTATTTCATTTTATTCTCAACAATAGTTTTGAAAGGTAGGTGCTGTTACTATCCCCATTTTACAGTTAAGGAAAATGAGGCAGACAAAGGTTAAATGCCTTGCCCAGGTCATACAATTAATTAGTCTGGATTTGAACTTGAGTCTCCCTTTCTCTAGGCCCAGCACTCTATCCACTGTACCACCTAGCATCCCTCAGTAAAATCTAAAATACTACATGTACATACATATAAGCATATACTATATATGTACATACACACATCTTAGATATACATGCACATGTATAGTTATATATACATCTACATGAGGTGGTACAATGGATAGTGTCAGGTCTAGAGTCAGGAAGACCTGAGTTCAAATCTAGCCTCAGACATTTACTAGCTGTGTGATCCTGGTCATCACTTAACCATACTTGCCTCAGTTAATGCATCTGTAAAATGAACTGGAGAAGGAAATGGCAAACCACTCCAGTGTCTTTGCCAAGAAAACTCCAAATTGGGTCATGAAGAGTTGGACTTGACTAAAATAACTGAACAATAACAATACATATGCACATCTTAGACAGACACTACAAATGAGTTCAGCTCAAAATAAAACAGGAAGAGGAGAGAAGGCTAGATTGCCTTCAGGAAATTGCAAATGACCTCTACTGACTCCAAACTTTTCCCAGAAGCAAAGACCTATCTTTTTCCTGGACTTTTTTTCCATTAAATTTCTTTTAACTAGAAATTTTTTTTCCTCTTCCTCCCACATCCCCTGCTCCTGCTGAAAAAGCACCCTCCTTTTTAATATATTGTAATTCTGTAATTATTATGGTATTTTAAGACAAGTATTATAGCATATCTCTGAATCCTGAAACAGTCTCCAAAGAAAAGAAAATGAAGGCAAAAGAGAGAGAAGTGTATGGCAGGAGCCAGTAGGCCAAAGGGTAGGGTGGTGCAATGCAAAGAACACATTTGCTCTGTGATCAAAGACCTAGATTCAAATCCTGGCTCAGAGGGATGAGCTGGGTTCACTGTGGGTGTGACCTCCTCTTTACAATATGTCAGAAACTTAGGAATTATCTTTGACTTTCTTATTTGCCTCTTTCCATATGTTTCTCTACATAGCCCAAGTTTCAATCTGTAGTATTTGCGTAAGGCTATCCTCATTGGTGGAAATGCATCATTCTTTCCAGAAATGAGAAGTCTTCTGCAAATGACCCAGAATTGAAACCTGGGCTACATCTAACAATGTTTAGTCCACTAAAGTCCTCTTCAGATTTCTTACTCTCTTGTCGGGGTGCCCCCCAACATCTTGAAAGCAATACCAGGGGGATGCAAGCATTGACGTGTCCTATCAAGCTGGAAACACTTTGAAAATGAGACTGGGGGTGGCAAGGTGGTCCAGTGAATAGAGCTCCAGCCCTGGAGTCAGGAGAACCTGAGTTCAAATCTGAACTCACACAATTGACACATTTGCAAGCTGTGTGACCTTGGGCAAGTCACTTAACTCCAATTGCCTTGCCTTCCCCATTTCCCCCAAAAAACTGATACTCTGAAAAGAATCACCCAGTTGGGTAGAAAAGAAAGCTGTACCTAGGAAATATTTTACCTGGGACAGAACCTGGAACAGTTCAGGGTGGAGATGGAGGTGAAAACACAAAGAAGAGTCCAACTTGAGGTACAATCTTGCCAGGAATGGGGATGACCCAGGTTGCCCCACCCCAATTCTCTGAACTCTTTCCAGATGTGAAATTTTTGCATGTATTATATTCCTGTTAGACTAGAATGAGGAAAAAAAAACCTTTCCCTGCCATCTCTTGTCCCTATATGTTTACACCAAGTCAGTCCTTCATGCCTGGAATGTACTGCCTCCTCATCTCTTCCAGTTTCAATCTTTCTCTTCCTTGGAGGTACAGTCCAAGAGCCACCTCCTTCATGAAGCCTTCCCAGATTCCCTACCCAGTCCTCCAAGTTAAAGGCATCTCTCCTCATACTTTCCTGGAGCACCATGTCTTCTTTGTCCTGGTCATACTCTACTATCAAATGTAGTTATCCTTGTGCATGTTCTACACCCTGCCCCCCCCAAGAATTGTAAGCTCCTTAAAGGCCCAGATACATTGTTTTTCATTGTAGTCATGGTACCTAGCACAGTGCTGTGTATAGAGAAGATGCTTGCAGAAGGTTTGTTGATTTGATAGGAATTGCTATTTAAGAAATTTACCCTTTATCTCTCCAATGTTTTCCTTAAAGGAATTCTGGGCAAACAAAGCAGTATTTCTGTGTAAATTGTCTTCTTAAATTTCACTGGGAATAAGAAGATGAAGCAATAGTGTTACATAATCAGTGGGTAGGGTCAACCTGGAAGTCAGGAAGATCTGTGTCCAAGAGGGGACAAAAGCAAGCCTTGTGACCCTGGGCAAGGCACTTTAATCATCAAAGGGTATCAATAGCATTTTATTTTTTTAAGCAAAGCTCCCTTAAATATTAAGTAATAATTAATTAATTATTAATGGCCAAGCTGATCTAAAAAAGATGAGAATACATTCATCTTCACACAAGAATATATGTGTGTATATACATATATACGTACAGGTATGTGTATATACCTATATACATATATTTACATATGTGTATATGTGTGTAGAGAGAGACATATCCAGTCTCTTGATATGTTGGTTTGTTTTGCTAAACCATTTTTTTCTCCTTTTTTTTTTCTTTTTCAATAAGAAATGGTCCTCTGGAGAGGGGAGGAGAAAGATATATTAGAAAATAAAAATGAACTAAAAACCAAAGACATCCATATTTTTTCTTAACTGGGTAGGAGGAACTGGGTTCTCTTTTTCCTTCTGCATTGCTATGGAACCCTCCCACCTGAGAATTTTTCTGCATGATTGCTTACAACCAAAGGGTACTTTCTGATACCATCAGCATTCCTAAAGAACCAAATGAGAAAAGAGCTACTCACCACTCCAAGGTCAAACTAAGATCCTTAACTAGCTAGGAGCCCTCTGACACAATCCCTCTCCCAGCCCCTGCCTCCAACATGGGTCATTTCACTTCTGCTGCCTGTCTGACCCAAGAAAGACATTTTCTACCTCTGTAATCTTAGGCAGGCCACAATTCCCCCCCACCCCAGGTCTTATTTTCATGAATTTAAAGCCAGAAGAAGTCTTAGGGTCATTTAGTAAAACCCCTTCATTTTAAGGATTAGGAAACTAAAGCTTCCTAGTTCTCACAGTGAGCAAGAGACAAAGGTAAGACAAACTTTCCTCCTCTGACACCAAATCCAGTGATCTTTCCTCTGTACAATGGGGCCTGCCCACCATTTAGGAAATAAAGTACTAAAGTCTTTTCTAGCTTTAAATCCTATGCTTCTGGGTTCCTGTTGTTATTAAGTCATTTCAGTCATGTTCAACTCTCTATGACCCCATTTGAAGTTTTCTTGCCAAAGTGGTTTGCCATTTTCTTCTCCAGGTCATTTAATAGATGAGGAAACTGAAGCAAACAGGGTGAAGTGACTTGCCCAGGGTCACACAGCTATTAAGTGTCTGAAACTGGATTTGAACTCAAATCCAGCACTCTATCCACTAAACCACCTAATTGCATCCTGTGCTCATAACCATGCACTAAATAAACCAATGAAACAATACCTGATAAAAGATTCACATATGTAGATTGTACTAAATAAAAACCCACTGAAGGCCAAGATAAGCAAACAGTTGAGTACTTCTGAGGAACTTAAAAAAAAGTCATTTAAAGTTCACTGCTTTGTTCCCATGACTATCCTTATCCTTAATGCATTCATGTTCATTCATCAACCTCAGAGTCTCTTACTAAAAATAGGATAAAAATAATTACTAAGTTCCAACTTCACCTATTAGCCAGAAAAGTTCTTTTTTTAGAATGGTTTTATTTTATTTTTCTCAATTGCATGTAAAAGCAATTTTAACATTCACTTTTAAAATTTAATTTAATTTACTTTTTCTTACATTTCAAGTTTCAAACTGTTTCCCTCCATCCCTACCCTGCACTAGAGAAGACTACTATTTGACATAGATATATAAATATATGCAAAACCATATGATACATACTTCTATTTATCAATTCTTTCTTCCTTCATAGGTCTTTTGTAGTTGAGTATTTATAATATTCAGAATAACTTGGTTGTTCACAGTTTTTCTTCTAATAATATTTCTGTTACTATATCCACCATTCCCTTAGTTCTGCTCATTTCTCTCATTTTCACAGAAAAGTTCAAATTTGTGTTTAGATTTTGTTATACCATCATTAAATTCCACAAATAGTCTTCTTTTCATATTAACAATGCATTCCCCTTATTTTTCCTTTCTGTGGGAAGGTTATTTTCCCTATTCAAAAAATGACTTCTGAAACAGTAAAATTTAACCACTGAGAAATAAATGGTCCTCAATTCTGGAACTGCAGACACAGTGAGATCTGAAATATTTTTAATCTGCTACTTATTTTCTTTGTGAATGGCTCAAAGTCACTTTTGGTGGCATGACTTTTCTCTAAATTTGAATCAAGACCAAGTGTAAATTGACAGATCCCTTCAGTTATCTGGCAGATAGAAAACTTAGGGAAAAGCTTTGGTGGGAAAAGAAAAGTCTGTGTATTAACAGAGTAAAATCAACTCAAATATAAGTTGACATTTTCTCTAAGCTGAAAGAGGATTTTGGGGTTGGGAGATGAGAGTGAACCCATAAGTGAATAGAAATTCCCTCCACAACAGCCCTGGCAAGATTTATCCAATATACCTCCGGAATACCAACAGCAAAGGTGAACTCATTACCTACCAAGGCAGTTTATCCTATTTTGGTACATCTCTGTTAGGAAGTATTTTTTAAAAGAAGTTTTAATTGATATCTTTTAATTTTTATGTCATGATGGTTTCTCTCAATATCCCTCGTCTTACTACCAGATAGCTATCCCATGTAAAAAGTTTTTTGTTTGTTTTTGTTGTTGTTGTTACTGTTGTTTTTGTGTTTTTTTAGAGAGGAAAAAATGTACATAATTAATCAGTATATTGTAAGAATCTGTAAATATCAGCAAAGTGCAACTCTTGTACATCTCCCAACTCTGCAAAGGTATGAGTGTTTTCTCCAATGAGATATTTCACACTGCCTTCTATTTTTTCATTTGTTTTGATCTGTTTTATAGTATCTTTTTTTTTTTTTTTGCTTTTTGGAGGGCAATTGGGGTTAAGAGACTTGCCCAAAGTCACACAGCTAGTAAGTGTGTCAAGTGTCTGAGGCCGGATTTGAACTCAGGTCCTCCTGACTCCAGGGCCAGTGCTTTATTCACTGCGCCACCTAGCCACCCCTGTTTTATAGTATCTTGATTTCTCATAAAGTCATTAGCTTCCATTTGCTTCAATCTAATTTTGAAGGAATTATTCTCTTCTGTGAATTTTTAAAATTCCTTTTCCATCTGACCAATTAGACTTTTTAAGGCATTCTTCTTTCTCATTGGCTTTTTGGGCCTCTTTTGCCATTTGAGTTAGTCTATTTTTTAAGGTGTTATTTTCTTCAGTATTTTCTTGGGTCTCTTTTAACAGGCTATTGATTTGCTTTTCATGATTTTCTTACATCATTCTCATTTCTCTTCCCAATTTTTCTCCACTTCTCTTACTTGATTTTCAAAATCCTTTTTGAGCTCTTCCATGGCCTGCAACCAATTCATATTTTTCTCAGAAGCTTTTGATGAAGGAGTTTTGACTTTATTGTCTTCTTCTGGTTCCATGTTTTGATCTCTTTTGTCCCCAAAAAAGGATTCTATGGTCTGATTGCATTTCCTCTGCTTACTCATCTTGCCAGTTAATTACTTGACTTTTGAGCTCTTTGCCACTGTAGAACTCTGCTTCCAGAGTGGAGAGAGCTGTGTCCCAAATTGCTGGGGTTTTTGCAGTTGTCAGAGCTGTTGTCAGAGGTCTGAAGAGGGCCCCCTCTCTACAGCCCCCACAAGCTCTGGCACACTGGCTACACACCCCCAGGACCACCACCCAAGACTGTGACCCAGATCCAAGCAAGTCAAAGCAAGAGCAATTACCTTCTGAATGGTTGCTTGGTCCCCCTACGATCTGCAGGCCGGGACCTCCAGAGCCAGCCATATGGCAGCAGCTCCAGCTGCTGCTCCACAGCCATCTCTCACTCCAGGGGCAGGGGCTGGACCATGCTCTTCTGTCTCTCAGTTCCAACAGAGTTCCCCACTGAACTTTTACTTTCTTTTTGGCATTTACAGGTTGAGAAGTCTGGAAACTGCCACAGCCACTGGTGATTCACTCTCCTGAAGTCTACTCTGTCTGGTCTGCACCACTGGTCAGGGCCGCCCCGGGTCTGGGGCTCCAAACCCAGGTGAGACAGACTCCCAGCCAGGTGAGATAGACCCTTCCTGCCGGCCTTCCAGGCTGCCTTCAGCGGGAGACTTGTTTCTCTCTGTCACTTTGTGGGTTCTGTAGCTCTAAAATTTGTTTAAAGTCAATTTGATAGGTATTGAAGATGGTTGGAGCAGGAGCTTAAGTAAGTTCCTGCTTTTACTCTGAGTGTTTTCTCATATCTCTCTTTTCAAGTCATGCTTGTTCTTTGTAATTTTGCAACATTCATTTTTGATTTGGGGAGAGGTGATTATTCTTTCCATTTATGTTGTTGTAGTCATTGCATAAAGGTTATTTTTAATCTTATTTTTAATGGAAAGAAGTATAGTGTGACCCAGTATAGTAGAAGAACCCCAGACTTAGAGTCAAAAGCCTTAAGTTCAAGTGTAAGTTTTCCTTCACCTCTAAAATGAGGACACTGGATCAGATGATCTCTGAGGTCCATCTGGCTCCATAATTGTGCATGTTTAGGCATCTGTGAAATTTGCTTCTATTCAGCTTCCTCCCACTGCTCCTTGTTTTGAACTCTAATTACAAGAAGATTAAATCTCATACCTTTTCCACATAACCACCTTTCAAATATTTTTTCTTTCTGTTTAAAATAAATTTATTTATTCTTTTACACGTTTATAATCTGTCCCTCCCATATCTCTTTCCACCCCTCCATTGTTCCATCAAATAACCACAGTAATAAAAAAAAAAGAATACACTCGAAAATGCTATCCACATCCAGAGAAAGAACTGTGGAGTCTGAATACAGATCAAAGCATACTATTTTCTCTCTTTTTTTCTTCTTATGGTTTTTCCCTTTAGTTCTAATTCTTCTTTACAACACAATTAATGTGTAAATATCTTTAATATGATTGTATATGTATAATCTATATCAGATTGCATGTCATTTTGGGGAGGGAGAGAGGAAAGAGGGGGGAGAAAATTTAAAACTCAAAATCTTATAATAGTAAATTTTGAAAACTAAAATTAAATAAATACATTAGTATTTTTAAATGAGCCCATTCACCCCTCTAATTTTCTCTTCTCCACCTAAATAAGCATCTTCTATTCCTTCATTGGTTCCTTTCATGAACTGTTTTCCCATTCCAGCATGTATGAACACAGAGAGGGTTTAAGAATTCATTCAAGGATCTGGACTTCTCTGAACTAGAAACTGACTCTAAACAGACAGATTAGCTAGCTATTAACCTACAAAGCTGAGAGCAGCTGACAAGTGTTCTTTTATAAATAAATAAAAACAAGAAAGGCAGAAATTGAACAAGATCCATGAATGACTTGAAAGATGTATTTCTTAGAGGTCCCTATGCAAATATAGATCTATCCTCTTTGAGGAGGGAGAAGATGACCAGACAAAGCAATGAACTCATCTAAACTGTCTGCTAACTTCTCCCCACCTAGGTTTCCAAAGATACAAACAAGAAAGGTCTAAAGAACAGCTTCTCATCATGTGCTTCCTCCCATGGGAATCCTAGCTATCATCCCCCAAGTTTCCTGTCACCATTTTTAACCACTTGGTAATCACGGAAATCAGCTTAGGAAATGTTTGAACTATTCCCATAGGTACCTACAAATGGCAAGACACTTTGGCATGATTGGAGGAGTAAATAAAGCTTTCTGGCAGACCTACAGGCCAGAGTTCTCAAACTGAACAAATTGAAGATCATGGCATTGACAGGACAGAGGTCAAGGTTAAGAAACAATAGGGACAAAATGAAGAAGAGGCTGGTTTTGAATAAATAGCTGGTGAAGCAAATAGGAAAGCAGAATAAGGTGTCTGAATAAATGAGATCTAATTTTAAAATACACTCTATTCCAAGTACAAAAGTTATTTCAATCCTTCCCATTTTTCCTCAATGAGAATATTCTCCAACAGATTCATAGCAGAACTTTTATTTATTTAGCAAAAAATCTTAAAAGGATTTGGGTGTCCATTGATTGGGGAAGTAGCTGTACTGTAGTTGTTTGACTTAATGGGATAGTCTTGAACTGTAAGGTATGATAAATAGGAAGAGTTGAGAGAAAACTGGGAAGATTTATATGAACCAAGGCAGACTAAAGGGAGCAGAACCAGGAGAAAACAGATGATTACAACAGTGTAAATTAAAAGAATGCCAAAAGTCACACTCTTAGTGAACCAATCTTGACCCAGAGGAACAGATGATGAAATGCTCTTCCTTCCTTTTAGTAGAAGAGTGGGGAATTACAAGGGCAGAATACTGCATATATTGTCAGACATTGTGAAACTTAGTTTTGCCTAACAGGTTTTCTAATACAAGAAGAGTGTTTGTGCCATAGAGAATAGCAGCATGATGGGATGAATGGGAGGAGGGATGGGATGGGATGGGATGGGATGGGATGGGATGGGATGGGATGGGATGAATGTAGAGTCAGGAAGGCCTGGGTTCAAATCCCACCAGAGACACTTACTGGGTGTATGACCTAGGCAAGTCTGACATATTCTACATGTCTCAGTTTCCTCGTCTATAAAATTAGGCAGTTGAAATCTGGTCTTTCCAGGAACTCTTTCCTGCCAGTTTAAGCAACAAATATGGATATTCCACAGAGCTCTAAAGACAATAGTCTTGAAATTTTGAGGCTTTCTAGTTCTCACCTTCTCTAGAGTTCTTTGTTAGGTTGGAAAGGAAAAGCTTTGGTTAAAGCAAAACTCACTCAAATTTGTTAATAATGGTATAGTCAAAATATTATATTGATAGGAAAAGTGAAACATTTTAATCATTGTGCCTACTGTTATCTTTTCAATGGTAGATTTTATTTTTATTTTTTAGGAAAAAGTTTTTAGAATAGGAAAAAAGCATAGCATGTGTTAAAAATTCAGTAGGAAATAAAAGTATATCATTAGTTTTTTTTAAGACTGAGAACTACTCTTGTGACTCTTTCTTAAATTTATTTATTTATTTATTCTTAGTTTTCAACACTTGATGAAGTAGAGTTTCAAGGACTACAGGAAGATGAGGTTATTCCAAAAATGAGTTTCACATGTCAGTTATACCATAAAGGAGTTTTTGTTCAGACATGAGTTGTACTAGTCTTCAGAAGTCTCTTCCCCTAGGATACTTTGATTCTCTTATATGCTCTTCTTAAAAGACTTAGACCATATTGTTGGAAAATCCACTCTGGAAAAGAAAGTAATTTTATGACAGCTCAAATTATGTTTGATGTAAGAGTGGGAAGAACTGCCAAATGTTGGGAAGGAGGATTTGGAGAGGAGAGAAGCTTTGATGCTTCAATTCTTCTGTCTTCTCAAAATCTTCTTAAAATCTTACTACCAGAGACTGATTAGGTGGTTGATTCACATGGAGAGGTAACCTGGCATAGTGGAAGGAAGTCACAACTCTGAAATTTCCTAACTGCGTGACCTTGGCCTGTGACCTGAAATGTGGTGAAAGAGATTGGGCATCAAATCACCTAGGTCCTAATTCTTCCTCTGCAGCTTAATACCTGCTTGACTTTGGGCAAATCATCTTTCCTTTCTGGGCTTTGGCTTCTTCCCCTGTAAAATAAGCAGATTGGACTAAATGTTTGCTAAGAAATATTTCTGCTCCTATCACCATAGATTTGGAGTTAGAAGGGATACTAGGGATTATTTATCTAATCTGATCTCCTTAAAGAGTGACAGGATTTGAAAGTTGGAGGAGACATCAGTGACCATCTAGTCCAACCCATACACAAAGAAGTACCTGCTATAATATGCAAGGTAAGTGGTTTTCCAGCCTCTTTTTGAAGACCTTCAAGGAGACACAACCCATGGCTTCTCAAGAACCACCCATTTTTGGACTTTAATTTTCTTAGTATTAAATCCATTTACTTCTTGCAATTTCTGTGGATTCATCCTGATTCCACTCTCTGGGACAAAACAGAACAAATTTGCCCCCACACATCCACATGACAACCCTTCAATACTTGAAAATAGCTGTCATGTTCCCCCCAAAGTCTTCTTCTCTCCAGATTAAACTTATTCCCAATTCATTCAACCAATTCTCCTAAAACATGGACTTGAGACCCTTCATTGTGCTGGTTACCTTCCTCTGGACCTATTCCAGTTTATCAGTGTCCTTCTTAAACTATGGTACCCAGAATTGAATATAATATTTCAGATGAAGTCTGAATACTACTACCTTCTTAATCCTGGAAGCTATGCCCTTCGTTTTGCTGAGGAGAAAACCGGCACCAAAGTGACTTACCCAAAGTCACACAGATAAGAAATGACAGATTCAGGATTTGAAGCCTGATCCAAGAGTCCCCCAATACAGTTCTCTTTCCATTATACTACACTGCCTCTTTCTAGTACTAACCACCCCTTGGGACTTTGAAGGGGAAACACTTTGTAAATTTAAATAAATGTGTGCTATTTTTATCTCAATATTCATCATTATCTTAATTATCATCTATTAGCATTTCTGAAACAGCCTATAAGCAATCACATGACTATGGCCTGATGACCAAGCCATTCACCAAGTAGGTCACAAATTGGGCCTACAAGTAGCCCAGGTAAACACAGCAGAGAAAGTCAGAAGTTGTTCGACACCCCTAAACCAGAAGAAGGGACTCTGAAAAGGTACTGTTCTTCCATATGCCTTAAACTTGAAAAACCTTGAGGGCTCATGGACCCTATAGCAGTACTATCAAAGTCCTTCAGAAACTCTAT
>NW_027186473.1:41561495-41579862 GCF_028583685.1 Petaurus breviceps papuanus
ATTGATATGAGATAAGTTTGGAAAAGAAAATTGGAGTCAGATTGTGGAAAGCTTCAAGTGCCATGCTCAGTCTGCATTTTATCCTAGGGATGATAGACATTGACTAAAGGTTTTTAAACAGCTGAGTAATCATGATGGCCGCAATCTGGAGAAGAAACTGGAAACAGAGTCCAGGAAAGAAGATAGACCAAAGCAGTGGTTCTATGTGTGGGGGAGGGAGGAGGAGATAGAGAGGAATGTAAGAGAATGTAAGAATGTAAGAGAGGAATGTAAGGGAGCCAGAAGAGATAGGACTGAACTTGTTATGTGGGATGTGAGACTGAGGGAAGAGTCTAGCATTAATTTCTCTGAGGCTAAGAATCCAGGTGATTGGGAGAATGTCTATTCCCTCAACAGAATTAAAGAAGTTTGGAAGAGTGAGTTTAAGCAAGAATGACTTTCATTTTCAGGTTGAATTTGAGATGATAATGGGACAGACAGTGACATGGCTATTGGCAATGCAGAACAGGAGTTTTGCTGAGATCACAGTTACACATGAAGATTTGGGAGTCATCTGCGTAAAGAAGAAATTCTTGTTCAAATTATCTTGGACAAGTTATCTCTGAGAGGCAGCATGGGGAGTGTAGTGTTCTAATTTTGGAATTAGAGGGCCTTCATTTGAAGCCTCACTCTATAACTTATTAGCTGTGTGACTTTGGGCAAATTCCCTAGCTTCTCTGGGCCTGAATGTCTTCATTTATAAAATGAGGGGTTTGGACACCTTCATTTCTGAGTTCGCTGTCAAATCTAACCTTGGCTGATAATTGAACCAATGAGAGCAAATATGCTAATAAAAAGAGAATATGTGGATAAAAGAGAAGAGAGGCATACTTGATTACACAGATGAAGTCTGGATACAGTGAGACAATCAGCTACATCCTTCATTTTGCTGAGGAGAAAACTGATACCAAGAGGTTAAGTGATTTACCCAAAGTCACAAAGATAGGAAGTTGCAGACTCAGGATTTGAACCCAGATCCAAGATTCCCCCAATCCAGTTCTCTTTTCATGCACTACACTTGGGAGGAAAAGGAGAGATAGAGGAAAAGCCCACAAACTAGATTTTTTTCTCCAGAAGAACCTTTGCATAAGTTACATAGCATCACCCACTTTTTATAGCAGAGGAAATTAAGATCCACAGGTCACAAAGGTAGTGGGAGAGGGATTGGAACCAACATACTCTAACTCCCAATTCACCAGCCTTACTATTGTACCAACAGCTCAGACAAGAAGACCTAGGTGTAACTAAAGGTCTCTGATCAAAAAGGGAATTTCCCTTTCTCAAGTTTCCCTGGATTTTCATTTGTTGCCTGAGACAGCTTCCTTCTCTCAATTCTCTTCCTACATATTCACCATCCTTCCAGTTGGTTTACAACCTCAGAGTCATCCTCAACTTTCCCCTCCCTCACCCCCCAATACCTATTAAGTTGAAAAGTTTTAGTGATTTTATCCCAGCTATTTCCTTCTCTCCACTCATAGGGTCACCATCACAGTTGAGGGCCTCATTACCTCATCACTATTGCAGTAGCCTCCTAATTGGTCTCTGCCTTTCCTCTCCATTTCCAGTTTTATTCCACACACAGCTGCCAAATTGTTACTACTAAAATATAATTTTTACCATGTCATTCACCTAATAAATTTCATGGTTCTCCATTGTCTCTAGCATAAAAATGTAATCTCCTCTATGTGACATTCAAAACCCTTCACGAACTGGCTCTACCCAGAATTAGTATACTTCATTCCCCAAACTGGCCTACCCGCTACTCATGACATACATAACATTCCAATGTCTGAGTCCCTTCATTAGCACAGGTTGACCCCTAAGCATGAAATAAACTCCCTTCTCATCTCTGCCTCTTAGATTCCCTAGTTTCCTTCAAGGGTGAGTTCAAATACTCCCTCCTACATTCCCGCCCCAACTTGCACTTCCTCCTGAAAATAGCTTCAATTTACTTTGTATATAACTTATATTTACTTATCTGTGTACAAGTTATTTTCTCCTCCCCAAAAGAACGTAAGCCTCTTGAGGACAGGGACAGTTTGGGATTTTGCTTTGTATCTACAGTGCCTAGCATAGTTCTTCGCATATGGCAGGTACTTAATCATGCTTGATGAATGAAGAGGTGAATGAATGAATGAATGAATGAAAAGTGATTTTGCTCACTTGATCTCATATCCTTTATACATGCCTTTTATGTTCATTTGATTTTTAGTCTACAAATCTGTGAAGGAGGCAGATATTCCTGGAACAGTCTCCAGAACACACAAGCATAGGTGGGTCCTACGAATCTGGAAAGGCTATGAGTCCTGACCCAGAGATGCACTATGTATCTGTTGTCCAAGGACCAACCTAGCTGTGTTTGGAAACACTAATCACCAGACTAGTCACATGATGATGAATGTTGAGGTCACAGCAACTTGTGAAACTACCTTTTAGGTCGTATGTGGTTGTGACTTTTATTGATGGATAGAAGACCCATAGTGATGAAATCATGGGCTTTCTGGTATAACAGCACTGAAGTATGCTTTTATTTTTCAATTTGGGAAAAAGGGGTAGTGTGAATGTCAGCACCATGGAGAGAGACATGATAGAATTTGTAGTGGTTGGCTAGGTCAGCACTATATTCTTTCTGTACAATGGCAGAGCAGGACATATGGCTGTATTTTACTTCTACCGTGGGTGTCAGTAGACAGAGAAATTAAAGGAAGCAAAAGAAGATTGTTTGATGTTGGTAGTAATTAAACTGGTTTCAACTGTGAAGTCCTTGGGCCTATGAGATTGTTTGGGGGGAAAAGTCAGACCCAGATAAGACTGTGTACAAACCTCTCCATTCTCTAGTGGGCTCAGGAAAAGCATGACTGCTTTGTTTACAATGCCCAGGAGACCCTCCTGACATCAGTGTGGCTCTGTGTCTCTTGGCACTGCTGGGAAGGCACACAGGAGAGTTGTGTGGTATGTTTTACATTCTTCCTTCCTTTGGAGAGCCCTGTGGCTATGCTTAAATTCTTCCTAGTGACTGAAGGTTTAGCCTTCTACCGTGTTTCCCCGATAATAAGACACTGTCTTATTAATTTTTTTTGGACAGAAAAACACCAGAGGGCTTATTTTCAGGGGAGGGCTTATTTTAATGAGCATTGACAGCAATTTTAATAAACAGGTAAATGTGAACAAAAAAATGTACCTTTATTCAATAAGCAAATCACTGGGGAAGAACAGGATGACGCGCTCACTGCTGCAGCTCTGATTGGATGCAGCTCGGAGCGCGGCGTGCGTTTCACAGGGAGGGGGGGGAGGGATGGTGCATACAGAGGGTACCGTAATGTAGCGTGTAGTGCAGGGGATCACCTTCGCTACAGTAGCAATCTCAATAGGGCTTATTTTCTGGGGAGGGCTTATTTTAGAGGAATCTTACACAGTAAGGGGAGGGCTTATTTTTGGGATAGGTCTTATTATCGGGGAAACACAGTAGTACAGGTGAGTATATGGCAATAAAGACTTTCTGCAATGGTCTGGGCTGCATCTCTGGGACAACATTTATCTGAGATTCTACCCCCATTGACCTAGGGGTATATAGAGAGCTCAAATTCATAGATTTTCAGAGTGCCTGAAAAAGATACCCCTGTGTGACATACTGCACAAGGAGTCATTCAACCTCTGATTGGGGAATTCCAATGAGGAGAAATTTCTTGACTGGTGAAAGCCGCATTACATTTGTTGTTAGCTCTAATCATTAAAAAGCCTTTTCCTTGTATCACACACACAATTACATCTTTTCAACTTCCATACATGTCTCCCAGTTCTGCCCTCTGGACCTAAACAGAGAAGATACGATTCATTTTTCACTTGAGGGAAAGTTCTAGACAAAGCAAGAAGGAGGTAAGGGCCAAGAGTACAATGAGGGACATTTGATTTTTAGTCTACAAATCTGTGAAGGAGGCAGATGTTCCTGGAACAGTTCCCAGAACACACAAGCATAGGCAGGTCCTAGGAATCTGGAAAGTCTGTGAGTCCTGACCCAGAGATGCACTATATATCTGTTGTCCAAGGACCGAAAGTGAAGAGAAGTAGAAGAACAAGTCTGGGAACTCATCCCAGAAATTACAGTCCTGTGCTGTGCTTGGGCTACATGACCCATTTTGCTCAGAGCTCCAGCAACTGTTCATGTTCCCCTGCACAGCTCCTGTCCCAACCCAAATTATCTACTCAATGACACACTGTCAGTTATGATCACTGGTCCTGGAATTTAGACCATATTTTATATATGAAGAATCTGAGGCCAGAGACAAAAATAAAACCATCTCAGAGTCTCTCAGGGAACTTACATGTTAACATGGAAACAGCAGAATACAAACAGATATACCTTACAAGTTTGGTTTTTTTTTTTTAATGTTCATTTTGGCTATGGGGGAGGATCTGAAATAAATTAGGCTGCAGAAAATAAAAAATAAAGATATAAAATATAACTTATGGCCTTTCTTTGTAGTAACATGAAGTGTGGAAACAATGGTAGAAATTTTGTTAAAGGAAAAATATCCAAACAGCATCTTTTCTTTCTAAACCAACAAGGTGTATCTGTTCTTTTATATTACACCATATAAGGCATTCTAGTACCATTACATTTTTGTCTCCATATTCCCAGTGCCTAACAAAGAGCCTTGAACATAGTAAGCACTTAATAAATGCTGTCTGGATCAGATCAAATTGAATTGAATGCTTGGTTGATAGATAGTCAACTTTCTTTTTGGTAACTAAAAAGCATGGCCTCTGCTGGAAGTTAATAAAACCACACTACTAGCCTCATATCACTTCCTAGCAGTCAAGTTGTGATTATTTTTAATTATTACTGTCACCATTTTAAACACAAAACAAAACAAAGCTCTGACACCAGGTTCTGAGTATAGCTTTCACTGTAATTGGTATGTATGTATGTATGTATGTCAAGGAGCAACATTCCAATTACCTCCTGGTGTAATCCCCTTCCCTTCCTAGAAATGAAAGTACTTAGCAACATGGACTAGATTGTGGATGAGGAGATGGTAGACCTGGTTTTGAAAGCCTTCTGTATCATTATCTAATTGGGTACTTAGACAAGTTCCTTAACCCCTTAATGGGGGGCCATCTCCGATCATCCTGATTTATATCTTGCCACTGGATCCAGATGACTTCAGAGGAGAGAGTAAGGCTGGTGACCTTTCACAGCCCTGCCTCACTTAAATCCAATTCATTTGCATGTCATGGCATCACCTCCCTGATGGCGTGGTCCTTTTCAAGAACAAAGGACAAACAATAACTATTCCTTAATGTCTCCCATTCCACATCAGGTAAAATGGAAGCCTTGGAGCACTCAGATTAGGTGATCATGGGGTCATAGACTTTGAGTTGGAAGGTATTTTAAATGCCATCCAGTCTCATCTCCTCATTGCAGAGATGAAGAAATAAACTCAGAGCAGTTAAATGACTCCCTGTGGTCAGTGAGCTAGTAAGCATCAAGGGAATGACTGGGGCCCAGGACTTCCAGCACTCCATCTACCATGTCATGGAACTAACAGTAGCTACCTTCCCAACTCACAGAGATGCCATAAATATGATACAGCAACTGTGAAGGTATTTTGGAAATGATAAGAGACTCCACAAAGGTGAGGTATTATTAAGAGGCTGGATCACAATTGGAAAATCACCCATTACTTTCTTTTTTTTTTTTTTAAGCAATTGAGATTAAGTAACTTGCCCAAGGTTACACGGCCAGTTTTTTTTTGTGTGTGGGTGTTAAGTATCTGAGTCCAGAACCGATCCTGGGTTCTCCCAACTCCAGGGCAGGCGCTCTTCCTCACTGCCACCTAGTCACTCCCACCCATTACTTTCAATGATCCAAAACTATTCATTGTTGCAAAAATCCATTTCTTCAGTGGAAGTATGCCTGTGTCTACACTTTCCAATCCATCCTCCCCATAGCTGCCAAATTGACAATGCTACAATAGAGATTTGGCAATGCCATTCCCCTGCTCTAAAATCTTCCATGGTTCCATATTGCCCCTATTCAAAATACAAACACGTCAGCCTGGCATTTAAAACCCTCAAAAAATATGGCTAGGCAGCTGGGTGACTCAGTGGAGAGAGTGCTGGGCCTAAGGAAAACCTGAATCCAAATCTGGTCTCATACATTCACTAAGTATGTGACCCTGGGCCACTTAACCTCTGTTTGCCTTAATACAGTGGAGAAGGAAATGGTAAATCACTCCACTTTCTTTGCCAAGAAAACCTCATAGACAAAAAGGATAGTCTACAGGGTCACAAAGAGTCAGTTACAACTCAACAACAAAATATACCTATGTGTGTATACACATATATGTGTATGTATATAAACATACACACAAATAAATATATATATATATATATATGGTGTGTGTGTGTGTGTGTGTGTGTGTGTATGGTAAGTCAGTTTGCCTCAGTTTCCTGAAATGGCAAATCATTTTAGTGTCTCTACCAAGAAAAGCCCAAATGAGGTCACAAAGAGTCAGACACGACTGAACAACAACAAAAATATGGCCCTCATGTAAGTTTCCAAGCTTTTTTTACATTACTTCCTCTAATGTACTCCATATTCTAGGTAAACTGGCCTTCTACATTGTCCCCATACTCATTATTCCATTTCCCACCTCTTTATGTTTTTCAAAGGTCTTGCCCACATCTGGAATGCCCTCCTTCCTCACTTCTACTTCATAAATTCCTGTTCTTCTTTCAAAGCAAAATTCTGGTTGAGCATGTTACCAATGGTGGCTAAAGTGAGGGGAGTGGCTCAGAAAAGACAAGAATTTGAAGAAGCAGAGAAGCCTGTGAGGTTGCCATAGAGCAAGAAGAAGATACAAGAGATGGGCGGCAGCATTACATTAAAAGAAAAAGGGAAGGCCTCTGAGCAGGATTTTTAGCAAGGTAAGAACAAGAATCACACCAGATGAAAAGACATGGGGGCTCACAATTTCTTTGCAACTAGATAAAAGTTAATCTGACAAGCAGCATTCTCAACAGGGAAGAAGCTTTAGGGAAATCGAGACCAATCAATCAACAAGCATTTATTAAGCATTTACTGTTTGCCACGGCACTTTTCTAAGTGCTAAGGATACAAGGAAAAATAAAAAATAGCCCTTTTCCTCAAGAAGCTTACATTTTAATGTACATATGTAGATATATATGAGATACATTTTAAAAAATTATATAACATAACCTTAGACTCATCCCATGAGGTGGGGTGGGAAAGGGCAAGTAATTCTGATGACAATCATCAGAGATCAGCTCCTCAGCTATCAGGAGTGTGAATATATTTCCCTTTATCCATTAAATGACCAATGCTAGAAGAAAGGAAGGAAGGAAGGAAGGAAGCAAGGAAGGAAGGAAGGAAGGAAGGAAGGAAAATATGCTTAGTCAGACAGAACAAATCCCCACCAGTCTATGTTGTAGAATATCCAGGACACGTATGAGGTTTCTTAGTGAAGAAACAATTTCCATCTGGACACACTCAAAGGAGATGACCAGTAAGACAAATTTACCAGTAGTTTTGTGGCAAGAGTACTGAAGGGAATTAACATTATGACCTAGGCTTTGTGTTTTGACCAGAGATTGTGGTAGTAGTTATTATTGTTTTTAATATTTCTATCTCACTCAAGATAAACTCCTATTTACTCTTAGAAAGAAGTACAAGGAATTATAGGAGATCTTCTTCAATTGGATCCCATACTTAAGAAGATCCTTCAGAGAATGATTAACAAGAATTAACAAGAATTTAGTCTGATGGTATATGACTCATATGATGATGGCGGTGCCATATAACTTCTTATTCTTATGGGACCCATAGCAAGGCTTTGGGGTTTATGACAGTAGGTCCTGGACTTAGCAAGTAGGATTATTTAACAACTTTATATTTGTATTGTGACTTACTATGTAATATTCTTATAGTAGAAAGAATACTCCAGGAAAAATCAAAATTAATTAAAAAAGCATTTTTCTACCACTATTACTATTCTACCACATTTTCTACCACTATTACTATGCCCAACAAAGTTTTTGACTGTAAAGAAAGACCAATATGTATAAAAATGTCTTTAGCAGCATTATTCAGAATCACAAAAAGCTAGAAACAAAATTTTTATTTTTTTATATGCTTCTGATTTACATCATTCCTTTCCGCCTGATTTTGAGTTACAAATTTTCTCCCCATTTTTCCCCCACCCACTGCCACAAAACAGCAGTCCCACAGGATATCTCCTCCTCCAATATGCTCTCTCCCATATTTTCTCCCATACCCCTTTTGACTTTTCCAGTGGATCTCTATGCTGCAATGCCTACATATCTCATTTTCCAATTACATGCAAAATAGTATTAATAATAGGATATATAGATATATATACATACATGCATATATATACATATGCATATATATTTGAATATTTTATTTTAAAACTTTGAATTCCAGATTAATTCCCTTCCTTCCCCGTCACCCACCCCCACTGGGAAGACAAGCAGTTCAGTATAGGTTGTACATGGGTGGCTAATGCAAAACAATAACATAGTAGATATATTGTAAAAGACTAACTATATTTCCCTCCCTCCTATCCCACCTCCCACTTGTTCTATTCTGTACTTTGGTCCCATCCCTTTTCAAAAGTGGGTGCTTCCAACCTCCCTCCCCCCAAGCCTGCCCTCCCTTCCATCATCCCCCTCTCATCCCCTTCTCCCCCTATTCTCCTGGAGGGTGAGACACCCTATCTAGTGTGTATTTCATTCCCTCCTCAAGCCAGATTCAATGGGAATAAGGTTGACCCATTCCCTTTTGCCTTCCTATTCTTCCCCTCCATTGTAACCATTTTCCCTTGCCTCTTCTGTATGAGATAGTTAACCCCAATCTGTCTCTCCCTATCTCTTCTCATTATATTCCTCTCTCACCTCTTAATTTCACCTTTTAAGTATCATCCCTTCCTGTTAAATTGGTCCTGTGCCCTCTATCTATATATACCTGTAAACATATATACACACATTCATATATGTATTCATATGCCCATACACCCTCATATATAGACATATATATTTCTATTCCCTTCAACTACTAAGAAAATTTCATAAGTTATAATTATCGTTTTTCCAAGTAGGAATATTAATAGTTCCACTTTGATACGTTCCTTATGGTTTCTTTTCCCTGTTTACCTTCTCAAGCTTCTCTTTCTTCTTGTATCTGAATGTCAAATTTTCTATTCAACTCTGGTTTTTTTTATCGAGAATGCTTGAAAGTCCTCTATTCCACTGAATGACCATATTTTCCCCTGAAACATGATACTCAGTTTTGCTGGGTAGGTGCCAGCTCCTCTGCCCTCCAGAATATCATATTCCAAGCCCTTTGATCCCTCAGTGTAGAAGCTGTCAGATCCTGGGTTATCCTGATTGTGTTTCCACAACACTCAAACCGTTTCCTCCTGGCTGCTTGTAATATTCTCTCCTTAATCTGGGAATTCTGGAACCTGGCCATAACATTCCTAGGAGTCCCTTTCTTAGGATCTCCCCCAGGAGGTGATCGGTGGACTCCTTCAACCTCTATCTTGCCCTCCAGTACCAAAACATCAGGGCAGCTTTCCTTGAGAACCTCCTGGAGGATGATCTCTAGGCTCTTACCTTGATCATGGTTTTCAGGCAGTCCAACAATTTTTAAATTATCTCTCCTGGATCCATCCTCCAGGTCAGTGGTTTTTCCCATGAGATATTTCACATTGCCTTCTATTCTTTCATTTGTTTGGATCTGTTTAACAGCATCTTGATTTCTCATACAGTCATTAGCTTCCATTTGCTCCAATCTAATTCTGAAGCAATGATTCTTCTCATTGAGCTTTTGAAATTCTTTTTCCATCTGGCAAATTAGGCTTTTTAAGGCATTCTTCTCCTCATTGCCTTTTTGAGCTTCTTTTGCCATTTGAGTCAGTCTGTTTTTTTAAGGTATTATTTTCCTCAGTCAGGCTGTTGACTCTCATTTCATAATTTTCTTGCATCATTCTCATTTCTCTTCCCAATTTTTCCTCCACTTCTCTTATCTGCTTCTTAAGGTCCTCTTTGGCCTGTAACCAGCTCGTATTTTCCTTTGAAGCTTTTGGTGCAGGATTTCTGACTTCACTGTCTTCCTCCTGTTCCATGCTTTGCTCCTTTTTGTTCCCAAAATAGGAGTGTAATATTGGAATCTTCTGTCTGCTTTGTTTCCTTTGCCTGGTCATGTTGCCCCTCAGTCACTCGACCCCTGGGCTTTTTGCCACAGTAGGACTCTGCCACCAGACAGGGGAGCTTTCATCCCAGACGCTGGGGATTTCTCAGCTACCAGAGGTATTAGAAGGGTTCCCTCTCTGAGGTCTCCACACTCTCTGGAAAGCTAGACACACATGCCAGGACCTCCACTCTAGACTGCAATCCAGATCCAAGCAGGTTAAAGCAAGAGCAAACACCCCTTAGACTGGTCACTTGGTCCCCCTACACTCTGCAGGCCAGGAGCTTAAGCTGCCACATTGTGCTGGCTGGCTGTGCCAGCGTCTCAGGGGCTTCTCGCCCTGGGGGCAAAAGCCATGCACTCCCACTTACTGGTCCCAAAGTCCAGACTGCACTGACCTCTCACTTTGTCTTTCGCATCTATGTGTTGATAAATCTGGAAATGGTCACAGTTGCTGGTGATCTGGAGTCCCTCTGGCCAGAGGGCTGCTCAGGCCCGCCCTGGGGCTAAAGCCTTGGTATGGGGCTGGATACCTGCCAGCCTTCTGGGCTGTCCTCAGCGGGAGGTTAGCTTCTCTGTGTCATTTTGTGGGTTCTGCCGCTCCAAAGTTTGTTTAGAGTCCCCTTTTTACATGGATTGGGGAAGGTGGAAGCCAGAGCCGCGGAGAGGTTGTGCTTCTACTCCACCATCTTGGCTCCACCCTCCGAAACAAAATTTTCATTTAATCATTAAAAAAATTCATTTAGGGGCAGCTAGGTGGTGCAGAGAATAGAGCACCGGCCCTGCAGTAAGGAGGACCTGGGTTTGGATCCAGCCTGAGATACTTAACACACACACACAAAAAATAGCCATCTGACCTTGAGGAAGTCACTTAACCCCAATTGCCCTCCAAAAAGCAAAAAAAAAAAAAATTCATTTAATCAACCACTTTTGCTGCTGTTCAGTCATTTTCAGTCATGTCCAAGTCTTCATAACCCCATTTGAGATTTTCTTCAAAAAAAAATAATGGAGTGATTTGCCATTTCCTTCTTCAGTTCATTTTACAGTTGAAGAAACTGAGGCAAATAGAGTTAAGTGAGTTGCCCAGGGTGACACAGCTAGTAAGTGTCTGAGGCCAGTTTGGAACTTAGGAGGATGAGTCTTTCTGACTCTTGGCCTGGTACTGTATCCACTCAGCCACCTAGATGCCCCAATCAAGCACTATGTACCAAACACTGTGCTAAACTCTAGCGAAACCATAAAGTTCAATGGTCCTTAGAGTGCAGTGACACAGCAAAGGATAAAACCTAATAATCTTAGGGTGCAGTGACAGGGCAAAGGAAACACAGCCACAGGAAAAGTGGCAAAATCCAGTTGTCCTGATGGCAAGAATTACTTTGGCTGGAATGTAAAAGGAAATCAGGCTGATGCACAAACCCATCTTCTCTAGTATCATTTGCATGATAGAAAAAGAAAAGCTAGTCATATGGCAAGAGAGGGATAACAGGTAAACAGCCAGAATGTTCCACTTGTATGCTGGAAATGTTAGAAGAAACCAAGCAAATCCACCCACTGTGGACTCAGAGTGAACTTTTGGCAAAACACAGAAAAGGGTCACATTGGATGAGCAGTCATGGATGGGTTGAAATCTTCATTGTTAGAGGAAGTACCCAAAAGGATGAGATCACAGATCTACTTGAGAGGTTCTGCTACCATTAGTTGTGTTACTGTGGGCATCACTTAAACTCAAAGAACATTAGTTTCCTTGTTTGGGCAATAAAGGAGCCAGACTAAAACATTTCCAAGATCCTTTCCAACTCTGAAATTCTTCTAAGCATAGTTCTGAATGACTGGTTTTGAGCCCAGATTTAACATTCTGAATCTCAAATTGAGTTCCTTTCCTATAGAACTAAACCCACTTGAATCTAATTCACCTCTTGTGAGCTGTGAATTCATTCATCATTCTGGAAAACAACTTAGAAAGATGCGAAAAAAATGACTAAATTCTTTCTACTTATTGACCCAGAGATTCTACCATGAGGAATGCACCATAACAAGTTACTAACTAAAAAGAAAGACAAATGTATAAAAAAGTTTATAGCAACCTTATTTATATTCACAAAAAGCCAGAAATAAAATGTGTCCAGTGAGGAACATGTGCCCAAATTATGAAATATGAATGTACTTGAGAGAACTATAACTAGGGCAGAATGAAAGGAGCTTTACCCCAGTGCACCATAATTTAAAGGGTATGATGTTTAATGCACTTGAAATATTTCAGCAGCAATAGAAGTCATAGAATACAGTGAGTAAATGGCTCTCACTCTCAACTAAATTTGCCTTAATTAATTCTTAAATTACTTTTCCACCATGTAATGCAAAGCACCATGTGCTTACCCCAGGCACATTTCTTGCTGGTTGCCTTGGGTGCCAAAATTACTAATTATAACTGTAGTAATGGAACGGTACTGTGCCATAAAGAATCACAAACATAAAAAAGGGAAATATGGAAAGACTTGTATGAATGGTGCACAATCAAGAAAATAATCAAAAGAATACCATAACAATGGCTATGACAGTCTAGATTAAAATGACAGAGAAGCAATAAAACTCTGGTCCAACATGAAGGTTAGTATCCAGCTGTCAAAGCTGAAGGACATATTACTCCTCTCTATAAAATGTTTGGGGAGAGAACATACTTATTGATTTGAAAGGGGTTATGGCGCCATTACAAAGTATTAATCATGAAGGGTCAGGTGCATCAAAAATACAATATATTGGCAATCTTCAAGGTTCAATATGTTTGTGATCTTATAGATCAACCCATATTAAAGAGTGTTTACACCTTAACTCTCATTATTGACTGGGCATACTTTGCTTCATACATTGTTGTCTCTGACCTGAAATGTGGCGCCTTGCTTGTATAGGTTGCCTGATAGATACCACTCTAACTTTACTTGATTGCATGTGTTATAGGATTGGAGAGAATATGTTGTTTCCCCAAAATCCAAATCTGAATTCCTTTCTCTCATCTCCAAATTGCATAGGCAATCCTTATTCATATCTAACAGGTAATGAGGAGAATGCTCAGGCTGTAGTGGAAGGCTACTAATATCACAAAAAGTAGGTGAAATGAAAAGAAAATGTTATATACAGTAACAGCAAGATTGTTTTAAGAACAACTTTGAGTGACAGAGTCATTTTGATTATTATAAATACCCAAATTTACCACAAAGGATATGTGAAGGAAGATGCTATCTGCATCCAGAGAAAGAACTGATAAACAGAAGCATATATAGAATAGTATGTGTGCATGTGTGTATATTATATACACAGATGTAATGGTAGTCATCTCTAGGGTGGGGAAAAGGGAAGAAAAAAGGGAAAAAGAAAGCTACATGATAATTTCATTATATATTTAAAAAGAATAGCAAGCTGTACATAATAGATTTACAGTTTCATGTACATCATCTTTTTTTTGTTCTACTGCGTTATGAAATACTTGTTTTATTTCTTAAATTCAGAATAAAATAAATTTTAATGGAAATGGATGCAAAGAAGATGGTAGGAGACTGGTATAAAAGAACAAAAAGGTCTATAAAGTGTATTGCACCTTAAAGTACTACCTAAGTATGAGCTACTTTTAAAATGATTATCCCTTCTCAGGAATTTACTGTATGACACTATATACTTAAATCACTTAACCTCTCAGAGTCTTAGTTTCCCCATCTGTAGAATGAGGAGAATATTTACACTACCTAACAGTATTATTGTGAAGAGATCAAGCTTGCATATCGAGGCCTTAAGTCAACATGAATCCGTGATGTTCCATCTTCCACCTTAATGACTCAATGTGGCCCCTCCCAGATATCTGTAATGAACTCCCATTTTACCTCTACCTCTTGGAATCTCTTTCTCCCATAGCTGACATGTCACATCATACATGAGACTCTTACTGATTCTCCTAGTACTTAATCCCTCTTGAACTTATTTGTATTTACTTATCTGTGTATATGTTGAACTCCTCTAATAAAATGTAAACTCTTTGAGGACAAAGACTGTTTCATTTTTGTCTCTGTGCCCCCAATACCCAACACCGTGCTGTGGACCAATTTTACAGTCAATAACAGGGCCATATTAGGAGCATCATAGTGAATGAAGGGGGAAACATGTAATAATGGTTGATGTACATATAATAATTTAAGTTTTGCAAAGCTCTACACATGCATTGTATCTTATTTGAGCCTCATGATAGCCCTGTGAGACAGATCCCTTCAGGGAATATTATTACCATTTTACAGCTGGGGAAGCTGAGGTTTAGAGGACTGAAGTGACATCAGCACATAGCTAGTAAGAGCTAGAGGTAAGATTTGAACCAAGGTCTGTCTAACTCCAAGTCCAGCATGTATCTAGGCATGCAGCATGTATCTACACAAGTATAGACTACCACATCAATCTGCTGGAAACTGTACAGGGAGAAATAACAAGACCATCCAATAGATAATTGTCTGAATAAGAAGCATATAATCTTTATTGGATCAATATTGCAGATCAAATTGCAATGATGACAGAATGCTCAGGCTGGAATGGAAGGCAGACAATGAGCCAACCCCAAAAGCTAGCAAGCTCTTGGCCTATCTTTCTAGAAGCATAGTTTTAGGTATGAGAGATGTGAGCATACCACATGCATTACCAGGCAGATGGAGTTCCTTAACTTTCTTCCAAAGTAAGTTGTCTGAGTTATTTCCCATTTATTAGAATGTTGATGAGAATAAGTAAAGATGAGCCTTTGGGGGAAGAGGTGAGAGGCTTATGAGGGTAGGGTAGAGGGGAAAAGAAAAAGCATTAAAGGACATGAATTACCTGAGATATCCAGTTTCTGCTTCTTGGGAGGGTAGAGAAGGATGACATTCTATAGTGAAACATCTTTTAAGTGCAACTATTACTTTCAAGATGACTGCTTGTTTTCTTCAACATTTACCCTTTGTTATTTGTTTCATATAGTTAAATCAAGAGCAAATTAAATTCTGCGCATTAGTAAATCACAGGCGAGTTTGTTTACTTTAAAAAAAAAAAAAGGTCTCTTGTAACTTCACAGTTCAAGGATCAATCTTTCCTACCTACTACCATTTAAATTGGATTTGACCTTCCATGGCAACTCCCTCTCTGGACCAACAAGATAAAGTATGTTCTGGTTCAACCGGACTAGTCCATTATCTAAGATTACAGATGAATGAACCCCTCTCAGGCCTCTGCATAAATAAAGTCTTCTAAACATGAGTCCCTAACAAGTATCTGACTGATTGATCCATTAAAGATTATAAGCTTCTTATTCAGTCAACCAAACAATTTATCATCATCACCAAGAATGTTGAGCACTTGATTCAAAAGACATTTATTATGCAAGAGCCATGTCAATGTTCTAAGAAACAGGTTAAAAGGAAGAGCTGACTGATTTCATTGCATGAAACCTAGCTTTGAATTTTAGCTCCAAAGTATACTAACTGGCTCTCACATCTCTGAGCCTCAGTTTCTTCATGTGTAAAATGAGAAAGGTAATGGAGGTACCACCCATCTACCATGAGGTTATTATGGGGAAATTTCCTTGTAGAACTTATAGTGACATCTAGATATGAGTAAATATAAAACATTCTAATCTACAGCAAAAAAACTTTTTAATGTACAAGTGTTATAGAAATGTAAATTTTTAAGATCTTCCCTGCCCCTAGGTTAAGTGCTCCAGGAGCTTTTTGTGGGAGGCTTGTTTTTCAGGAAGGCCCACACCTTGGAGCTTTGGATTGGGCAGTGGATCCGAGAGGGTTGTTACATTCTCTGACCCAGGAGAAAGCTATACAATCCCTGATGTGAGACTTTGTTTTGGGGCTCACTTTGAGAAGTGTTGTGTGATTTGACCAGATGAGAGTCCTGGGGATGCTAGGGTGCTTGCTACCTAACAAGCTATTAGTCTTTTTCTTACTGAAATCTTCAAGTCATTTTGTAAGATTTTAATATTACTTAACAAGGTAAGACAAGTCCATATGGACTTCTGTTTTCCTGTAAACCTTAAATTCCTTTGTATTAGTAAATTAAATACTGCTGGAATTGTGCTAATTTATTCTGGCTATGAGGGTAACATTTAGTAATGGGGAAAATGTACCCTCATATTTCACAAGTTCTTTCCTTTGTCAAAGGGAGCTAATGATGCAGAGAAACATGAAATGATGAAATGACTTACCCAGTCACATAGTAGATTAATGGCAGAACCGGTGATAGGACTTACCATTGACTCCCAATCATTGCCGTCACAACCATCACACCATAATTTATCATTGAATTTTTCTTTCATCCTGAGATGTCCTCTTCTGAGTTACTGTTGTTGTTATCATTGTTGTTGTTATTTGCTCTTCGTTCTCAAAGAGCACTGTGACTTCAGGAAGGTGATGCCATGACTTTCAAGTGAAATGGACTTAAGTGAGGGAATGCTGTACACAGTCACCTGCCTCACTTTCTCCTCCAAAGTCATCTGGGTCCAGCCTTACAATGCCAAGTGGTAAGATATAGATCGGGACGACTGGAGATGGCCCATGGACACAAGTGAGAGACCTTGGCCTTTTTAAACTAAGGTCTTTCCCAGGTCTCAGTTCGACTGAGGCAATGCCCATTCAGTGATTAAGACTAGGTAAGAAATGCTGAAGCAGAGAAAGGTGGAAAGGAGGAAGGAGGGAACTTTTCTGGCCTTTGCTTCCTGGTTAAAAATAATGGTTCCTGTATTTTTCATTTTTAATCAAGTTGTAATCATAGGGGACTTGAAAGTGGCTATCCACAAGAGGAATTAATAATGATAGCTGGTGTTTATATGGTGTTTTACAGTTTACAAACATTTTTACATACATGATCTCATTGAATCTTCATAGAAGTAATTTAACTTTATTTGTATATATTCTATATGTTATTTGTTACATACAGTTGTCTTCTCCAACAGCATGTAAACTTCTGGAGGTTGAGAACTGTTTCATTTTTGTTTCTGTTATCCCAGTGCCTTGCACAGTACCTGGAATATAGTAGGTGCTTTAAAAAATGCTTGTGTGATTAATTGTTCGATAACTCTGGAACTTCAGGGCATAAAGGAGCAAGACAGAAGATCCCCAAGATTAAAATTGGAAGTGGATTTTATTACTACTGGGCTGCGGGGGTCACATACCCAAATCAGACAGCGAATTGGCATGCACAATATGCCAGTTTTTAAAGAGATTACTATAGTCTGGTTACGTAAGCTGAAACTACAATTAATGATTGGTCAGTGTATATTTGAATTTTCCCTCACCCGCCAAGTTTTTCCTTAGGCTGAGGGACAGGGAACCCAGAATGGGTGGAGAGGGGAACACCCAGAAGGGGGTGGGGGGCAGGGGACCGGGAAGAATGGAGCAGGGATTTTTCCTTAGGCTGAAACTCCTGACCATTATCAATTAGGGGAGGGAAAGGTGGAGTTATGCAGAAATGCCTCCTTACAGATCAATTGGGGAAATAGAAGGTGGGGTTGTGCTCAGCAAAACAAAGACCAATCTTTTTATCACCAAATTTGTTTTAGTAATACTATTTGACCCCTAGTCATGGGATACTAGCAGCCCAACAGTAAGGAAGGGAAGTTGTGGATTGCCCTGAGGGCAAAGGCAAATCACGTGGTAGGTGAAGGCTGGAGTAACCTGGTGTGCTCCACAGTTATTCACACAATGTCCCGAGAATTAAAAGAATGTCCACAGCACATTGGGTGGACTCTCCTTGGGGCAAACTTAGGGGAGGATGGATAGGCAAAGGGTCATGGCTTTAGACCTGGGAGGGATTTTAGAGGTCGTCTAGTTAAACCCATTCATTTTATAGCTAAGGTGTTAGAGCAACGGAAATTTAGGTGATATTTGCCCAAGATTGGATAGTAGTAAGAAACAGAACCGTCCTTTGAACATGAATAAGTCTGATACTATTGTACCTCTCTCTCTGTCTCTCTCTGTCTCTCTCTGTCTCTGTCTCTCTCTCTCTGTCTCTCTCTCTCTCTGTCTCTGTCTCTGTCTGTCTGTCTCTGTCTCTGTCTCTGTCTCTCTCTCTCTCTGTCTCTCTCTC
>NW_027186473.1:41579962-41705049 GCF_028583685.1 Petaurus breviceps papuanus
TCTCTCTCTCTTCTCTCTCTCTCTCTCTCTCTCTCCCTCTCTCTCTTTCTCTCTAGTGAGTTGCAATTTTCATCGCTGGAGGGAGTATATATCTCAGTGAGATTATATATCTATTAGAGCACTAGAGTAATTTCTTGTGAGCTGAATTTTCCAGAGTAATAAGACCAATTCTACTTATGTTTACAATTATCACATTTTTTAAAATATGCCTTCAAAATTCAATCTGATGTTATCTCTTTTTAAAGTCTTGAAACTCTAACCAAAACACTCTGAAGGATGTAAAAAACATAAGAAGAAACAGGAAATATATTTTGCTTTTGCCCTTTTATTTCCTTTTCCATCTTGTTTTTATTATATGTTTTGTTTTTATAGCAATTCATTTCTAAATATATTCCTTCTCCCCAGTAATACATGCCTTGTTTAAAACAAAACAAAAAAAGATTTTAAAAGAGAAAGGAAGCATATCAGCAAAATCAATATATCAACTATATCTTATAATATTCTACAGCCATAGTTGCTTTTGAATTTATAAGGACCTCTCAAAAAAATGAGATTTATATTTGTTCATTCCAGCAGGAGTGCTATCCATTCTTTGAACCTTCTAGAGCCTAGTCATCATCTGAACAAAATAGGAAAACATAAAAAGGCTGATTTTCCAAGAATTAGAAGGAATACTTTGACCTTTGAAAGATTTCCTGACATAGTTTGATACACTAACAAGGGGGAAGAAAGAGGAAGTCTTGTGATATTTTAAACTTATTTGAATAAAACTCAAAAATAGAACCTAAAATTTTTACTTCTACCCTGATACAAATTACCTCTAAATATATAGACTGGAGTCTGGGTGTCTATTATTATTTCAAAGAAGAAAACAACAACAATCCTGTGGATGCCTAGATACAAAATACCTGCTGCAAGGCCCCAGAGGAAAAAAAAAAGTCTTTGTATCAAAAGGATGTGAGGAATAAATCTCAGAAGGATTTAATGCAAATATTTGCTGACCATTTCAATTCATTTCCTTTCCCAAAGGAAAGCAGCATCCCCAGGATCCTTGTTTTCTTGGATTCTGGCATAGTTGCACACCTAACTCTTTCAGCTATGGTTAACTGAACTCTAAATTCACAAGAACCTAAGAGCTAGACCCTTCTCCCAGACCTTTCTGAATGACAGGTTTCATCCTTTAATATTATCCTTCTAAACTCTTCAATTGGTGCACCTCTTCCCAATCTAAAAAGTAAAAGGAAATCCCTTAATTTTTCCAGATAATGTTCAAGATGTTTGTAGTTGTGTTTTGTTTCAGTTGGCACAGTTGAAACAGGCATAAGTTTAGGAGTAGCATAAAGCATCCCATTTTAGGAACAGCAATCCTAAACCCTACCTCCTTCATGGGGTTTTTGTAAGGAAAGGAACAGAGAAATGGGAGTTGATGAATTGTCATGGGCAGACTCCAACTCAGTAACTTCTTCCTCAAGAATCTGGGGTTCACAGATGTGGCTACTCCCCTCACATACGTAGATTTTGCAACTCCTTTTCAACATGGAGGGACACTTTGTAAGGTTCTGTGGCCCCAAATGCCCTTAACCTGCAGGCATCCCCATGATAAGCCTTTCCAAACAGAATTTCATAATTCGACTGGTTCTTAGAAGGAATTCCAGCAATCACTCAGCTCACATTCAAATGCTGTATAGTTTAGTAATCATAATATTAGAATTAAAATAATCACAGACATTTAAACAGCCCTTTAAAATATGCAAAGTGCTTTTACATACATGATCTCCTTTGAGACTCACAATGAGGCTGCCATTACAGATATTATTATTCCTATTCTATAGATGAAGAAACTTAGGTTAAATGATGGTAAGTGAACATGTCCCAGGGTCACACAACCAGTAAGTGTCAGAGGCAAGATTTGAATATAAATTTTCCTGACTCCAAGATCAGTTATTTCATATCTGCTACATAATGACACCAAGGCCTACAAAATGCCAGCATGTCCTTAAGGGACCCAGGATCATCTTCAAGTCATGATGAGGCTTCAAAGGAGAATTCTGGTCACAGATTCCAGTAACTATTCTCTTTAAACTCTATTTACCCACTACAAGAGAAAACAAATGTTCCAATTTTTCATGATTTTCTGCATGAGAAAACGTGGCATGCTTCATATAGCAGGGTGTGTATGTGTCTGTATAACAATCTCCTAAGGAAAGCATATCTTTTGAGATGCTTTTAATAATGACTACACTTTGAAAGAATACTATGAGGAACATTTTGATAATTTGTGCCCATTTGACACAAAAATCCACTTGGTCCCTTGAGGTATTCTTAAATTACATTCTTTCTTAATTTTTCAAAGACCTCCTTATCCTATATAATTCATAGGTGATAGAGTGTAATGAGAATGTAAATTTAAAGATCTTCCCTGCCTCTAGGCTAAAATGCACCTGGAGCCTGGGGTGGGATGCTTGTTTTTCAGTAGGTACTTCTTGATTGGCCAGTGAGTCAATAAGGTTGTTAACATTCTCTGAGCCAGGAAAAGGCTATATAAGCCCTGATGTGCAGCTTTTTGGGGGAGCTCACTTTGAGAAATGTTCTGTGATCTGATCAGATGAAACTATGGAAAGCCGTTGTTCAGAGCCCCCCGGCTTTGAAACCCAGATGTTGCTTGGTATGGATGTAATGGTTGGACAGTTTGGAAATCTGTCTACTTGATCTGTTTTTGTCTTGATAATTCTGTCTGTATATTCTGAAGTTTGGGGTGCTGACCTCTTTCCCCTGAACTAGGTAAATGATACATATTTGACTGATTAAAGTAAGCTTGTTAATCCATTTTGAGTTGCTTTCCTTTAACAAAGCAGATGCAAGAACCTGTGGCGGCAGCCACCCTGAGGACACTTGGGGTGCTTGCTGCTACACAGAGCAAGTATTGTTATTCACATATTATAGATTGGGAAACCCAAGCACTGAAAGGTGATATGATTTATCATTTCTTTAGGTTCCCAGGCTCAGGTGCTGGGTTTATACTGATCTACCTACACATTCCCTTCGGTACTTGGCTATTATTAGAAGCTTCAGGTCCATGTATACCTTAAGACCATATAAGATTTTATGTTTCATAGACACAAAAATAGAGATCACTTTGACAATCCTCTCTGGTTACTAATATCAAGGGAGGTATAAAACAGGAAGACACAGGCTTGTCAAAACTCTTTGCTGCTATCATAGAGGAGGCCCAGCACTAAATTCAAACCAAACTGAGATTGAACCTAGAGATCATAGAATTCAGCACTAGGAGAGATCTCAGAAGTCATTTAGTCCAAACCTCATATGGTGAACAGGAGGAAATGAAGGCCTGGTTGGATTTGAATGAAGGAGAGGTTGTGATTTTTCCATAATTTCACACATAATTCCTATGTGATAGAGTTGTGGTGTCCCAGTGAATCCGAGTCCTCTGATCAGTGCTTTTCCACTTTACCCAGTTTTTTCTCCCATGGTAGTGGAGATGGAGAGGGGATTGAGAACCTCCAAATGCTCCCATTTTCTTTCTTTTCTTCCTTCCTTCCTTCCTTCCTTTCTTCCTTTCTGGAGGGGGAAAAGGCAGGGCAATTGGGGTTAAGTGACTTGCCCAAAGTCACACAGCTAGTAAGTGTTAAGTGTCTGAGGCAGAATTTGAACTCAGGTCCTCCTGACTCCAGGGCTGGTACTCCACCTAGCTGCCCCTCAAAATGCTCCCATTTTCAAATGGCTTTGTGTTGTTTGCTTTACAGGTTCCTCAGATTGGTTCCAGTCTACTTTTCCAGACATTTGACATTATTCTCCTTCATTCAATCCATCAATCAATCAGCATTTAGGATTTAACACTCACTATAAGTTCCAGCCAAAGTAGACTACTTGGAATTCCATCTCCCAGTTCAGCTTAACTATCCACACAATAAAAATCAAGTGGATGATGGACATCAACAGACTGCAGTATATTACCAATGATGATTTGGAGCACAAAGGCAGGGAAGGGGTGTAAAATACTTCGTCAAAGGGATTTATAACCGGAAAAAGAGCAAGATCAAGGAATTCCAGACAGCTCTGGGACTACACTGGTGCCCAAGTATAATCGAGGAGCCCAGCACGTTGGCTGGAAAAATTTAGGCGGGGAAGCATAGATGGTTTAGAATCCGCATCACAGGAGAAAGTGCCCATATCAATGAGATCACAGACCCAGCAAAGTATTAAAGTATTAAGGTGCTTCGAAAAACATTGGGGGGGGGGGGGGAAAAAAGCAGTAAAAAAAAATGCCAAGGACATCTAATGCATGCCCCGGGGCTGTTTGACCTTTGCTCTGGTTCATGTTCAGACACACACAGAAGCACACAGACACACGCACGCACTTTCTCTGGGCCCCTGCTGCAGAACCAGCTTGGGACACCCGGCCTGGGAAGAGCGCTTCCATTCTAGAGACCGGAAGGGGGGAGCGTCGGTTTGCAAAGCCCGAAACTAGCCCTTCGTCCTCCCAGAAACCAAGTGACCCTCGATTCAAAATCAGTTAAATATGTTTTTCTTTCTAGGACTGTGTAGTTCCCCGCCCGGGAAGCCAAGTCCGGGTGGGGCGTGGGGCCCATCTTCCCGGAACACCCCTCTCCTTCCTGCTTGGTAGCAACCGATTTCGTCAGGTCCCTGCGCTAGCCCTCCCGCTTAGCCTTCTAGCCTTCGAGTTGCGCCAAGGCAGACGTTGCTGCTGTCGCTGTCGCCGCCGCCGCCGCCGCCGCCGCCGCCGCCGCCGCCACCGCCACCGCCACCGGCTCTGCTCTTGCTGCTGCTGCTGCTACTGTTGCTGCGCCCGCTCCAGCTTCTCTCTGTCCTGCTCGGCCTGGAGAAGGAGAGGAGCCTTAAAAGAGGGCTCGCCTCGTCCGCTTTCCAGCGCAACTTTTGCCCTTCTCTTGCATTCCCCGGCCCCGGCTCCATTGTGCGGGCGTCGGGAGCCTACAGTGAATGCTGACGGAGGAGGCTGCGGGGGCTGCGGCAGCAGCCGGGCAGCCCTGAGCCCAGCCCCTCCTGCGGCCCCCGCCTCCCCCAGCAGCAGTAGCATCAGCAGCCCTCCATCCATCCTTCCCTTCCTCCCTCCCTCCATCCTTCCCTCCCGTTCCGGACCCGTGCTCGGTGGTGTCCCGGGTCGCCAGGCGGTCTGGTGCCATCGGCCGGTTCGCGCCCTTGCGGAATGTATCAGAGCCCGACCCGTTTTTGCTCGGCCCTGCTCCAGAGAGACGTGTCCAGCCTCTGCTGCGTATCCTCCTCCCGGCTGCGAAGGCAATCCCCTTCTCCCCCCGCGCCTCCGCGATCCCAGTCCCCTCGGTTCCTGTCTGAGACTGGTGCTCCCCCTCCCCCTCTCCATTCCCTTCCTTCTCCTCCTCCTCCTCCTCCACTACATTACCTGGCGGCGACCGAGCTGGCTTCTGGTCCCGGGAGTGCGTCCTCCAGGACAGGTGAGTGCATGGAATGTTCGCGGCGGCGGGGTTCCTTTTGTGGAACTCAGCCAGCCGGCGCCTAGAACCCCCAGGACAGATCTTAACGCGCGTTCTTGCCGGGGCGACTGGGAGACGCCGGGGAATGAATGGGAAGCCCCTGTCTGCCTGCCAGTCAGCCAGCCAGCCTGTCTAACCAGGCTGATTGGGAGTCAGATTCTCTCTTGGAGAAGTTCGAAATAACAATCAAACGTTGCTTGTTGTTGGACCCTACCTTTGCTTAGGTCTTACATCATACATGCTAAGAAAAGGAACAGGGTGTCCCTTATTCAGTGCTTGGACACAGTGGTTTCTGCCGTGGATTTGCTTCGAGACCTTTCTTAAATTTCCTCTTTAAGAGATGGCATTGTATTTCTCAGAACTGTGCTGGTTAGTTCTTTTAAACATCCTTAGCTATAATTTTGTATAAATATCTTTTTGTTAGTGATTGTTTTGAGTCTAAGTTAAGGTCAAGGTGTTTGATTCTGAAACAGTCTTTTATCCTACTTTTCACTGATTTAGTCTCAGCAGCATGATCCCATTTATGATAAATATTGGCTGTGTGACCCTAGGCAAGTCATTTAATCTCTGCATGATCTGCGATAGAGAAACTATAAGTTACCTGCCTTAGTAGAGGGAGGATTCTTACTAGAAGGTTCTCCCATTGCCAGTGAAATCACATGTTCAGTCTCAATCCCTAATTTTTAAACGATGAGTTTCTTTTTACTACTTTTTAGTTATTATCCTACTTACTGGTATCTAGTTTAGACTGACTCATTTTGCTTATTAGATTAGTGAACACTCTTAATTCACACAATTGTACTTTGTTGTTCATAGTTCCCTGATGGAGAATTTGCAAAGGTTGAAATATCTATATCCTGAGTAATGATTTTACAATTATCTTAATAAAGTCAGGAACTTCCCTTTCCTTTTGATTCATATTCCACCTGGGGGAAGGGGCAAAGGAAGGGTCTACAAGTCACATACCTAATAAGCATATTTTTTTTATTTGAGAAATTGTTTGACTTCACTAAATGGGCCTTTTCTGTCATTAACTTTCCTACCCGTTAAAACTAAGGTATTGGTATTTAAGACTTAAGAAGTATATGAAACAATTCTTTGTCATTTCATTTCCCAGCCTCAGTTCTTATAAGGGACAAGTATGCCAAATTGCATAACTGGGAAAATGTATTAGAAGAAATGTAGCTTTAGTAGTAACTAAAAATTGTCATCTGAGGTTAAGATGTAGCAAATGCTATTTAAACATGTTCCGAAATTGTTGATAAATGTTGTCAGGCTATATAACATTTCAGTGTAAGATCTCATTCAGCAGTAATTTTTAAGAATGAACTATTGAAAACTTTTAAGAATGGTCTGTTGAAAACTTTAAATGGACACCAGTGTTGCATTGTTGTTCTGAAGGAGGCTGTGATGTCTGTAAATTATAGTTGAGCTGCTCTGGCTGAGTGTTTCTTTTCTGGCATTGTAGCTAACAAACCTCTTAACACCTTTTTGTAGCCCACTAGGGGAGGCCTGCACTTTAGGCCAACTCCATGCTGTAGAAAGTGATACTTATCTAGTCTCCTAGGAGGCAGAGACAGCATTAGCTGGTTTTGGGGTGTGGGGTGGGGAAGACAGAATAACACTTATATGGAGGCATCCTGGTTATGAAAGGAATGTTAATTAAGACATCCAGGATTGGCTTTTTGTTAGTCTGGGATGCTTTTCCCTGGGAATTTGAAAAGAGTCTTTACTGTGGAAAAAAATCTGAGGTCAGGAAAAGGAAAAGAAGGAACCTTGAAACCAGGAGAGCCCTCCATGCTTATATTCATATGGAGGGTTGCTCTAAACAGTAAGCAACTATGAAGGAGAGAGAACTGTTGAATCAGTGTGCCAGACAGTTAAACAAGGAGTAGCTTTCATGGACCCGTGGAGGGCTACAGCTTGAAAAGAACCTGAGAAATCTTTTTTTTTTTTTTTAAGCAATTGGGGTTAAGTAACTTGCTCAAGGTTACACAGCCAGGTGTTTCTGGGTGGGTGCTAAGTGTTTGAGCCCAGATTCAATCCCCAGGTCATCCCGACACATTACTCACTGTGCTACCTGGCCACCCCCTGAGAAATCATTTTTACAGAAGAAATTGAAGACTAGCTAGGGAGGGAAAAATTACTTAAAAGGTCTGATCAAGCAGCAGAACTGAGACTTAAATCCACATCACTGGACTTCAGAATCCAGTGCTCTTTCTACTGTACCACACTGCCTTCTCTTGTTCTATTCAGCCCCACAAACATTTATTGATAACTGCTGTGTCCAGTCACTGACTTTGTTAGGTGTTAAGGATATGAAGACCTGGCTCCCCCCCCCCCAAAAAAAAGGAACAATCTCTGCCCTCTCTGATTTACATTATACTGGAACCATTAGAAAGCAAGCCTTCCAGTTTTCCAGTTATTTTCTACATGTTGATTCTTTTTCAAATAGCTATTTCCTTGTTTGAAATCTCTCTCTAAAGGGAACATTTTGTGCTCCAGGGATGGGGGGAGCCTGCAGCTTGGAGGCCACTTGTGGCCCTCCAAGTCCTCAAGTTCAGTCCTTTGTCTGAATCCAAACTTCACAGAACAAATCCTTTAAAAGAAGGATTTTTTTTCTGTAAAATTTGGACTCAGTCAAAAGGCCACACCCGAGGGTCTAGAAGACCACATGTGGCCTCAAGGCCACAGGTTCCCCACCCCTGTAACTATACTTATTGAACTGGTTAGGTTTTTTTCCCCCTTCTCAAGCTATTAATTCCAACCTTATCTGTTAGCACCTTCACTCAAGTCCTCCTAAAATGGCACTTTGTGCAGCCCTGAGTTTCATAAAGCTAGGGAGCCTGAGCTCTGTCAGCAGACTCTGGGTCTGGAGAGGGAGTGAATGTCTCTCAACAAACCTGGCTGCATTCTGAGGGTGGCCCCAGGTTCTGTGGATGTTTCACTCTCAACATCTCTTGAAACCTATCCACTAAGTTAGAATAGAGGTACCGGCCCTGATGACATTACACATCCTTGAAGAATGCATTCCAAAAGCTTATCAACTTCATTTTATTTCCACCTGATGTCTGAAATAACATCCATTCATTCATTCACCCACAAATGTGTAGCACCTGCAGTCACTGCTAGATAATAAGTCATATAAGGTAAAGTTCCCACTTCAAGAACCTCAATCTAGGTGAGCTCATAAAACATGTACACAAACAAGAAACATACAAGGCAGTCTAGGTATCACAGAATGTACCAGCACATTGCTCTGGGGTGGGGCCAGGCTCAAAGAATGACTTCTGTTCTGGGAGAGGATTTATAAAAGGGGTGACTTGAGCTGGGCAGGGAAGGATTTGAACAGTGTTTCAGTAGAAATTGGGGGAAGGTTATTCCAAGTGGAGGACCACACATTACAAAAGTAATTTAAACTCTTGCTTGGCCTTCAAGGCCAGCCCTTCCCAATCCAAACTCACTCCCAAGAATGGGGGTTCTTAAACTGAGATCTATGAATTTTTTAAATATTTTCATAACTATTTCAATATAATTGGTTTCTTTGTGATCTTATGTATTTTAAATTATGCATTTAAAAACATTTTTCTCACAGGGTTTCACCAGACTGCCAAAGGGTTCCATAATACAAAAAAGTCAGTCAATAAACTTTTATTAAATGCCTACTATGAGCCTGGCACTTTGCTAAGTGCTAGTGATACAAAAAAAGGCAAAAGATAATCCCTGCCTTCAAGGAGGTCACTCCCCAGTGCTTCAGAATCAGATTAAAATGTAATTGGGAACAATTTAACAAAATAAATAAAAATACAATACAATATAGATAATGTCAATTTGTGGTTTTCTAAGTCAGTATTCAATGTGGGACTACTAGGATCTTTCTGTCTGGAGTTGTGACTCTCCTTTCTATTTGACTTTGATCCAACTGCTGTAGGGAACCAAGTAAACCCTAAAATCCCTTTCCATGTACTCTATGTTCCCACCAAACTGGATTATTCTCTGGTCTTCTTATACACACACAACCCCTTGTTCTTTTTCTTTTTTGTGCCTTTACTCAAGCCATTCCCCGTCACTAGATGGTCCTTTTCAGTTAAGTTCTTCATGCGCTTTTAAAGCCAAGTGAAAATTCTGCCTTCCGATTTCACCATGACAATTTTCCCCATTTGCACCTCTCTGATGATACTCAGATATGTTTGTTTTAATTATCTGTGTATTTGTCCTGCCAAGTTCTATGAGGATTGAGACCATATCCCCTAAATCTTGTGTCTTCCTCAGCTACTAGCACTGCACACAGTAGGAACTCAATGTTTGAATTGTAAAATGGAACTCATAGTAGAATAGAATGGAAACTCCTTGAGGGGAGGGGCAGTTTCCATTCTTTTCTTTGTCATCCCACACACACTCATACAATCTATCACAGTACTTTGTACATAACATAAATGTTTATTGAGTTATATTGGTGATGATATTGTGAATGACACGTCATGAACTAGCAATCTTAGAAAGAACAAAACGTTTTGTAAACTTAGAGAGCCATATATAAATGTGAGCTAGCATGATTACTTCCTCTTTTTGATAACCACTTTCTCCTCACCTTCCTGCATCATACTCATGCTTTACAGACCTCAGGACTGTCCCTTTGACAGAACTCAGAGGTCATAAAGCAGTTTGCCCAAAAAAACAGGTTACTTCCAAGGTACTGGATAAAATGCAGATTAGAGAATTGCTGTGGGCTTGAAATCCTCCTCCTCCCACAACAAAGGCACTGACTGCATTTTTCCTTTCCTCACTTTATTCTCCATACAAACATAAAGGCAAATAACATCTTGGTTAAGCAGTCATACTTAGTTTGTGAGTCAGCAGCTTGGGAGGGAGGGGGAGGTGATGGACAAGGTTATAATTTATTTGTTGAGAGTAAATTGTTCTGGCCTGTGGGAGGACTGTGTCCCTCACCTATAAGCAGTATTAATGAGGTCTCTGACTGGGTAAGCTAAGTTGGGTTCTTTTTTACAAAAGTATAAACACTGAGTGTAAACCTCTGAAACATCTGGGAGGTAGATGATATAGAGCTTCAATGCCAGGAGATGAGAAGAGTAGAAATACAGCCTGATAAATCAAGGCTACAGATAGTGGCCCACAGTCTGGTTCAACCCCACCCCCAATTTTACAGAAGAGCAAACTGAGGAAATCAGTTACTTACCACTAGTGAGAAACAAAGCTAGAATTTAAACCCAGGTCCTTTGACTCTGGCTCCAGCATTCATTTCACCACACTTTCAGTCCACCAACATTGGTTCTAGAGCCAGACAGCACCCTGTGTGACCTTGATTCAGTTCGCTTCAATTTTTACCTGCCTCTGTATTTTCTAGATAAACATATTGAGAGTATAATACCTACAGTACCCTTTATCCTCATCACCAGAGCAAATGAGAAAAATAGTTACCAGTCAATCTGCAAATAGTCTTTGGTCACCTACAGGTCTTTTCCAACCTTTTCCTTTGGATAAACTTAAAATTTCCCTAAAATAGGAGTTGGGAGGAGTTTGGAACTTAAAATTAGAGATCTCCCTCCCATGCTATTCATTCCCATTGGTGATCATTCCAGAAATCTGGAAGGGAGGAAAAATTGTCCAAAAGGTAGCAGCTACAGGTTTTCCTGGGGGTAGGGTATCAGCTCTTGGAAGTCTTCAATAATTAATACCTTTTTTTAGTAGCACAAGATCTTAGGTTTAGAGCTGGAAAGTGATGTAATTACCTGAGAAGTAATGAAATCTAGCACCCTTAGGCTATTTATTGTGTTATTGATGCTTTAAAAGAAAATGTTGCTTCTCATTCTTTCTCCCATAGAATCCTCTTTTAGGACAGAGTTAAGCAAAACAATTGACCATGTTGGATTATATATGCCTCATTCCACATATGTCCTGCATCCCCTCTCTGTTGAGAGGAGAGAGGCATGTTTTATCATCAGTCCCCAGGTATCAAAAACTTTTCCCATTTTATAGATGAGAAAAATGAGGGTGAAATAGAGGAAATAACTTACTGAGGGATACACAGAAGTAAGTGGCAGTGCTGGGATTTGAACCCAGGTTTTCTGACTCCAAATGGAGTGCTCTTTCAGTCAGTCAACCAGCATTTATTAGGCATGTACATGTACCAGTTCTTTGCACTGTTCCTTGAAGTCTATTCCAATGCACCTGGGGAGAAAGATTCTTCTGTGGGCAAAAAAGATAGTCTCTGCCCTCAAAAAGTCCACAGTCCATGGGAAGAAGGAGTAATAACAGAAGTGAACCATTAATCAGATGTTCAATTTTGTGATACTAGGAGAAGAAAGGAGTAGGGGTTGTCTGGAGTAGTTGGAGAAAGCTTCTGGAGAAAAATTCCAGTTATTAAAATAGCATGATCATTGGTGCAAAGATGGAAATGAATATGGTAGAGGACATGGAACAGGGGAACAGGTCATTGGGATTAGAGTATAATGTTCAGAAAGATTGAGAGACATGGTTTCTGGGTAATTTTATTTTTTATTTTCATTTATTTATTTTTATTGTACCCCTAACTTTAAACCTCAATGGAAAGACTGTGGGAGGGATCTAGCCTGTGGTCTAGAGGAAGGCTTTGGGGGGGGGGAGGGTCTTGAGGAGGAGCTTGAGGAATTGAGGTCAGACTCCAGGAATGGAATTAAGGGTGAGAAATAAACTGAAGGCTACCTGGATAAGACAGACAATGGAGGGCTAGGATAATTTAAGGATAACTAGATTTGGGTATGGATATTTTGATAGGATCAAGGGTGGGAAGTAGCTGGACAATGGAGGGCTAGGCTAGGTTAAGAGTAAGGGATTTGGGCCTAGTGATAATGAAAGGCTTATGGCCTCAGACAAATGCCTCATCAAGTGGGAAGATTCAAGGGGGCTCCCAGAGACTGTAACCCATCAATAATAACGTTGTAATTGGTTTCCTTCCCTTAAGTAAATTGTCCAGTTAAAATGATACATACAGTATTCCATCAACTGCTTTTGTACATAGACAACTCCTTCCTAGAATATATAACTTTCACACCTCTGTCTCTTAGAAATCCTTGGTTTCTTTCTTTTTTCAAATGCTTTATTAACTTCTGATTTACATCATTCATTTCTGCCAGATTTTAAGTTACAAATTTTCTCCCTGTTTTTTCCCCTACCCACCACCCCAAAATAGCAGTCCCACAGGATATCCCCTCCTCCAATCTTCTCTCTCCCATATCTTCTCCCATACCCCCTTCGACTTTACCAGTAGGGCATGGTGGATCTCTATGCCCCAGTGCCTGTATATCTTATTTCCCAATTACATGTAAAATAGTATTAATAATAATGATATATATATATATATTTTTTTTTTTAACATTTGATTTTAAAACTTTGAATTCCAGATTCATTCCCTTCCTCCCTTGTCACCCACCCTTACTGGGAAGATAAGCAGTTCAGTATAGGATGTACATGTGTAGCTAATGCAAAACATTAACATAGTAGATATATTGTAAAAAAACAGACTATATTTCCCTCCCTCCTATCCCACCTCCCCACTTATTCTATTCTCTACTTTGATCCAATCCCTTTTAAAAAGTGGGTGCTTCCAACTTCCCTCCCCCCCCCCAGCCTGCCCTCCTTTCTACCATCCCCCCTCTCATCCCCTTCCCCCCTACTGTCCTGTAGGGTGAGATACCCTATTTAGTGTGTATGTCATTCCCTCCCAAATTCAATGAGAATAAGGTTGACCAATGCATTCCCTTTTGCCTTCCTGTTGTTCCCCTCCATTGTAACCATTTTCCCTTGCCTCTTCTATATGATAATTTACCCCATTCTGTTTCTCCCCATCTTCTCTCATTATATTCCTCTCTCACCTCTTAATTTCACCTTTTAAGTATCATCCCTTCCTATTCAATTGGTCCTGTGCCCTCTATCTATGTATACTTGTAAATATATGTACACACATTCACATATGTATTCATACGCCTGTAAAAACCCTCCGATATAGACATATATATTTCTATTCCCTTCAACTGTTTTCATACTGAGAAAAGTTTCATCAGTTACAATTACCGTTTTTCCATGTGGGAATGTTAATAGTTCAACTTTGATAAGTTCCTTATGATTTCTTTTCCTTGTTTAACTTCTCATGCTTCTCTTGCTTCTTGTATCTGAATGTCAAATTTTCTATTCAACTCTGGTATTTTTCATCAAGAATCAAAGAAAGTCCTCTATTCCACTGAATGACCTTATTTTCCCTTGAAACATGATACTCACTTTTGCTGGGTAGGTGATTGTTGGTTTTAATCCCAGCTCCTTTGCCCTCCTGAATATCATATTCCAGGCCCTTCGATCCCTCAGTGTAGAAGCTGCCAGATCCTGAGTTATCCTGATAACTGTTTCCACAATATTCAAATTGTTTCTTCCTGGCTGCTCGTAATATTCTTTCCTTGATCTGGGAATTCTGGAACCTGGCTATAATATTCCTAGGAGTTTTGGGGATCTTTTTCAGGAGGTGATGGGTGGATTCTTTCAACCTCTGTTTTGCCCTCTGGTTCTAAAACATCAGGGCAGTTTTCCTTGAGGATTTCTTGGAGGATGATTTCTAGGTTCTTTCCCTCATCATGGCTTTCAGGTAGTCCAATAATTTTTAAATTCTCTTCTCTCCTGAATCTATTTTCCAGGTCAGTGGTTTTTCCCATGAGATATTTCACATTGCCTTCTATTCTGTCGTTTGTTTGGATCTGTTTAACAGCATCTTGATTTCTCATAAAGTCATTAGCTTCCCTTTGCTCCAGTCTAATTCTGAAGGAATGATTCTCCTCATTGAGCTTTTGAGCTTCTTTTTCCATCTGGCAAATTCGGCTTTTTTAAGACATTCTTCTCCTCATTGCCTTTTTGAGCCTCTTTTGCCATTTGAGTTGGTCTATTTTTTAGGGTGTTATTTTCCTTAGTCAGGCTGTTGACTCTCATTTCATAATTTTCTTGCATCGTTCTCATTTCTCTTCCCAATGTTCCCCCCCCCTTCTCTTATTTGCTTCTTAAGGTCCTCTATGGCCTGTAACCAGCTCATATTTTCCTTTGCAGCTTTTGGTGCAGGAGTTCTGACTTCACTGTCTTCATCCTGTTCCATGCTTTGATCCTTTTTGTCCCCAAAATAGGAGTCTAATTTTGGATTCTTCTGTTTGCTTTGCTTCCTTTGACTGGTCATGTTGCCACTAAATTACTTGACTTTGGGGCTTTTTTTGCTACAGTAGAACTCTGCTACCAGACAGGGGAGCTTTGTACCAAATGCTGGGGTTTTCTCAGCTGCTGAAGGTATTAGTTGGGTGCCCTCTCTGAAACCTCCACACAAGAGCTGGTCACACACCCCAGGACCTCTACCCTAGATCGAAATCCAGATCCAGTCAGGTTAAAGCAAAAGCAATTACTTCTCAGACTGGTCACTTGGTCTCCCTACATTCTGCAGGCCAGAAGCTGAAGCTGCCAAGGGGGGTGGGGGCAGCTGCATAGCAGCCCTCAGCAGCTTCTCCCCCCAAGGGAGAAAAAGCCCACACACTCCCAACTACTGGGTCCCAAAGTCCACACTGCACTGATCTCTCACTTTGTCTTTAGCATCTATGTGTTGATAATTATCACCATAGCTGCTGGTGATCTGGTCAGGCCCGCCCTGGGGCTAAAAAACTCAGCATGGAGCTGGGCTCAGCTCCCAGAGCGCTGAGCTGGCCGATTCCTGTCAGCCTGCTGGGCTGTCCTCAACGGGAGGTTAGCTTCTCTCTGTCATTTTGTGGGTTCTGTAGCACCAAAGTTTGTTCAGAGTCCCCTTTTACATGGATTAGAGGTGGTCATTAATCATTTTATTAAAAATGCTAGCATATTACCAATAAAATGGGTCAGTGACACTCTCATATGCCAAAGACCAATCATGGCATCTGCCTCATAGTTTATAGGCCCTTAGAAGAATGGTGTTCCTGAGGGTAGTAGTCAACTCTGATTAGTTAACAGTTAATGAGAGACAATGAATATTACAATGAGAAGTGGAGGGGGAAATATTACAATGAGAAGGGGGGAGGGGGAAATGTAACTTTGATTATGTCATTTGCTTCTAAATTGCCCAGCCTTGGGCAATCTCATGTAAAAATTTATGCTGACCCATACAGCACAATAATGGGCTTCCCCATCTGGATGGGGTCTGAACTAGATTGAGGAGAAAGTTAATTTCACTGTGTTTATCAACAATGACCTTCGGAGACTGAACAACCTATGGGATTCTGAAAAAACTCTGGTCCTGGTTTAGTAATTGATTATTAATATGAGAGAGAAATAATAATTTCTCTTTCAAGAAGAAGGGTGTACCTGGAAGTCCAAGGTTGTACAGGTGTGATCTAGCCTCATTTGGTAATGCATTGAAACACAGGGAGAATTTGCACTTAATTAATGAGGATTGGGACTGGGAGCCAAGAAAGGTCTTGAGCAGGGGTATGGCATTCAATTTATTTGAAACTTTAAATGCCGCTGTCTTTAAAGTCATAGCCATAGTGGATATAATATTGTCCCAGGAGTTAGAAAAACCTGGGTTCAAATCATGCCTCTGACCCAGGCTGTGTGACCCTGGACCAGTCATTTAACCTCTCTTGGACTCAATTTCCTCATTCATAAAATAAGGTCTTTGAATATGAGGATATTTAAGGTTCCTTCCTGCCCTAAATTTGTGTTTCCCTCATCTTGTGAAGGGAGAGCATTCCAAGCTTAGAGAATAGATTTGTGCAGGTGCACTCTGGGAAATAACCTGGTATAGCCAAGTTTGCCTGGAGTTAAGTAAGGAGTGGATTTCAGGGTGTGCAGGTGTACTGAGACAAAAGCTAGTGTGTCAGATAAAGGGAAATACCTGGAGGTAGAGAATTTGGAGGGGATTAATGTGAAAATTAGGCTAGAAAGAAGGAAGCTAAGTGGCACAGTGTATTGAGTGCCAGGCCTGGAGTCATGAAGACTTGAGTTCGAATGTGGCCTTAGACACTTTAACTAGCTGTATGACCCTGGGCAAGTCATTTTATTCTCTTTGTCTCAGTTTCCTCATTAGTAGGGACTATCTATTAGTGATGGGACCCACAGATCAAGGATTTGCTTTTGGCAAAGAGAAGGGCAAGTCAGAGGTTGGTAGATAGTGGGAGAAAAATGGGTGAATAATATGAGATAAGGAGGGAGGAGAAGGGGGATTTCTTTCAGTGAAGGAAATGTCCTGTTAGGATGAAGAGTTGATCTTTGGAAGGTTTTAGTACAAATACTACTATGGAAAGTGCTGATTCAGATCCTAACTGATTAGGGAAGAACTAGGTTACTCCGATTGCCTGAGGGCCAAGTTGAGATAAGATAATTATGTTTCCCATAGAGTCTAGTTTAGAGGCAGGTTCAAGAGGGTGAGAATGGAGGCCCTGGAGTTAGCTGCTGACAGTTTCCATCCAGTGAGTAGATGGTGAGAAAGTAGAGACCATGGCCTATAGACCACTCTTCCTGGGAGTATGGTTGTAAAAAAGGCAGGAGAAATGCCCGACTGTAACTTGAGGGTATAGTAGGGGTCATGTGAAGGGTGTTTTGTGTGTTGATTTTTAAAATTAGTGTTGGGAGAAACCTGGACTTGTTTGTAGACAGCAGGAAACAAGCCAGTAGTTAGGGAGAGATTTTAAGATGATAGAGGGGATCATCAATAGGACTAGTTCCTGAAGACAGAAGTTAAATGACTTTTTTTTTTGCTCAACTTGCTCAAGGTTACACGGCCAGTTATTTCTGGGTGTGGTGCTGAGTGTCTGAGCCCCAGATTCAATCTCCAGGTCATTCTGACACCTAAATGACTTTCAATGATGATGATGATGGTGGTGGTGGTGATGGTGATAATGATAACTAAAATTTAGTGTCAGATAGAATTGGAGACTTTGTCTTCCTCACCCTAAGGACTGGTTTTCTGTCCACCATGACAAGGTAACTCTTAGGAAAGCAAGTAAAGTTCAGTATTTCCATTCCAGAGCTGAAGGTGATTCATCAGATGAGCTGATGGAGAATTGACAAGGATTCTCTCTTTTTAATTCACTTCAACAACCATTCATTAAATACTGTCTGCAAGGAGCTGTAGATAAAAAATGAAGCTGTCCTTTGCCTTCAATGACCTTTGATGGGACAGCTAGGTGGCTCAGTGAATAGAACACCAGCCCTGGAGTCAGGAGGACCTGAGTTCAAATGTGGCCTCAGATACTTCACACACACACACACACACAAAACAACTAGCTGTGTGACCTTGGGCAAGTCATTTAACCCCAATTGTCCTACCTTCCCCCCTCCAGAAATTAAAAAAAAAAATAAAAACACCTCTTATAAAAACAAAGTAGGTGGACATGGGTTCATATCTCTACTCTTTTTGCTTCCTGTTTAACCTTGGGCAAGTCCCTTCTGAGGGTCAGTTTCTTTATCTGTAAAATGACAGGGTTGGACTAGCCAACCTTTGAGTTTCCTTTCAGCTCCAGGTCTGTGATAATAGAGTAGAATACTCAAAGAGCAACTTAGTGATAAGGGTTTTTTAAAAAATTGTTCAGCTTTTAAAAAATTATCTAGACCCTCATCATAAATTTAGATTGAATAAATAGGCAAATATCATTATGACATGAAACTTCTAGGTAGCATAGTACAGAGAGTGCTGGGACTTGGAATTCTAGTTTCCCTCAGAGTGATTCTTTGTTTTTTTTTCAAAGTTCTTGTCTTTTTTTTTTTTTTAAGCAATTGGGGTTAAGTAACTTGCTCAAGGTTATACAGCCAGTTATTTTGTGTGGGTGTTAAGTGTCCGAGGCCGGGTTCTCTGGACTCTGGGGCCAGCGCTCTTACTCACTGCCTACCCGCCCCTGTCATTTTCTTTTAATAAAATGTTTTTTTAACTTCTGGTTTACATCATTCATTTCCACAAGATTTTGAGTTACAGATTTTTCTCCCCGTTTTTCCCCTACCCCCCACCCCAAAATAGCAATCCCACTGGATATCCCCTCCTCCAATCTTATATCTCCCATATCTTCTCCCATACCCCCTCCGACTTTCCAGTATGGCAGGGTGGATCTCTATGCCCCAGTGCCTGTATATCTTATTTCCGAGTTATATATAAAATAATATTAACAATAGTATATATATACATAAATATATGTGTGTATATATATATATATATATATAAACATTTGATTTTAAAACTTTGAATTCCAGATTCATTCCCTTCCTCCCTTGTCACCCACCCTTACTGGAAAGATAAGCAGTTCAGTATATGTTGTACATGTGTATCTATGCAAAATATTTCCATAGTGGATATATTGTAAAAGACTGACTATTTCCCTCCCTTTTCAGAAGTAGGTGCTTTCAATTGCCCTCACCCCCAGCCTGCCCTCCCTTCCATCATCTCCCCTTTCATCCGCTTCCCCCCTACTCTCTTGGTACGGTGAGATACCCTATTTAGTGTGTATTTCATTCCCTCCCCGAGCCAAATTCAATGAGAATAAGGTTGGCCAATGCATTCCCTTTTGCCTACTTGTTGTTCCCCTCCATTGTAACCATTTTCCCTTGCCTCTTCTATATGAGATAGTTTACCCCATTCTGTCTCTCCCCATCTCCTCTCATTATATTCCTCTCTCACCTCTTAATTTCACCTTTTAAATATCATCTCTTCCCATTCAATTGGTCCTGTGCCCTCTATCTATGTATACCTGTACACATATATACACATTCACATATGTATTCATGTGCCCATATACCCTCGTATATAGACACGTGTGTGTATACACATTTCTATTCCCTTCAACTATTCTCATACTGAGAAAAGTTTCATCAGTTACAATTATAGTTTTTCCATGTAGGGATGTAATAGTTCAACTTTGACAAATTCCTTATGATTTCTTTTCCCTGTTTACTTTCTCATGCTTCTCTTGCTTCTTGTATCTGAATGTCAAATTTTCTATTCAACTCTTGTTTTTTCATCAAGAATGCTTGAAAGTCCTCTATTCCACTGACTGACTATATTTTCCTGTGAAACATGATACTCAGTTTTGCTGGGTAGGTGGTTCTTGGTTTTAATCCCAGCTCCTTTGCCCTCCTGAATATCATATTCCAGGCTCTTTGATCCCTCAGTGTAGAAGCTGCCAGATCCTGTGTTATCCTGATTGTGATTCCACAATATTCAAATTGTTGCTTCCTGGCTACTTGTAATATTTTCTCCTTGATCTGGGAATTCCGGAACCTGGCTATAATATTCCTAGGAATTTTCTTTTGGGGATCTTTTTCAGGAGGTGATCGGTGGATTCTTTCAACCTCTATTTTGCCCTCTGGTTCTAAAACATCACGGCAGTTTTCTTTGAGAACTTCCTGGAGGATGATTTCTAGGTTCTTACTTTGATCATGGCTTTCAGGTGGTCCAGTAATTTTTAAATTATCTCTCCTGGATCTATTTTCCAGATCAGTGGTTTTTCCCATTAGATATTTCACATTGCCTTCCATTCTTTCATTTGCTTTGATCTGTTTAACATCATCTTGATTTCTCTTAAAGTCACTAGCTTCCCTTTGCTCCAGTCTAAATCCGAGGGAAAGATTCTCCTTATTGAGCTTTTGAGATTCTTTTTCCATCTGGCAAATTTGCCTTTTCAAGGCATTCCTCACTTCATTGCCTTTTTGAGCCTCTTTTGCCAATTGAGTCAGTCTGTTTTTTAAGGTGTAATTTTCCTCAGTCAGGTTGTTGACTCTCATTTCATAATTTTCTTGCATTGTTCTCATTTCTCTTCCCAATTTTTGCTCCACTTCTCTTATCTGCTTCTTAAGGTCCTCTGTGGCCTGTAACCAGCTTGTATTTTCCTTTGAAGCTTTTGGTGCAGGAGTTCTGACTTCACTGTATTCCTCCTGTTCCATGCTTTGCTCCTTTTTGTCCCCAAAATAGGAGTCTAATGTTGGAATCTTCTGTCTGCTTTGTTTCCTTTGCCTGGTCATGTTGCGCCTCAGTCACTTGACCCCTGGGCTTTTTGCCACAGTAGGACTCTGCCACCAGACAGGGGAGCTTTCGTCCCAAACTCTGGGGTTTTCTTGGGTGCCCTCTCTGAGGCCTCCACATGCTCTGGCAAGCTGGACACATGCCCCAGGACCTCCACTCTAGACTGCAATCCAGATCCAAGCAGGTTAAAGCAAGAGCAAACACCCCTCAGACTGGTCGCTTGGTCCCCCTACACTGTGCAGGCCAGGAGCTGAAGCCGCAAAGTGGTGCTGTGCCAGGCGTCTTAGGGGATTCTCGCCCTGGGGGAAAAAGCTGTCGCACTCCCACCTACTGGGTCCCAAAGTCCAGACTGCACTGACCTCTCATTTTGTCCTTCGCATCTATGTGTTATTGAATCTGGAAACATCCACAGCTGCTAGTGATCTGGTGGCTGGTCAGGTCCGCCTGGGGCTAAAACCTCAGGCTCACAAGGTCCTGGGCTCGGCTCTCAGAGCACTGTGCTGGCAAATTCCTGCTGGCCTGCCGGGCTGTCCTCAGCGGGAGGTTAGCTTCTCTGTATCATTTTGTGGGTTCTGCAGCTCCAAAGTTTGTTTAAAGTCCACTTTTACATGGATTGGGGAAAGTAGAAGCCAGAGCCTGGAGGAGGTCCTGCTTCTACTCTGCCATCTTGACTCCGATATGTGGTTTTCTAAAAAGGCAGTAGTCACCGTCCTCCCTGGCCTAAATGTGTGACTATATGGCAGGTTCCGTTCCTTAGGACCATGTAGCCTTAGGGTCATCAAACCCACCCATAGGATCACCATCATATATGCAGAACTGAAAAGAATATCTGATTCCATCTCCATAATCTTAAAAAAGGGAAAAACAGACTAAGTGACTTGTCTGATCCCTCTTGATGACTAGTACCTTCCTTCTCTCTTGCTTACTTCTAGATATGTTATATTCTAAAATTATGGGCTATTACCATCTTGATTATATTATGGGAATTTGTTGCTTTCAAAGTTAATTTAGGGATTATGTAGCTCCATATTGATATGCTCTTAAACTAAAAAAGGCTTAACTTTCTTAAAGTGCCCATGGGTCTTGTGAAACTTTCTAAATAGCCCTCCATGGACTGTCACCACCGATTTTTCATGTACCACCTGACAATCCATGTTATCCACCACCTTGCCAACAAGAGCTAGGTTTGAATTTAGGATGCATGCAGAGGGAAAGAATATGTGATGTGTGGGTGGCCAGGTAGCACAGCGAGTAAGAGCACCGGCTCCAGTGTTGAGAAGACCTGGAGATCCGAATCCCGGGCTCAGACACTTAGCACCCACCCAGAAACACCTGGCCGTCTAACCTTGAGCAAGTTACTTAACCCCAATTGCTTAGGGGCGGCCAGGTGGCTCAGCGAGTAAGAGCACTGGCTCCAGTGTCGGGATGACCTGGATCAAATCTGGGCTCAGATACTCAGCACCACACCCAGAAATAACTGGACGTGTAACCTTGAGCAAGTTACTTAACCCCGATTGCTTATAAAAAAAAAAAAAGGAATATGTGATGTGTTCATCTGTGCTTGTGTGTACCTAATATAATGCTGGACCTGGAGTCAGGAAAACTTGATTTAAATAGGGTCTCAGACACGTACTAGCTGTGTGACCCTGGACAAGTCACATAACCCTGTTTGCTTCTGTTTACTCACCTGTAAAATGAGCTGAAGAAGGAAATGGCAAACCACTCCAGTATCTTTACTAAGAAAATCCCAAATGGTCAGACACAACTGAAATGACTGAACAACTAATATGTGATGTATGTTTGGCATAGTGTGTGTATAAATACACAAATAGTATTTCCCCATCCAAACCACACCATAGAGCAATTCTAAGAGCTAGAGCATAAGAGAACTATAGTGGAAAGAATGAGATGCCTCCTTGTAGAGGAAAGAGGGATAGACTGGGAACCAGGCAACCTGAGTTCAAGTTGCTGTTGCTTAGTTGTTTTAGTCAAGTCTGACTCTTCATGACCCCATTTGGGATTATATTAATAGTCAGTTATCCAGGCCCTCCCACCCCTCAGCTTCCCACTAGAGTTATTTGGAAGGAGCAGGAGAGGGAGCACGCTTCCCAGTAGAAAACCTAATTATTAGAAGGAGTTTTTTGGAAAGAAAATTTTCTTTTCATCTCATACATATGTTTCTACATTTAAACACTGTTGACCAGATTTTGCCTTGCCTCAGAGCCCTCTTGGGATCATAAGCAGCAGGTTCCTTTCCCAGAAAGGCTACTGGTACCATGCTCTGTTTTCTAACTCCTACCCCCCTACAAAGGATTTGCAAACTCTGGCAGGGTCCTCCTACTGTCCAGCTTGAAGAGAATTAGATTTAGGTTTGATGTTAAAAAACTTCATATTCCTTGGAACAAAGGCTGGAGGAGCACTTAAAGGGGATTTTTTAAAGTGTTACCCATGCTGCATCCTTTCTGACTCTGATTCTTTGGCTGAGAATACTCTGAAATCTCCATCCTTGAGTGGTGGTTTGAGCTGGTTTAAGAAATGGCCAGTAGATGGCATCATTGGACTTAGAAAGAGAGAGCCTTCCTTTTCTGTTACTGTTCTTGTAGGGGGTTTGTTGTTATTTAACCTTTCTTCTCCTCTTGCTCCTGCCCCCTCAGAATTTTCTTGTGTCCTCAGGCAGCCTCCTGACAGGTGTGCAGCTTGGTAATCCTGGCCTTTGTGCATTGTTCAGCTTTTAATTGGCATATGTGCAAAACCCAGAGACTGTAGCCCAGGGTAACAGCTAGGAAAGATTATTCACAATCTCTCCAACCTGCTGTGCTTATCAGCAAAGAAAATATTCTGTAAACAGATGATAGGGCAGACACTCAGTGCTGCTGAAGCAGGATTAAAAAATAGATTAGTGTTTGTCAGTATCCTGAAGAGCTTATTAAAGGAGCTCTGTCTGGTTGGGGCAAGTTGAGGGTGTGGTTTTTTAAAAAATTGCAAGTACCAAGATTTTAAAATCACACTTTAATTGCCTGGTGAGACTACAGTACCACACACCCTGCCCCCATCACCACCTTTCTCATCATGAGCAGGAATGCAGGTGAAGAAACAGGTAGAATCAAGTTTGGAGATAAATTTTTCTGCCTGTTTCTGTGTGGCCTGATTAAATTAAGCCCATTGTAATCTTTTCTTAATTTTTTAAATTAGTAAGCATTAATTTTTCTCTCCTCCTTTTCTCCTCCCACCCCCAGAAAGAAACAAGAAGAGCCAGTCCCTTGTAGTAGTATGCAGAGTCAAATAAGAATTCAAACCCAAGACTTTGACTTTAGAGCACTGCCCACTCTCTCATACTCCCTTTATTGAGAATAAAACAGTGTATAGATGAAATTTCAGGTACTAGCAATAGGTTTCCTTATTTGGGGTCCAAAACTGACTTATCTTTCGCAGAATGTTACATTACATGATTTGAAAAAAAGGATTACTGAGAATAGCCCTTGTACATCTAAACCCTCTTGGATAAAAAAAAAAAAAAGAAACAAGAACTGGTATGGATTTGAAGTGGCAGCAGTGAATTACAGCACTGGGCCTAGAATCAGGAAGAACTGAGTTCAAATCCAGCCTCAGACACATCCTAGCTGTGTGATCTGGGCAAGGCACTTAACCTCTGATTGACTCACAAAATGGCTGCACTGTCAATCCACTCCTATTATATTTGCCAAGAAAACCCCAAATTCAGTCACAGAGGTTTAGGGACAAGAGAAAAAAAAAAACAACTGAACAGTGGATTTGAGGACTTCTGAAGAGCTTGATCAACTTTTCTTTTCTAACATGGCTAGATAATACCAGGATACCCTACCACCACCACTGTAAAAATTTTACGACTTTATTTTGACTAACCTTTGGTTTCTTTTGTAACCTTGTGGGGTTCATGCATTTAAATATGTTATTGTGAGGAGGATAAGGGGTCCATAGGTGTCACCAAGACTGCCAGAGGGATCCAGTCAGATAACAGGTATTTACTTAGCACTTGCTGATTAAGTTTCTACATTGGTCATGTTGTAAAAGAAGAATCAGGACAAAGGGGGAAAACCATAAGAAAGAAAACAAGAGAGAGCACAAATAGTGTGCTTCCATCTGCTTTCAGACTCCATAATTCTTTCTCTGGATGTGGAGAACATTTTACATCATGAGGCTTTTGGAGTTGCCTTAGATCCTTGCATTGCTGCAAAGAAACTGTATCAAAGTTGATCATCACACTGTTGCTGTTACTGTGCACAGTGTTCCCCTGGTTCTGCTCACTTCACTCATCAGTTCATGTAAGTCTTTCCAGGTTTTTCTGAAATCCGCCTGCTCATCTTTTCATATGGAACAATAGTATTGCATTACATTCATATATCACAATGTATACCATTCCCTAGTTGATGGGCACGCCCTCAATTTCTGATTCTTTGCCACCACAAAAAGTGCAGCTATAAAGATAAGTATGCCAGGCCCTGTGCTGATAAGTTTTGGAGATGCAAATACAAGCAGAAAGAAAGATGGTCCCTGCCCTCCAAAAGCTTATGCAACCCATGGGGAGAGGGGGTGAAGAACAACCTAGAAAAGGTTAAGAATTTCTGCTTTACAGAGACACTGCACTTGGATTTGGGATAAACAAGGGTGGGTGTTGAAGGTGTGAGAAGAGCTATGGATTTGCCAAGGAAAGGAGAAAATCTTGCTCCCAAAAAGTAGATGGTATTAGATGCTTCCTGAGGAAGGATCACCATTCGTTGGTGCATTTCCAGGAGTCAGATGTGACTCAGATGATCCTGCCATGTCTGTTTGGTAACATATAAGGTAAAAATAATGAATGCCTTCCTTTCATGGTAGGACTATTAGGGAAGTGCAAACACTGGTGTTATCTTTTGTTCTCTTCTTATCTATGATTTACTCCTATTTGGTTTTGTGTGTGTGTATGTATGTGTGTTTTAAATAGAACCTGAGTTTTATTCATAAAGTATTTGTCAATTTGCCTTATGCTGGACAATTTCTGTTTTAATTCTCTTCCTTTCCTCTCCACTCCCACCCTCTTTTTATGGTTTAAGAATGACAGGGAGGCACATTTTGAGTCATTGGGAGGGAAAGACTTACTAGCAGTCCCACCTATCATCCCAAATGGGAATGGGGGCCTTGCTGCCAGGGTGGTGGTCAGGCAGCAGCTGATCTCTCTGAGTGTTGAAGCAGAAACTGGATCACCATCTGTCATGGCGTGTGTGTAGGAGGGGACTTTTTTCATTGGGTGGGAGGTGGAGCTGGGTGACCTCTAACTCCTGGTTGTGTGTCACTTTGCTGCTTAAGAACCTGTCATGGCTCCTTGGTACAATGCCAGAGAAATGTCAGCAGTAGTAACAGCCTGTTCACAGGAGGAAGAGCTTGCTGTATTTGGGGAAGGAAGGCTTCATGGAAGAGGTAGGACTCCTATGATACCATACTTGATGTGCTGTCTAATTTGTAGACTCCAGCTTTTGCTGCCTTCTTTGATCCTCCCAACAACTTTGAGAAAATAGAGATTTATCTCTGTCTCAGAGAAAAACTAGAAAATAGGGAACTGAGTATTGTAGAATGCAGGCTTAGGAGAGATCTGGAATTCAGTGCTGCTTCTAGCATGTGACCCCGGGCAAATCACTGAAATCCTCTGAACCTTAGTTACCCCATCTGTAAAATGGGAATGATAATGCTTATAGCACCCATCTCGCAGGGTTGTTGTAAGGACCAAACCAAGAAAATGCATGTAAACTAGTCTGCAGAAATACTGCATTAAATATGAGCTCTCAGTGTTGTTGTATTTGAGGAAACAGGTCCAGAAAAGTGGAACACTGTTATCCAAAGCCACACAGGTAGCCCTAGCTCTGCTGAGACGGGTAATTGCCCACATCTTCATTGTTTTCTTGTTTCATCATGCATCAGTTAGAATGTCTCCCAGCCACCCTTATACTGGCAAAGTGTCAGGTACTCAGGTAATAGATATTGTTCTTTTGTGTCTATTTCTTGGGTTGGTTTTTTTATTAGATCTTTCTCAGAGCAGTGATCTTTAAAAAATCGTATTTCAGCTAAGCGTGGTGGTGCGTGCCTGAAATCTTGCTTCTTGGGGAGGCTGAGGCTCATGTTTTATTCATAAAGTATTTGTCTCTCTCTTGAACTCAGGAGTTCTGAGCTCTGGTGGGCTAAGCTGATTGGGTGAAGGCTGACAGCCATATGACAAGTTCCTTGGTGGTGGGGAGCTAGCTATGAGGCTAAGATGGAGCCAACCAGCCTAGCTTGGAAACAAAGCAGGTCTGAGCTCCTGTGCTGATGACTGGTGGCATGGGGACCCACTGCAGTGTCAGCCTATTGAAGGGGAGACCCCCCCCCCTCCAAAAGTATCTCCTTGAGCATCCTTTTGTAGCACTTTTATCTGCATCCTCATTGAAAGCCTTATTGTGAATTACTTTGTATTTATAGGTATTACATCTCCTTCCTAGAATGCAGGCAGGCAGAGATGGTATCTCACCACCCTTCATATATATGTTTATTTATTGAGTGGTTGTTGAAAAGTTTTTCAGTATTTCTGTTAGCTGACATGTAGGTGTTTAATAAATGTTGATTGAACTGTTTATTTAGCCCTAGGGGTGACTGTGCTAGGTCTGTCCACTGCTCACATTCCTCTTTGGTTGGGTAATTGGGGCAGAGTTTCCAGGGGTGAGGAAGCTGTGGCCTTGAGACCCTCTAGGTCCTCAAGTGCAGCCTTTTAACTGAATCCAAACTTCACAGAACAATAATAGCTATTGTTATTATTATTTATTATATTAACACATTCTATATAGTGTATAGATTATATTCTATTTATATTGTAATATAGTTAAATTTAATTAATATAATTGATCATACTACTTAATATAATATTGTATAAGAATATAATAATATCCTTAATAAAAGGCTTTGTTCTATGAAGTTTGGATTCAGTCAGAAGGCAGTACTTGAGGTCCCAGAGGACCACATGTGGCCTCAGGGTTGCAGGTACCCCACTCCTGGTTTAGCCCCTTGCCTCTGCCCTCACAACCTTAGCGGCACCTTGTCCAATGGCTCCTTCTTCAAAGGGAAATCTAAGTCAGTCCCAAGTTCAGATTTTAGGATTCTGCCTGGGAGAGTTATAAGATCATTCACAAAAATAAACTGACTTGATTGCACCCCACCCCCCAAATCTTTTAACTCCCACTAGAAGAGCTGGGTTTTCACAAAGTAAAATACAAAACCCCTTTAGGGCTGTCTCTCCATGCACTCTCTGATCTCAAGTAACAACATGCCCATAGACAATAGGAATGAAATCATTTCATAAAAAGAATATCAGGCTTGGAAAGTACCACCAGCAGTGATGAATAGCAAAATAGGACATAGTTGGGGAATTTTCAGCTCAGCCTAAATAGCAAAAAGGGGAAAAGAAGGAAAATAAGATGCTTATTAGACACCATACATTGCAGCCCAGGACTACCAATTGGACCATCCTTGGAATGAAGTCGCAGTCTCCTCTGCCCCACTGTGGCTGGCCACCTCCAAGGAGAACCTGGTGGTTTTCCAATCAGTTAGAAGTCTTTTAACTTAAGAGCTCCTCTTCCTCTGTTCTGGTGCTGCTCCCCAGCTTTGTGCCTTGACATATCCCCTCTTTTCTTCCATAATTAGAATCCTTTGGGGTTGGATCTTCACTCATACCCCTCTACTCTCTGATCCCAGAGGGAGAGTGAGAATCATTGTTTCCAGTAACCTTTTCCAGACTATCCCTCTACTATCACCTCCTTTGAGGCTCACTCTGTCCAAATCTGTTGAAGATCCTCATAGCTGCTATTTACAGATTCCCCAGTCATTCTACTTCCTTTCTTAATGAGTTCAGCCCTAAAAATTATGATCTTATAATATATCTTCATTACAAAGTGTTATGGTCTCCTCTAGATTAGTTCTTGACTTTTTTGAAACATTTGACAACGTTGAGCACCCTCTTCCCCCTCGCCCCCAACTGATGGTGGCCATCCTAACTGATGGTGAAAGTTAGATGTGTGGACAACCAGCCTAATATGCCAGCAACCTAAAGCAAAATCACCTAGTACACCTCATTACACTGTATACATACATATATTCTATGCTATTGTTGTATTATTCCAGATTACAATCATAAGAATGCAGGAGGGACTATAATGGATTAAAATGGTTCAAAGGAACTTTTTTGAGTTCATGTTCTTGCTGATTTCTGCCCTTTTTGACTTTGCTTTCTCAAAACAATTACATTAAAATACATATATATGTATATATATATATATATATATATATACACATACTACATAAATAATTATGTCTTAAAATAAAAATCTTTCACCCAAACCAGAAGTAATCAGACAAGAGGCTTTCAAAGTTGTATTATCAGGCTGAAACAATAAAAAAGTATCTTATCTGGAGTTATATATGTATATCAAGCCATCAAGAATTGACTTCAGGGGCAGCTGGGTAGTGCAGTAAATAGAGCACCCGTCCTGGAGGCCCTGGAGTCTGGAGGACTGAGTTCAAAACCGACCTCCCACACTTAACACTTATTAGCAATGTGACCTTGGGCAAGTCACTTAACCCTAAGTGCCTTGCCTTCCCCCTCCAAAAAAAAAAATTTACATTAGAACACAACATAACCATAATTTCAAATCCTTGGAATAAGAAATACTTTTTATCTAATTAAATGTACATTTAAATACATCTTTTAAATATCTTATCCAGATAGAAATCTCAAGCTCAGAAGTTAAGTGATTTGCTCAACCACACAAGCTACCCATTGTTAGATATGGACTCCCTGACTCCACTATGAACTTTACCCGCCCTGTCTCTGTGTCTATAATATATAGATTTGCCAAATAGGCCGGTAAAAATGACATTTTGGACACATAACAAGCAGTTAAAATCTTTACTCTCTGAATGCAACTTGAGGAATTGGAAAGTCATGGAAGAAATCATTTTATTATTTCTCCCCCTACAGACCAATTTACTACTTCCCATTCTACAGTGAAAACAAAGGAATGACAAAGGTAGCACTTTATTATATATAGACTTGTCATCTTGGGAGGATGGTAGGTGGTAGGTGTTTGACTTTGCTTTGGGAACCTTCCAGAGTCAGTCTGATCCACCTCTGGTTTCAGATTCCATCAGTAAAGTCTGCCAAATGAGCATGGCATTTTATGAATAAAACCTTTTGTATTCTTCCACAGAAGGATGGAAGTGGGTGTGGGGAATACCTGTAACCTGGTGCCATAGAACCATGACCTGTCATGCCCAAAAGCACTTTAATGAAGGAAAGAGGTTCTGCTATACTATTTTTCTAAACTTTGAGGTTAAGGTCATGTGAAACACTCCTTTTACTGAACAGAATGAGGGATTTTAGGGTTCTAAACCCTTCCCAACAAAGAATATTTAGGTTGGCCTGATGTTGATTAGAATTCATCCTGAAGCAGAGGTTCTTAACCTAGGGTCTGTGAGCTTTTATTGACTGATAGATAAATAGATAGCTATCTCAGTGTAATTGGAAGTTTTGTGTGTGTAATCCTCAAGTATTTTATTTTTCATACCTTTCAAAATGTCCATCTGAAAGAGGATCTCAGAATTTACTAGCCTGCCATAGTGGTTCATGACACAAAAAAAGGCCCCTATATTGAGGGAAGAAATTTGGCATTTCAACTCAATTGTTTCATTACAAAACTTGCAAAGATATATATTCAAGGAAAGCAAGAAAGTATTTCAGTAGGCATTAGTTGAATAACTATCAATTTTTATTTGTTTGTTTTTTTTGTTTGTTTGTTTTGCCTTTTGGAGGGCAATTTGGGGTTAACTTGCCCAAGGTTACACAGCTAGTATTTTTGTGTGGGTGTTAAGTAAGTGTCTCAGGCTGGAACCGAACTCAGGTCCTCCCAACTCCAGGGCCAGCACTTTACTCACTGCGCCACCTAGCCGCCCCTATCAATTTTTAAATATGTTTTTATTGCTGTCTTTTATTTTTTATATCATCAGTCTTTCCCAGTATCTCTCCCCTCCTCCTCCCAGAGAGCCATTCCATTAATTGTGTGTTAGCTATTAATTCTGAATCTCAACTTGGATACTTCAAGGGTCTGTAATTTTGTAGGTGTGAACATTCTTTTCCCATAGTACAGACCCAACACCCCTCTGTAACTTCATAAATGGTTGTCCAGAATTATTTGGCCAGTCTAATGAAGAATTTCGCCCCCACTGTCTTCTCCCTTCTAGTCTTAGCTGGGATCATACTTAGAAAACAGATAAACATTTTATCACTAGTCCCTTTCACATCTTTCTGGCTTGGTTGAACTCACTAGAATTTGTACTCTGATGGCACCATCTTCAGGAACTTAGTCACCTCTCGACCTCAGGGATGTTAACTGGACCCTGGAAAATCTCCTCTAATCCAGTGGTTCTCACAGTGTGGGCTGAAGACCCCTGGGGGTCTCCAAGACCCTTTTTTGTGGAGGGTGGTAAGTCTGGGCAGTCAAAACTATTTTCATAATAATACTAATATGTTATTTGCTTATTCAAATACTCCTCCCTTTTCTAACTACACATCTATGTGAGGCTGGATTTTCTTCCTAATACTTAAATTTTTAAAAAAATCACAACAGATTGAATGCAGAAGCAGACAGGAGAAAACAGCTGTTTTATTTTTATAGTAAGCCAGACATGAGTTTTGCAAAGAATAAGTAAAACAGCACCACTTCTCACACTAATTTATGTTTGTTTGTTTTGGGAAAGTTTATGAAGTTTTATTTATGTTAATAGGTAATGTATTATTTTGAGATGAGTTAATCTATTTCAAAAGTATCTATTTCCATTTCTATACAATAAATAGTGATCAACATACCCTACTTTTTTTTTAAGCTTTTTGAAGGAGAGGTCTTTATTAATTTTGTAATGTAAAGGGGTCCTGAGACTAAAAGATTTGAGAACTACTACTGTAATCCATCCTTGGAGAAATGGATTGTCTTTGTGCCCCAAGGGCAGTAAATGTGCTATCTTAAAATGGGTTAATATAATCATAGAATTATAAATTATACCTAGAAAAGATTTTAGAGGACATCTCAAGGGTAAGAGCATTTTAAGGGACTTTAAATTGTGAATTTGGCTCCTGCCTTTCCAAAAGCCTTCTGGCTTGAGAATAGATATCCATTAATCAACAAACTTTGAATATGATAAGGTGGAAGGCAGCATGGTGCACATAGTTGCATGAGTGCTACTTGGAATAGAGTCCTAACTGTATACCAGTGAGCAAGTCTTTCCTCAGTTTCCTTATCTGTAAAACAGGGATCATAATATCTGCAGTCTCTAGTTCTGGAGATTGTGTAATGCTCTAATGAAACAGCATACATATGTTGGAAGGCATTAAGTGTTATGTGAGGATTAACCTTTGAAGGATAAGGGAAATCAACGGAAGCATAATGGATGTTTCATGGTTGAGTATTTAAATAGCTCAGTAGAATGCCATCATGCCATGTTCCAATCCTATGCCCTCCCTGAAACATGCAAGTAGAGCTTTGGAAAGGAGCCATGTCACTAGCTACCTGTCATATACAGGGTGTCCCAAAAGTCTTCGAACAATTTTAAGCTTTAATAACTTAAAAAGTATAAAAGCTACAAATTTAACACCCCCCCCCAAAAAAAACCACATTGGAAGGATTATTTAAATAAAATGCCATATATTTATTCAGTTTGCGAATTTTAAATAATACTTTCTCCATGGTAATTTTAACAGTATGGGGTGGCACCCTTGCCATTACGCATCGCATGTGGGACAGTTCTGATGACACTTTATCAGGCCAGTGGGTCAATAAAGAGGTTCTCTTTCTGAGTAACCTTGGCCTTCAGATCTACCTCCAACAGATTTTCCCCATGGGATGGAGTTAGAACTGTCATGTATACATCCAGACCGGAGTTGTTAGATGACTTTAAGGTTCAGTTTGCAAATGCAACCCTTTAAGTCAGAGCAGTAACTGACAAATGCCATTAGAATATTCAGAAATTGGGGCGGACGGGGCCACTAGGTGGCGCAGTGAATAGAACACTGGCCCTGGATTCAGGAGTACCTGAGTTCAAATCCAGCCTTAGACACTTAACACAAAAAACTAGCCATGTGACCTAGGGCAAGTCACTTAACCCCAATTGCCATCCCCCAAAAAAAGAATATTCAGAAATCAGCTAGAATGCTAGACATCACAAGATGGTGATTATGTTGGATTTTAATAAGAAACATTAAAGTGCTATATATTTAACCTTTCCGCTGTTGAATTTGTAAGTTTTTAGCAATAGTACTTCTAAAGTTACTAAAGCTTTAAATTGTAGTAAGACTTTTGGAACCTTGTGTGTGGGCACTGTACACATGCATGTGTCTCCCGCTCGCATGTATGTGTGTATACACACACACACACACACACAATCTTAGACTTTGTAATAACAACTCCCTCAAGAGTCCCAGGAACTAGTTACTGATGCTAGATAGCATTATTCAGGTAGCTAACGTGTCATCCCCCAAGTCACCCAAAATAAAGTGAGAGAATCTGGTAGTTTGTTGTTAGAGGCAGTGGATAAATCACTGGACATGGACTCAGAAAGACTCGGGTTCAAATCTTGGCACAGACACTATGTATATGTTGTTTCTCTGGTCAGGACATTCAACCTCACTGCACCTCAGTTTACTCATCTGTAAAACAGGGATAATAACAGTGCCTATTTCATAAAAGTCATGAGGATCAATTAGATAATGTATATAATTTGCAAACCTTAAAGTGCTATATGCATATCGGTTATTAGCATAGGAGTAGAGTTTGTAAGGACAACATTGCTAGAGAAAAGTAGCCTAAGCTCTTCTTTAAAGTCAGTGTGGGCTTTTTGTTGTTTTTTTTTTTTGCTATGACTTCCTAATTTAAGTTTCAAATTTTTACTAAGTTATATGTTTGTAAGTTTATTCTTGCTTGGGTGAGAATGAGCCACAGAGAATTATGAAGTCATCCATAAAGATCCCCATAAATTTAAATGTGGCTGCTAGGGGCTGGGGTCAAGACATGAGTTCAAGTCCAGCCTCAGACACTTCCTAGATGTGTGACCCTGGGCAAGCCAAGTAACCCTATTTGCCTCAGTTTCGTCATCTGTAAAATGAGCTGGAGAAGGAAATAGCAAACCACTCCAAGTATTTCTGTCCCCCCCCAAAAAAAAAAAAAACCCAAATGGGGTCAGGAAGAGTTGAATACTACTTGAAATGACTGAACAACAACAAATTAGTTTAAATGTAGATACTTCCCCTTTTTAATTAGTGGTAGGAGCTAAACAGCTGCTGCTGCTAATAAGAGTCCATTTATATAGACCTTGCAAAATGCTTTACATAGACTCTTATATTTTGATCCTCACTGTATGCCTGTGACACATGTACTTACTTTATAAAGGCAAAACCTAGGCCTGCAGAGGCTAAGGGACTGGCCCTTGACTGTTATGAAGTTGTCTAAAATGGGATTTGAGCCCATCCAGGACTTCCTGGCACCAAGTTCTGTTCTCCATCTACTATACTAGTTGCCTCATAGATATTATTTTTTATTCTAAACAAACATATTTGCATGGCTGCACTTAAATTTATATTTGTATATAAACACACACAAACTTCTTCACTAGCTGTCCCCCATGCCTGGAATGCTCTCACTCCTCTGCTCTAAATACTGACCTTTCTGGCTTCCTTTAAGTCCCAACTAAAACCCCACTCTCTTCCCTAACCCCTCTTACTTCCAGTGACTTCCCTCTGTTATTCATATTAATCCTGTATATACCTTGCTTTGTATCTATTGTTTCTTACTGTATGCTCCATTAGATTGTAAGCTCCTTGAGGGCAGGGACTGTCCTTTGCCTCTTTGTATCCCCAGTGTTTAACGTAGTACCTGGCACATAGTGTTTAATAAAAGTTTATTGATTGATTATACACACACACGTATGCCTGCTGTAATTGGGATCAATAAATTACTTAAACCCCTTGGTTACTTCATACAGAAGTTCATTTAAAGAGTATAAATTAGCCTTTATGGCATCAGACTAACCCAGACCTTCCCAACCTAGAAAATACCTTTCCACCCGCCCTTAGAAAAATAGATTTTTGTTAGTGAAGATGGCAGCTTTGGCAGTGCGTGGGGCAGCTTCTGTGCTGTGGGGGCAGTCAAAGGTCTCTCTAAGACTGTATGGGATGGGTTTGCAGGAGAAGGAAGGGCAGGCTAAGGAGCCCTATGGATAACTGTGCTTTCCTTTCCTGTAGCGTGTTCCATGGGAAACGGAACGAGCAGGCTCTATGGTGCTATCGCCAAGACCCTGAACGGCTCTGCAGCCACCCAGCACCCAGAGTGTTTGGTGCCTCCTGACTCAGAACAGCTGGATACCATAGATCCCAAAGAACTGCTTGAGGAATGCAGGGCAGTCCTGCACACTCGGCCACCCCGGTTCCAGAGAGATTTTGTGGACTTGAGGACGGACTCAACAAGTAGCCACCCACCCATTAGGGTCATGCAGTGGAACATCCTTGCTCAAGGTATGTTCAGTAACTACTGCCCCCAGTACAGCTAAACTTACTAAGGCCGGGAGTAATAAATGTTTATTGAATTGTGTACTATCCATCTACTCCTCCTCCCACCAACACACGCACACATACCAGATGTGATTTTTCAAAATATGTATTAAATATAGTTCAGTATACTTAAGTCTGCTTTTAAAGAACACCTCAAGGCTATTGGTAAATTATACAGATAGACTAAAAGGCTATTATATCCTGGGACCTGCCAAAAGAATTTAAAGGAAGGAGACCCTACTTTCACCTTCTTTTGTTCCCCTAATAACCAGGGTTGCTTCCTAGCAAACATTGTACTCAGACCATTGAAGACAGATGAGGCAGATTCCTATAGTACCAGGCGGGGTGGGAATCTTAGCGTTCCTACCCCCTGCTTCTCATGTCTCTCTATCAATTGATCAATGCCAAGATCATAGATGCACTGAAGTATTAGAATGCATGTGTGCCACAGATAAAATATTAAATTTACAGTGTTGCCATGCAAATAAACAATTAGGAAAAAAGCAAATGGACAGCACACTTCATGGAAAGGTTATATTAATAAGGGGCTATTATTACGTATTTTAAGGAAAGGCAAAAAAGTTTAATGTCAAAGGTATAATAGTTCTTGTTTGTCTGCCTTTAGGACACCGCATTATTATGTAAGGGAAGCCTTTTCCAGATTAAAAAATATATTTGTGTGTATATATACACATACAAATAGATGAACATATGTGCAAACATATAAATATATATACACACAGTATATTCACATCTGTTTAGTTTTGTGTATACATAGAGATACATGTGTGGTATAGAAGATATTGGAGAAACATGTGACTAGGAAAAAAATATACACTGACCATACAGTGAGAGCAAGAGATAAGTAATGGATAGTGTATATGCACTTGACTGGTATCCACGCAAAAGCAAGAGTCATCCCCTCCCCCAGGCATATCAGAAAGACACTTTGTGGTGAATTGATGGGAGGATGTGGGTGAGAGCATCACAGAATAAAAAGGCCTGGGTGGGTGGAGATCTATATCACTGGAAGGGAGATACACATCACTTAGATGAGAGATACACTCAAGTATTAAAATGGACACTTGCCATAGATTTATACACATAAAAAATTTATAATGTTGCCATGAAATTTAGTGGTTAGAATAAGAAATTTGCCTTGATAATAAACCAATCTTTGGGCTAAGAAGGGGAAAATCTTGTTAATTTGATCCAGTTGTCACTAAATAGGCAAAGCCATTTGACAAAATGTAGAATTGTGTAAAGCAAATGCTTTTGAGATGACATAGCATTTGAGGGTTGAGAGAAAACACAATCTGGTTACAAAAACATAATCTCCTTATTTTCACCCAATACTCATTCACCACGTGAAAGAAAATATTTACCCCATTCTCTTTTGGAAGAAGTTGCATAATGCTTGTGGAGAGGGACCACCCAAAGTATCTACAGCTCAGATATTCCAGCAGACTATGTACTCTCTCCAGTGATGCAGATTGTAACCTCATCATGACTCTTGTTCATGACCTCTCATAAATTGATCACAGATGATCCATCCACCATGCTGGGTAGATACCTGTCTCACTTTCTCTTGACAACACAAGGTTAGCAGTAGAATTGGTCCATCAGTTGTCCCATACTCTTCCCATACATATGACCAGCCCATATTCTTTTTCACATGTCTATGATGATCTAGTAACATCTCATATTACTGTCTACTCACACCTACCATGCCTGTCCCTATTGCAGAGACTGTAGCATCTCTTAGCCATACAACACATCAGTAATAGTTCAAGGATGGCCAAGCTAGGCCACTCTTCTTTTGGCCTCCTTAGAGAAGGTAGAAGCCTTTGTTCCTGTAGCTGATAGATGACTAACTTCTCTGTTTCAGCTCTTGGGGAAGGCAAAGATAACTTTGTACAGTGCCCTGTTGAGGCACTCAAATGGGAAGAAAGAAAATGTCTCATCCTAGAAGAGATCCTGGCCTACCAGCCAGACATCCTGTGCCTGCAAGAGGTGGACCACTACTTTGACACTTTCCAGCCACTCCTCAGTAGACTGGGCTACCAGGGTACCTTCTTTCCAAAGCCATGGTCGCCCTGTCTGGATGTGGAACACAACAATGGTCCTGATGGCTGTGCTTTGTTTTTCCTTCAGAACAGATTCAAGATGGTCAGCAGCACCAACATCAGGTTGACTGCTATGACTCTTAAAACTAACCAGGTAGCCATAGCACAGACATTGGAGTGCAAGAAGACAGGGAGACTATTCTGCATTGCTGTCACCCACCTGAAAGCACGCACTGGGTGGGAGCGATTTCGGTCTGCACAAGGCTGTGACCTCCTCCAGAACCTGCAGAGCATCACCCAGGGAGCCAAGATCCCACTTATTGTCTGTGGGGACTTTAATGCAGAACCCACAGAGGAAGTCTACAAACACTTTGCCTCCTCTAGCCTAAACCTAAACAGTGCCTATAAACTGCTGAGTGCAGATGGACAGTCTGAGCCACCATACACAACCTGGAAGATCCGGACATCTGGGGAGTGCCGGCACACACTGGATTATATCTGGTATTCCAAGCATGCTTTAAATGTGCAGTCAGCTCTTGGCTTACTCACCGAGGAACAGATTGGACCCAACCGGCTACCATCCTTCAATTACCCTTCTGACCACCTGTCTCTAGTGTGTGACTTCAGCTTTAATGAAGACCAGGACCAGCTTTTATAGCTTGTCTGGAGCTAAATTTCTAGTCACAAAAGTCTAAAAACTAGGGAAATGGAAGTAAGAGGTTGCTTGAAGGAGGATTCACTGTCTCTCAGCTTTCCTTTCTGGCATGGCCTTTGGGGGAAGAGAGGATAGAACACAATTTCACAACCTTTTTGATTAAAGTCTCTATCAAAAAAAGGTGTGTGCACCCCAGTTTTGGCTTGTGGTGTTTTCCCTCCCCTCAGCATTTAGCTTTTGATTAAGTAAGGGAATCATGTCATTTCTTTGGAGCCTTTTTCCTTCCTGAGGACTTGGTGCCAATGTGGACCTGCTTGAGTCCTTCCTAACTGAATAAATCATCAGGACTACACTCCTATTTTTATTTATTTATAGCATTTAAAAAGACATTAACAGGAAAGGACTGTGCATGGCCACATTATTTTTTTTTAACATTGCATTGTAAATGACAAGCAAAAGTTTAGAAACTTAGCATGTGAGAATCATACAGAATCTTGTTGAACCAATGAAGTTTTCATGGCATTCTTCTTAAGATAGTTTTAAACATTTTTGCATTTAGTCTGTCTGATAGAACAGTGCTGGTACAACAGGTTTAGAACAGAACATTTGCCCTAGGGTTCTCTTTGTTTTCAAGTGGAAGAGCCATATCACATTGGGAAACCTGTTGTCTCCTCCTTGAATCATAGGAGGCATTGTCTCTCTCCTGTGTCCTTGCAACCCATCCCAGGAACTATACATATCCATTCACATTCTCTCTGTTTATGTGTGTGTTTCATGCAAAGATGGGAATTGATCCAAATGACTGAACCACTACTTTATACATTTTCACTTATCTACCAATTTCTTGGGGTGACCTAGTCCTCTCTCTTTAATTCATTTGACCTAATTCTGTTTTATAAGTGACACTGGAATTTTTCAAGAAAAGGGGTTTTTTTGTGTTTGTTTGTTTTTTTTTATTTTTTTTTTAGGAGCTGTTCTAGTGTGGTGCCTAAGAAAATCAGGAGTCCTTCTTGGTTTGGAAATTGTAAGGTCTGCAAGGCCTTAGGCTGTAAAATAAAATGGGCAGCCCCCTAGGGCCTACTGAAATTTGTGGTTTGACTAGAAAGGAGACCTGGAACTCTTCACTGGAGATGAGTTGGTCAAAATTAATATGGTGCCCCCAAAAATGACCAACCAAGTACACTTGTTGAAAGTTGTAAAAATGTTCTAAGTTATTTAATAAAAGTTTGTAAAAGCTGAGCTGCTCCTGAAATCTTAGTCTTTTTTATTTTTAAAAACAGCCATCTCAAGCAAGCTGGCTCTTTTATGGTCCAGTTTTCTACACCAGAAATATTAATTGTTCAGTAACACACAAAATACAGTTTTAAATGGGTAAGGTTGTCATGCATTTGTCCTCCCAATAGCTATTGACAATCAGGCCTTCACAATGCAAAAGAATGTCCCAAAATGGGTGAGTCTGTGTTGTTACACCTGATTTAAGTGAGTCCTTTATACAATCTGAATGTTCAGAATAAGGTTGGGGTTATTAGTAGGTTATAATATATGAAAACACAAATTTAGGAGGAGGGACAAATAGGAATCACAGTCTCAGGAAGAAGTCATACCTAACAGCTACCATCATGGAACCAAGAAAATGGATTTGTGTGGCTATTTTAATGTGGGTGTTAAAATACTGTTTGAAGACAATATGATTCAGAGGAAGCATCAGAATAAAGTTGAGGTCAGAGGATCATAGATTTTGAACTGGAAGGAACCCTTCAGGGCACCTAAGCCATTCTCCTCGTATTACCGGCAGTAAAACTGAGGCAAAGGTCCCACAGGTAGCAGTATGTTGTGGTAGGCTTTGAACTCAATCACAACTAAGGACTCTCCTACTCTCCCCAGTGCCTCTGAAGTTCCAATCCAACTCAGATGATATTGGTTCACATTCTGTCTTTGATACTTAACCAACCACTTGTCTAACCTCACTGGGCCACTTTCTTCCTCTGCAAAAATGAAAGGTTTAAACGGAATGGTCTTTGAGATCCCTTCCAGCTTAAAAATCTATAACGCTATCAAGCTGAAGGCTTCATGTGATTCGGAGGAAAGGTTAAAGAGTAACCTAAAATAGAGGTAACTCTGTGCTGATAGTGCATAGTAAGGCAGTAAAGTGGATAGTGTCCTGTGTAAGAAGTAAAACCTGGGTTCAGATTCCGGCTCCTACACTAGCTGTCACTGAACTGCCCCCGACCTCAATTTCTTAGAATGGAGATAATAATAACATTTACTTCGCAGGGTTGTTCAAAAGACATAAGATGTAAATGTTTATTATTGTTGTTGTGAGAGCTGAAATGTTTGCAATTAGAATGTTATGTGCTTATCTCCAAAATGTGTGGTTTATGTACAGTAGCCATCTTCTTGTTCAACTGGGGAAATAACCTAGCATAAGTACTATGGCACACTGGAAGAGGGGTAGTTATAAAATTCAAATGAGTTCTACTCAATTTAGATCAAATAAGAATTATACAAAAGCTTGAACTCTTGTTTAATACTAACTATGGATCATCCAGCTGCCAAGTACCCTAAGTTCTATACTGGGCCTTTCCTTCCTTTTTCTATCTTTTGTGCCTCTTGCCCTGGTCGTCTTATCTGTCATTCCCACAGGTCTTAGGAATAAGTAGATATGGATATTATTAGTATTTGCTCTTCTACTCCATCACTATACAGCACACAACATTGAAACATTCTGCCTGGGAGCAATAGTCACAAGAATCAAAGGAGAAAGAATTAAGTAGTATTGTGGGAGAGATATATAGAATACTTTGTTGATGAGAATAGATATTTCTTGATGAGAATAGATGAGGATATCTGCTGGAAATCTTGCTATGAAACATTGGTTGAGCATCTGACCTCCTTAATTTCATGGCAGTTTACTCTAAAAAGGCAGAGGAAGTGCTATTCTAACTAGTGGCGGGTGGGGGGGAAGAGGAGTTTACAATATAAAAATATAAAAGGGACCTTAAAAATGGCTGTCATTTTAGAGCTTGTGAGATTTGAATGAGAGGCAGCTGGGCTTAGGCATGTAACCCAGACTTCAAGAAAAGCAGGTTTTTAAAAAAAATAGAGGAAAAATTTAACTTCATCCCAGTGAAGCCAGTGCCACCTACCCAAATGGAAACACAGCTCAAGGGCACCCTAAACACTGAAACTTCTTCTTTGTTAGGACTAGTTACAATTGCATAGCCATTCAGGCAAAAGAAGGCAGTAGGGCTTGCACAGAGATTCTGTAAGTTGAAATGTGCAAAGGACATTTATACAAATGTACAAAAGCTAGAAAGAGCCATGGAGGGGCAGGGATCTAAGGATGGGGTCAGGCAGGCTGAGGTTAGCAAACAGATAAAAGAGGGCTTTCAGTAACTATATAAGAAGACAGGGGAGTGGGGTGCAGTTTGCAGGTAGACCCAGTACTATAATTTTAACTAGATGTAGATGGCACTTTTGTATTTGTTAGTGAAAAATCTTTACAATGAAAAGGGGGGGACAACAATAGCAACAACAAATGTTAAAAAGGGAACTAAAGTCAGATTGTAAAAAAAGGAGAGACATTGGAGAAAGTGCACTCAGCTGCTTTAGATTGAGTTTGGGTCAACAAATGTTGGTTGATTTCAAGTCCTTAGACTGGGACAAATTAAATCCCTCGGCTCTGGGAGACCTGGCAGATATGACTGAAGAGACTGTCAGTCATCTTTAAGAAATGGAAAACAGGAGAGAAATAAGACAACTGTTGGATTTTCCAAAGGAAAATAGATCCTGGAAACTATAAACTTTTTTTTTAACATCAAGTAAACATGATGTTAATCTCTAACAAAGATCTCAATTTAGTTTGCTGGTATGCACTTAGAAAGGAAAGCAGGTTTTCCTAAGACCAAGCATTAAGACAAGCTCTTAATCCATAAAATGAGAGATTAGACATGAGTTTAGGGGTTCTTAATCTTTTTTGTGTCACTGACTCCTTGGGAAGCGTATGGACCCCCTTCCAAATAACGTTTTTAAAGGTATAAAATAAAATGCATGTAGGATTACAAAGGAAACCAAAAATTCGTGGAAAAAAATTTTACCATTCAAGTTGACCCCCTCCCTGCATCTGTGGATTCCAGGTTAAAAACCCATGGACTAGGTGATCTCTATGGCCTTTGTAACTCTGAATTGTACAAATCAACCTTCACAGTCGTCACCTTGGGAGCCTAGGTACTTGTCCTGTAGATATTTCCATTTAAAAAAACATTTTAATATCTCTTAGACCGACCTTCAATGAGCATTTAACCTGAAACAGTATTACCAGGCTCAGTCACCCACTTTAGTCAATCCATTAAGCATTTATTCAGCACCTTCTATGTACCAAGTACACAGTACAAGTACAGTATAAAGCTCTGGGGTAGCAAAGACAAAGGGGACACAGTGCCCTTCTTCAAAGAGCTTACATTCTCCTGGGGGAAAATAGCATACACTGTACATGATACACACAAAATATACACAGAGTAAATACAAAATAGTTTCTGGGGGAGGGGATGCTATGCAATCAAGTTAGAGGATCAAGTGATGCTAGCGATTCCATGAGATGAAGGCAAGGAGGGAGCTCCAGACCTGGCTCACAAATATTAATCTCATTTGATCCTAACAACCAACCCTGTCAAGCAGGTCCTATAGGTATGATTATTCTCATTATCCATGATTGGAATACTGATCTCCCCTGACTCCAAACCCAAAGCCCTTTGTAGTACCAGGACATCATGCTGGTGTTCCTTTTCGGTTCGATGCTGAAAGTGAAAGGACTGTTCTTTAGATTTTGTCCTTTAAGAATTTTCTTTTTGGGGCGGCCAGGTAGCACAGCGAGTAAGAGAACCGGCTCCAGTGTCAGGATGACCTGGAGATCAAATCCCGGGCTCAGACACTCAGCACCACACCCAGAAATAACTAGCCGTGTAACCTTGAACAAGTTACTTAACCAAGTTATTCATTTCAGACATTTATAACAGGTTTTTTTTTTTTCTTGCTTTCTTAATAGGTGTGAGGAAGGGGGAAGACAAGGAGAGAATTCAGAACTGAAAATGGAATTTTTAAAAAAGTTATTTAACGTTGAAATTAGCCAAAGATATTCAAAAGAATGAGTCCCATGCCCTTAAAGTTATTCCACATTAGTTGTGGAATCCACAATTAATGTGGAATAATTTTCCTAATTATTGCAATAATTTTAGGAAAAATTCTAAGAAATTTAAAAATGTGTAATTTTTAAAATCTAAAATATTTTAGGAATAATGGATAAGCATAGCTTCCTGTGACTACTTTGGAATAACATTCATGTGCCTATAAATTCTAGTGTACTGATGACTTTAAAAAATTAGTCACTTTATTTTGGATTAGATAGATGTCCTTTATCCTAAATTCTATGATTCTTCTATTTGAGGTATACTTCACAAAATGATCTCCTGTTTCTTATTTTTTTATCACTTTTTTTTTTACCAGCACCTACTAATTCATTACATATAATAGACATCTACTATGTTTGTGGAACCAAATTTTAGAACAGATAGATTTCACACACTTATGGTTGCCCTAAAAGTGAAAGAGTATATACCACAAGAGATCGTGATTTCCTTATAACTGAAGGTCTTTAAGCAGACTTGGATAAATCACTTGTCATGGATGTTGTGAAGGATATTTCTGTTCAAGTATTGGTAGTTCCCTTCTAGCTCTGAGATTCTTTGACTCAAAACATGTAGATTCTTTCCCTCCAATTCAGGTAAATCATTTTGGCACCTCCCTTAGTGTTAAGGGAAATATGCTCAGTTCTTGGTATGACTGGCAAACTATGATTATACAAAAATTGTCAGCCATCTCTGAAGTAAACAAACTTAAGACTACTAAGAAAATCTTGAAAAATGATTAACTAAAGATGCTAGAATGGATAATAGGAAATGAGATCCAAGCAGAGGATAAATCATCTTTATACTAGGTTCTTATCTAAATTTGAGTCTAATAGGCTCATTGTTCAGTTCTGATTTGGACAACCAAAGAATTTTGTATTAATGGTCTAATACTAATTTTCTGCATATTCCTGGCATAGAACAGGACTCCAATTTCTGTACAAGTAATATATTTTGATATAAGCTTTACTTTTAATATTAATGTTACTGAAAAGTCAGCTCACAATCCTATGTGAAGGAGCAGTGATTTTGTTAGCATGCAGAACTACTCATGTATAAATTGTTTTCCCACCCAGGCAATCATGGCCTTAACTAAAGTCCAAGGGAATTGTTGAAGACACATAAGTCAGGTGACTTTACTCAGGTTCAATAAGTAATAAGTGTTAAAAATAGGATTTTAATTCTGGTATTCCTATTCCCAAATTCAGCCCTGTTATGCTATGCAGAACCATAGATCATGAAAACTGGGATGAAATGATTTGTACACCTTCATTGCATACATTTAAAAAATGAATCCTTGAGGTATAACGTGACTTGAAGGTCACAGTAAATTAGTGGCAGAACGAGGACTATAACAACATTTACAAAACATTTACAAAATAATTATCTGGGCTTAAGGAAATACACTAGTCTCTAAAACATAGGTAGCATTAATCATGTTATTGTTTCAGCATAAACTTAACTTTAATGTAAAAAGTCAAAGTTCAAATCAAAACAATTTTGGTATACAAGCTGTACTGTTGCCTGAAACTTTCAATCTCTGTGTACTCCTCCTGATCAAGTTACCCATATTTGATAGATGAATATTTATTTTAACTACTATAACCCACTCACTGTATCTAAAATCCCTTGGAATCTGGCTTTCAGTCCCTTCCATTGAACTAGACCTAGAAAATCCAATTCCATTCTCATTTTCCTCCATCCCTCTTCTGCATTTGATTACTATGTGTTAGTGAATTCAGTTTAGGATATTTTGAGCTTTAGGTGCCAAAAGGAAATTCAAGTAAAAATTTTTAGCAGATGATTGGAAATGTGCTATTATAAAGGTCAGGGGTGAGGTCTGGGGTGGAGATACAGACTTGAATAATCCAAATTGGGTTGAAAAGGGTAAACCATGAAAGTGAAAAGAAGCTATTATGGAAAGGTGTAAAGATAACTAAGGGATAAGGTGGAACCTTTGCAGATGTTTATAGCATGGAGAGAAGTCACTAATACAGGCGGAAAAGTCAGGAGAGCCAGTAGTATTGAGGCTGAAGCCAAGAGAGGAGCTGCAAGGTGGGTGGTCAACTGCAGTTCAGAGTGGAAACTCAGAAGAGGCCAGACATTGTATTTGACAGGCCGCAGAGAGCAAGGGGGAGGTGGTGGTCCACTTGCCCTAGTCAACATCTAAAGTTGTGTCTTCAGTTCCAGGTGGGTGGCATTTTAGGGACTTTGGCAAGTAAGAGGTTAAGTGACATTCACAATGATGAGGCCTGGAAACCATTATTTGGAGGGACTGCCTTTTTTTCTGGGGAAGATATACCTATTTTAAGTGTCAAAAAGATTGTATTATTAAGGGGGCCTTAGACTTGTTCTGTTTGACTCCAGAGAACAGGGCTAGGAGAGGTAGAGGAGAAGCAGTGAAGATGTCACCTGAAAGAGAACTTCCTAGAAATTGGAACGATCTGAAAGCAAAATAGGCTGCTTTTCAGAGGTGTTGAGTTTTTCAAGTGTAATTTTGCTGGAAATGCAGCAGGGACCTCTAGCTACCGTGTTTCCCTGATAATAAGACCTATCCCGAAAATAAGCCCTCCCCTTACTGTGTAAGATTCCTCTAAAATAAGCCCTTCCCCGAAAATAAGCCCTATTGAGATTGCTACTGTAGTGAAGGTGATCCCCTGCGCTACGAGCTGCATCCAATCAGAGCTGCAGCAGTGAGCGCGTCATCCTGTTATTTATTGAACTCATTACTGAATAAAGGTACATTTTTTTGTTCACATTTACCTGTTTATTAAAATTGCTGTCAATGTTCATTAAAATAAGCCCTCCCCTGAAAATAAGCCCTCTGGTGTTTTTCTGTCCAAAAAAAAAAAAAATAAGACAGTGTCTTATTATCGGGGAAACTTGGTAGTTATGAATTGGATTAGATGATGAGATCTTACGATTCTTGACACACTCCTTTCATGATTTTACCCTAGTTTCCCTACTTCTGGTGACAAGCTACCTTCTTCCACCCCAGATTATAGATATTTACAAAGATTCAGTCAGCCTTTGGTTTTTTCTCTTCACACAAACTTCCACAGAGGCTGTCCATTGTTCAGGACCTCAATGTCAAGGTTCAGGACCTTCTATCTCTGTGGCTCTCTCTCTCTCTCTCTCATCAAAACTATTTGTCCCAAATGTCTAGTAGCCTACCCTAAGCATTCTACTTTGAGGCCTCATTTTCATCTCAAACACAAAATACCTAAACCAAACTGTTTCAATTCCCAACTTCCCTATATTTGAGCTTTAAAACCTTGAAAATGTCTTCACTTCTCCCTCTTCCCACAACCAGTTATCTTGTCTAGTTGAGATTAACTTTTTTCCATTTTCAGCCATTATAGCTGGATTACCCCTACACTCAGTTACACCTGTTCCTCCCATGTACTCCATCCATTTGGGTGAGACATCAGATTAACCTTCTTAAAACATGTCATGTCACCAACTGCTCAGAAAACCTTTAAGTCATTTCTTACCCTGCCTAATCAACTGATGCACCAAATAACTTCCCCAATAAAAATTAAAACTTACACATACACAGTGCTTTATAAGTTACAAAATTCCTTTAATATAGAGTCATATTTTATCTACAGCCACGTTGTGAGAAAAACAAGATTCAGGAAGTTAAACTTTGTCGAAAGTCACACAGCTTCTAAGTGATTTTGATTCTAGGCCTATTTCCAATGTTTTTTGGCACCAGCTAACAGCATTTACCAGTGTATTTCCTACTCCTCCACATAGTCACTCTCCTGAAGTCAGGCTGAGCTTCTAGTGCTTTGAACACATTATGCTAATTGCTGCCTCTGTGATTCCATCTTTTCTGTTAACTGCCTTTTGTGGGATACTACTTTCCCTTCCTCCGCTGCGCCTTAGTTCATGATGGTTCCAATGCCACAGTGTACCCCTGCTGCCTCTCCCCACAAAGAAATTTCTACTCATCCTCTAAGGAACCTCCCTTGAGAAATCAGTAATGGCCTTTCTCCCTTTTTTGCTTACTCATTTCTCAGGCACATATTACAGTTACTTTAATAGTCCTTATACCTTGAAGTGTTATCTTACTAAGTACTAGCAGAGCAGCAGTTTATACACACAGTAGGTACTTGGTAACATTTCTTTTTAACTGACCTCACTTCCCTTCTTACCTAGATAAATCCTACCTTCAAAGGCTTAAGCCCCCATTTCCTTCCAGTTCTCCTCGGCTCCAGATATCTCACATCATTTCAGTTGTTAACATCTCCTAAAGTATATTTTAAGGTCCTTGAGGACAAGAAATATTCTCATACTTATATGCACCATGGTGGGCACTATAGGCACTGGAATATTGATATATTGATAATCAAGGATTTTATTCATGTTAGGATATTTTATTTCTACCATATGCAAATGTCTTTTTTTTTTTTCAGTTCTATCCTTTCGTTGGTTCCAGTTAGAATCACCTAATCCTGACATTTACTGTTCCTAAGTGCTAAAAATTCCTATTTGTAAAATGCTTTTTGTATTGAGAGTACGACAGTGGGTTCTGCTGAACTGTGTTCTAAATAATATGGTTTGAAATAAGTAACCAGCATCTCACCAAAGATTGATGTTGGCCTGGATGGCCTCCTTTAGGTGTGCTGATCTTTAGTCTTGTTTTATATCTCTATAGTAAATAACCTACTGGAGACAGTGTTAAGACAAGAAAACAGCCAATGGCAATAACTAGAGGAATATCAATGCCTGCTTGGCATCTTTACCACCTCCTTCAACAACCCTATGAATCTTACGTATTTATAATTTTCCTTCTCTAGAAATGCATTCTCTTCACAAAATCTGTTTTTTCCAAGTTGAAATCCCATTTTGCAAAGTGATCATCCAAACTAAACCCACGACAAAAACAGGCAGAATAATGTGGGCATCTGGATTTCAGCTTCATAGAAGGTTTAGCCCTTCATCTTTTATTTCCTATGCCAATATGGTATCTTAATGCTGAAGCTATGCTCTTCTAATATTGCTAATCTTAAAACACTGGAATAGAAATCAGAAGCTTAAATTGCGATACTGTTAAACTTTCAAAGCCTAACTGTAGATAACAATACCTATCCTGCCTGCCTCACTTGGTTATCATGAAGATCAAATGAGATCACGTATATAAAAACCATACCATACACCGTAAAGCACCACACGTGTGTAAGATATTTATACAAAGAAGTAGCGCTATCAACAGCTTATTAAACCTGTGAATAAGATCTTCCTTTCCTCTTTGAACTCCCAGAATGGAATTAAAATGTAACCAGTTGTCTCTGTATCTTTTGATAGCCATGTCACTGCTATCCTTACTTAAACAACAACAAATTGTAAAGGCAGGTAGGTTTTTAGTTCAACTCATTCTAATAGTGTGAAGTAGTTTTTGAGCAAATGCATAATTAGGAAAGATTAAAACCCAGCACATATAACCACTTTTAAATAGATTCAGAACTAGTCACATTTTCTTTTTTTTAAACTTAATCCCACCTTTAATATGACGTGTTGTCATTTTTAAAACACTGGAATTCATACTTCATTAACATTAAGATCATAAAGCAATGGAATGGCAAAAGCATAGGTGAGACTTGCTGAATTTATAACTAACAGAAATGGAGGCAAAATCTCTAGGTAAGACCAAGGACTTCTACTGTAGATGGCAAAGGATTAATTTTTTCTTAAACCAATTTGTAATATCTGCTCATCAAAGGTTTTTAACAATGTACATCATAGGGCAGATTCCACAGTAACCATAATTACTTTGTTTCCATTACCTCTAAACATTGAAAATATCGCCAGAGACCAAACAAAGCACAAAATAAATTTCATTTCTATATTTCAGTAAAACCTACGTGAATACACTTTGAAACAAGAGTACAACAAAATATAATATACTTCAAATGTTGAATATACAAACTATTATAGTTCAATTTTGAACACTGGTACTTTCCCTCCTTTAAGTTGAACTAAAAAAAGAAAAGAAAAGAAAAGAAATACAGGTTTAAAACTACCTGACAAAAATTCATGCCAAGCGTGAACTTTCTAGTGAAAGAGTAGAGCTGAGACTGAAATGTCTGCACAGATGCCAAGGCTGGATGAGCGGCACAGGCATGGGTCAGCAAGGCCAAAGCCAGCTGCTACTATGTCCACAATTAAGAAAGCAACAGACTTAAAACTACCATACAAAATATGTTACATGGAAAGTCTATAACAATACTGTGCTAGGTATAAGATTTTTAAAATTTTTCTTTTAATAAAAAAAGCTTTACACAAACAAGCCATTAGCTTATTTCAAGAAAGGAAAAACTGAAAGTCAGTCTAAGGCTTTTGTTTTAAATCAGCTTAAGCTATATGATACAAAAATTCCACTAGGTCTCTCTTTTTCTCCGTTGTTCTCTTTCAGAAGCTTTTGGATCCATTCTTCAATTCACATTCTAAAATACCTATATTAGCAGAGTCTTCACATAGCACCAGTTAAGTGAGCACTGTGTTCACACAGTAATAATTGCTGGTATGCATAAAAAAATGCATCAAAATTTGCTATTTGTAACAATGAGACCATTCTTCCCTTTCCACCCCCTTCCCTAACCTAAAAGATCACCTCTTACAGAATTCTTTTAGTGTTCCAAGTCTTAGTGTAACTGTATAATGTAGTGAACTGCTTGGTCCCTTTTTCATATTTATGTTATTGTAAGAGGCAGTTTTCCGTCAGCATCTCAATGTGTAGTTCATGTCCCACTTAAACATGGGATAAAGGTAATTTATTTCCAGTAAGTCTCTGATTGTATTAAAAAAGTTGTAAAGTCTCCATAAATGTTCTTAATGATATCCCATCCCCTGTTCGTGTTTCATCAGCCAGGCAGTCAGCAGCTGCCTCACTTCTCACACGTCACTGTGCCTTCTGGTCTCACTGTTAGTGGAAGAGCAATGGTGGAGGGAGCACTGACCACCACTACATGGGTCACAGCCTTGCTTCCATCTGCTGGCTTCTCTTCCTGGACCAGCTGCAAAGTCTTCACTTCAGGCTCCTGCTTTACAACCACTGTGTCTGACTTAACCTCTGGCCCTTTTATCACTGCACTGATGACTCGGGGGGGTGTGTGGCCAGACGCCTGTTGTGCAGGCACTGAGAGTCTCATTACAGGTGTCCCATGGGCTATGGACACTGGGGTGAGTGCTCTTACAGCCAATGGGGTCCCAACTATATTAATGCTTCCTGATCCAGTCAGACTTGACTTTGTCTGCAGCTGACATTGTGCAAGTTGCGTAGCTGGGATGGTGATGATTTTGGCAGGCTGCATTGTAATTTTGTCTCCATTTTCAGTAGATGCTGGCATCACTGTAGGGATTGTCTGAATTACCACCTTTGGAGTGGATGCTGTTGTGGGGCTGGTGCTGGTTATTAATGATGAGCCTGCATTGACTGACTGAACTGCCACTGTTGAAATTTTCTGTCCCAAAGAGGTCATGACAACAGGCACTTGCATTGCCACACGAACTGTCCTGTTGAACCCAAAAATGAGAGAGAGAAGGCTTATTAACAAACAAAGCTCAAGTGGGGAGACTGGCAAAAATAAGTGCAGATGTAAAAAAGCCAGTACCCTCATTCCATTAAGTTTATTTTCTAGTAATTCCTACAGTCTGAAATAAAATAACTGGTTTCTCTATTATTTACCTTATGAATACTGTAACTGTAGAGCACCCATGTTCTTACTAAATATCAAACATGAGAAATACAAAGTAGGCTAAAATTATAATAGTTAAATATATAAATCAATTCATGTTAGCTGAGAAATTTTAAAAGTAAAACCACATTTTTAAAAATTTTCAAAGATAGCACTGAGAACCTCAGAACACTTAAAAAATCCTGACATTTTTACCATTGTAAGATAAGAGAAATAAGATAAGAGCACTTGCCTTGGGGCAGTTGTTGCTGAAACAGAAGTGGTGGTGGAAGGAGATCTGGAAGAAGCCTCATGTCCAGGGGAGGTGATGTTCACAACTCTGGCTACAGCTTTCTCAGCTCTGGTACAGTTTAAAGGAGATGAGTTCTTTCCACGTACAGAAGCTGCTGCTTTTAGGAGGTTTTCGGCAGTTAACGAAACACGTTCCAATGATTTTTCATCAGTACTTGCTGTTAAGTCTTCATTACAAGTGTCATTTTTGTCATCATCTATGACAACTATATTTTTTGGCATCTCCTTGAACTGATACACAAGCCTCTGCCCTTCTACCTTAGCGAGAATCCCCCTTTGGTAGTAGTATCTGTAAGAATGAAGCAACAAATGAGATGGATTTTGTTACATATTTTATATAGCACTTTTGTGCTGATACATATACAATTAGATACTATAGTTTTACATTCCATGCTGGTATTAATTATACTATAAAACTAATTCTGTTTAGAAGCACTCCTATACCAAGAAAGTAACTGCTTTCATTCTGGGTCCTTTTAAACTCCACTGTTTCATCCTGAGCACTGTGTGTCTGTATGATTTCCCCCTCCCCCCCACCTCTACATATCATCTGAACAGATGTAAAAGGCCCAGGAAAATAAAAGGGGGAGAGGGGCAAGGAAGGTATCATTTGGCAGAGAAATTATTTTCCTCACTCCTTAGACTCTCCACCCCACAATTTTCCCCCCATAACTGGGAAAACTAAAAAGTGTATGGTTGTACATTCTTTAATTTACATAAATTACAAATAAAATGTTTCAGATAAGGTGTCCTTTACTGTTGATGGCCTTTACTTCCTCAAAATTACTTTAAAAATATGCAATTGCATACTTTTGAAGTATTCAAATAGAAGATTTTTATTTTAAAAAAATTTATCTACAGTATCCAATCATTACAATTCCTATATAATGAGGAAAAGCAGTACAGTACAACTCTCAAATGCAAAAGCAGGATGAATTTCTGCCTCCAGGGATGCTGCCATTTTCACAAGAGAAAGAAGGATTCAGTGCCTTCTTTGCTTGTGGACTTTGTTGACTTTTGATCTAGTAGTTGGTAGGTAGGTAGGTTCCTGTCTTCCTGCCTAGGCCTCAAAGGACTGGGAGTGGAGTGGATACTGGCAGTAGCATTCATTAATTCCTGTAGAGATCAGAAACAAGGAGCTTATTGCCCTGCTTGCTCAAAAGGCTCAGGACAGAGAAGAATAAGAACAAATCTAAAGGTCTTAGAAAGAGTTTGTTACTTGACTCCTTTTAGCCCTGCAACTGAAATTCACAAAAGAAGATGAAAGTGTTTAAAATCAGAGTAAATTTGCTACTGGATTGTATAAAGCATATTTTCACAAATTATGTACATACCATTCGATTCCTACTACTCTACAATCATCTACTCAACCCCCTTAGCAGTGAAATATAGCATACAGGGCTACTTCCAGTGAACTCAGACCATTACTAAGACTGACAAACTATGGTATATGCACACACCTTCCTGTTCATGTGCAACCTAAATGCTAAGCGGTATTTGTCTTCTCCCTGGTGGTCTTTTATCCCAACCAGATCCCTGCAAAACGGTTAGACCAGCTGATAAGCAGATGGAAGGAAACATTTCTATACTTCAAGTTATACTCAAAAAAAAAAAAAAGAACCCACTACCATGGTTTTCAAATGAAATGGACATTTCCAAATACTGTCCAGAAAATATTAAAAGTAAATTCACTTAGCAATTAAATGTCACTATTCTCTGAGTTATGTAACGTGGACAACAAATCAAGTTACATACAATAAATGGTGTTACTAAATGAACAATGACATTTCCCCAATATTATACCCCCAAACATCCTACTACCTACCACCACCAACAAAAAAAAAAAAGAAAAACTCATATGCAATTGTTTTTCTACTGCTTAGAAATTCCTAGAAATGTTCCTAGAAATCCCCTTAATTCTTAGGTTCAACCAAAAAACATGTACAATAATATAACACTACTCATGTTAAAAGGAGACACCTGCATGAAAAGTGAGCATGCTTTCCAAAATGAGTTAACTTTTGTTTGATATTGTTGACTTAAACTCACCAATTACTGAGATTGTTTTTATTTTTAAGAATTTTTTTATTCTCTTTTCATTTCTCTCCAGTGGTTCAGAGGGTATGTTTGTATGGTTTGGTTTGGTTTTTACCTCAAGGCCCTTCCCATAGTTTCATAGTTCATGTCCGGTTTATTCTTGTGCTTTCCCCAGAGCTTGGATACGGCCTTGGAATCCACAAGCTTGAATATCCCCTTTTCTCTCTGCGTCCACTTAATATATCGAGGACAGGTATTTTTGTCCTGAAGGAGATCTAAAAGGAACTCCCACAAATATGTTGTGTTACCTTTAAAAACAAACATAAAAGCATTTTAGGCATATATACGCTTAGTATATCATAATGGTAACTCACTGAGTCCAACAATATGCAACACTATTGATTTGTGTATTTAAGCAACAAAAAAACATACACAGTAAAATTCGATTATGAAATATTTATTTATATTGTCTCATCACAGCCTATATTACAGATATTTTACTTATTCTGACACTGGTAATTTAACTGGTTAAAATTCTGTATTTGTCCCAAATCTGTAATTTCATCAATCTAGAAAACCTTTTGTGATGCAGATCAGCAATATCTGAAACTTCGTTTTAGCAAGTTGTCTGAGACATTGAAAAGTTAAATCATCACAGAGCCAGTTAGATTTAAGAAATTCAACCCAGGTCTTTTTTTTTTTTTACTTAGTAGGCTAACCCTACTACAACATGCTGCCTCCAGAATTCACAAAACTATACATAGTCAAGTCCATTAGCTATACAAAGGTAGACTTAACCACAACTCCCAACACAAGGCAGATGTGTCTATAATGGCTTGCTTAAATGTGGGGTTTGAGTAGAAAAAATCCTGGAGCATCTGGAGTCAGGTGACCTGGGTTCAAATCTTGGTTCTGCTACTTACTTCCAGGATGACCTTGGGCAAGTTATTTAAACTATCAGAGGCTTAATATCCCCATTGTGTAGGATGAGATTGGACACTTGTATGACTCTATGTACATGGTCCTATGAAAGCTAAAGTCCAAATTATTCTCATCCAAACTTCTATTAACTTCTGCCAGCCTTCAATTTTGTAGAGATAAGCAAACATGTAAGGAAATTACAGAAATTCTAGATCACCTATCAAGTACTGGATACATACTTTTAATGTCCAACATGGATGATAAGAGCAAGGCCTCTCATGTGAAACAACTTTCTCACACATTCCTTTTTGAAATTTTTATCAATTCCCTCTGGTCAGTTAACAACCAATCAATTCAAAGAAGACTAAAGAAAGGTCTTCCAGAACAAACAGTGGCCTATCAAAAAGCTGCTTCAAAGTACACTTCAAATCTTTCAGGAAAGTAGGAATATACAGCTCCTGAAAACTACCATGGTATACAAACAATTCAATTACTATAATACTAAAGTAAAAAGCAGATGGTACCTACAAATTCTTTCAAAAGGCAGAAAACAGATTAGAATATTTCACAAGAGTTGTAAGAACTTGGAGAAGGCAAAGATTCCCTCATCTAAGCCTTGTCACTTTGTGGATGAATAAGCTAAGAAGGGCAGGGATCTGCCTGAAGTCACACACTCCATTAGGCTGACTAAGCCAGAACTCCTAGCTTGTACATCATGGGCATTTAAAAGCATTTGTGGAATTGTATCATTCCACCTCTTCCACCCTTCATATTTCCTGTTCTATGAGATGGCTTAAAAGTGTCCAACTAATTTTAATATCAAATTTTGCACTGGTTTGCCATTTCTAAAATTGCAATAAAATAAGATCAACAAATATTCAGTAAGTTGCTAGTTATTAATTCATACACATATTTAGTGATTAGTATGTGCAGTGCTAACATGCCATAATAAGAAATAGGAGAAACAGCTCCTCCACCCCAGGAAGTTAAAAATATAAGAGGGAAAATAACAAACATGGGGAATCAATGTTACTAAGGAGTATATAGGTTCTAATAAATCAGCTATAAGACTACAGCATCCTGAGTATGCTTCATGTAGGAGATTCACAAGACAGCACAAAAGGCAAAAGTATAGAGCAAAGAAAGCATAAAATATTGGAAGGATAAAGATTTTCAAGCTGTCAAGGTCAGATGTAAAAGTCTAAAAATAATTAGTTGTTATAAGTGCAAAAAAGAAACAATATTTGCAGGTGTTCTCTGATTCCTTTCTATAACTTGACAGCAATTTATAGTCCTTCAGGCTTGTAATGGGCTCGTGCAAAATGATTTTGTTCTGGCTCCCAGGAGGTCCATGTGAGGTCCATATTCATTGCTTACACAAGAATTCTATCATATTGCTTGAAATGGTTTAATGAATGTTTAGTTTAGATACCTTCTTATTATAGTGGTGTGAGCGATAATGGGTTCTGACCTGTATGCACCAGAGGACATTAACTATAAAAAGTCCCAATTTCTACAAATTTCCTATTTTCAGTATAATATAAATAATTCAAAGATGGGCTTATCGGCAGCTAGGTGGTGCAGTGAATAGAGCACCGGCCCTGGAGTCAAGAGGACCTGAGTTCAAATCTGGCCTCAGACACTTGAGACACTTACTTGTGTGACTTTGGGCAAGTCACTTAACCCCAATTGCCCTCCAAGAAGCAAAAATAATAATAATAAAGTCAAGTGTAATTCTAATCTAGCATTATCCAAATTAAAATATTTGGTTAGGCCTATTGGGCATTTCAAAGAGAGTCATCTTATACATCAAGGCCTATATGCAAACAGGTCCACTTATAAGGTGAAGCCAGTCCACCTGAAGTTGGCGGGCAGGAGCTTCCAAGGGTAGAGAAATTGAGTATGGGAGGCTTAAATACAAATAATTAAGTTAAACTTCAATCTTATTTTAAAAGTCTACATAATTTTGTCTTTCAACTAGAGGGCATATAAAAATAAATTTCATTATTAAATCAACACTGAATTTTAACTCAAGGTTCAGAAAATTAACTTATTTTAAAGCTCTGAAATCAAGTTGTAACTGCTAATCTGTAAGCAGAACTACATATAATTCTAAAACTCAAAGTCTGAATTTAAAATTTTCTCCCTGCATATAACCCCTGCTCCTGGGGAGGCTGAGGCTGGTAGACTGCTTGAGATCCAGAGTTCAAAGCTATATTGCAAAAAGCCTAAGTAGGTATCCAATATAAGTCCAGCACCAATATGTTAAGCTCTTGAGAACAGGCAGTTGGGTCACGAGGTTACACTAAGAAGAGATGAAAGGGACCCAGTCAGGAATGAAGCAGGTTAAAACTCTCATGCCAATCAGTAAGGGGATCAGGGCTGTTAAGTGAGCACTGGGAGAACCAGTTTCCCCTCCAAAAAAATTTTCCCTACCTCCATTTGAATGTCTGACTAATATCAGGATCATGAGAATCTTCCCAATAATAGTGTACAAAAGAAATTAGCTTCAGTGCTATTCCTTCATGATGCTGACTTTGGTGAAATGACTTCAGGCAGGCAAGGAAATAAAAGGAAAAGGAAAACTCCCTCAATGAGCCTCAAACTTGATTGTTGGCTTCTAAACAACTGAGTTTGTTGCAACCATTACTGAAGGTAATGCCCAGTTTCTCAAAAATCATTACATATTTTCTCTAATATCCATTCAAATATTTCCAAATTAAATTTTTTTTAATATAATATTCTTTTAACTATAAATAAATTGCTGATTTCAAAGGGTCCAATAAAATGAGTTGTTTCAGTAAACTAAAAAGTAAATACTGCCCCCCAAATGAAAAGAATACAAATTACATCCATTTGCTAAATGTTCTGAAAACAGCGATGCTGACAATTTTTAAATCATACTTTAGTTTTTGTTGGGATGTTTTTTTTTTAAACAATGATGACTTATGTATGAGAAATAATGTAAAGGACATCAATCAATTAAATGTAAAAGGGGAAAATGAAGTGAGCCAATTACACAAAGAAGGTGTAAGAAGGACAGGCAGCCTAAGTGGACTCTAGGTAATATTAAAAGCACTGGAGGAAAGCCCTGGCAGATATTGGGTGAATACTATACAACACATTTATGGGTCACTACAAAAAAAGAATCACATAAAATGAGAAACCATGGATAGGCTGCAATCTGTACCAGTAGACACAGTTACACCAATAAGATCAATATCAGGAATCAAATCAATATGAGGAATGAAATATACTCTGGAAATCTCTAAATCATTCATGTGGGAAAAGCAATATTACAACAGTGCTTATTATTCAGTACTTTGCCAGATGCTTTACTCTGACCTTGAAGAGACTATTCCAAGCAAGGTCAGTCCTATCTCAGGGTACCTTTTAATTGATATATCTCCTGGAAAATTTAAATTGATCTGAATAAAATTCTCCGACTAATAAAATTTTACATACTGAGAAAAACAAGCCTTTAATTAACATGCTATTTTCTTTAAAAACAATAGCTGCAATATAGTCTACAAATAACTGCAAAGAAAAATATATTCATTTCATTTGTATCAATGTATTAAGTATTCTTTTTTTTTTAATGCAATGTATATGTCTGCAGTCAAAATTTCTACACATACACACACACACATATTACCTTTGCCTTCTCTGGGTTTTTTCTTGATCCCTAACTCAGGTGACCCATTGGAAATAGATGGTTGTTGGGTCTTTGGTTTACGGCCAACTGTAAAAAAATAAAATTGTATAGTGAAAAAAATAACGAATATAGCCAGTGGAAACATAGCTACTAGACTGCCTTCTAAAAATTTTTTTCATTGAAGAGGGACATCAATTTGCTGATTAATGCAATCTGTGTGTTATTTGGTAAAGAATTTTAAGAGCTTTTACATTTTATTTTTAAAGCAATTTTAGATTACCACAATTTGGTAGTAATCACTACTTATTAGGCAATTATTGCTACAGTGAGAGTCTCTTTACTAATTTCTATTTGAGGAGCAGTTAGGTGGCGCAGTGAATAGAGCAGCAGCCCTGGAGTCAGGAGGACCTGAGTTCAAATCCGGTCTCAGACACTTATCACTTATTAGCCATGTGACATTGGGCAAGTCATTTAACCTCAAATGCCCCTCCAAAAAAAAAGTAACCTCTATTTGAATAGCCAATGGACAAGAATCCACCTACAACTCAAAAAAATACTTAATTGCAATTTTTTTTTTTACTTTTTTGTCATACAGGTTTGTATAAATCAGTTTTTACCTACCACTTCTCAGAAGATATGACTTAATGAAAAACTCAGACTGATAGAAAAGATTCTATGTCAAACTTATACCATTCATTTCTCTTTTGACCTGAAAAGCAAACTCTATTTTTTGAGCCAATTGTTAATTACAGAGATGAATTTTCCCATTAAATATTTCATAAAGCCATCAATTTAAAGTTGAAAGGGACCTTCAAGAACATGTTCTTCTTTTGCAGATGAGACACTGAGAGCCCTACAAAGGTGAAGTGATTTGCCAAGGTTGCAAAGGTCTGTAAGTGATAGGGGTAAGATAGGAACTTGTGTCTAAAACTGGTACTCTTTCTACCCTCTCCTCCTGATGCTCTTCATTTTCCACATGGGTAGTGGATCTCTTTTGAAGTTAACAATTGTATAAATGGGCTGGATTCCTTCAATTCTGCTCAGCTGTTTACTAACAAGGTCTTACTGAAACCTCCCTGAAAGTATATATAATAGTCACCATAGTAGGTACACTGAAGTAGTTAAATCCTATTTACAGGCAATACAACTTTTAATAAAGGATTTTTTAAAATACAGTAAGGTTTATGTTCTAACAGACTATCCAGAGACCTGGGGTTTTGTTTAAAGTAATTACAAGGAATTGAAATCCTGGTGAACAATGGAATGTTTAAAGCAATGAGGTATACAAGTAAAAGCTGCACAATCTTTTTCAGGGACAATAACTCCCATGTACAAAGTGCTCTAGGCTTATGACGTCTTTTTCTCACAACAGCTTCTGGAGATAGCTATGTTCTACAGGCTAAGATACCTGTAATATCAAGAGGCACTCAACTTGGAATATGAAGACCTGAATCCAGATCCCAACTCCTATGAGCTCCAGTGCCCTCCATCTATAAAAATAAGGGGGCATCTAGAGGTTTCTTAGGTTTTTCCCAATTCTTTAAAATTCTATGCTTTCTCTGGTATCCCATCCTGTTAACAATTTTTTTTTTTAAGCAATCAGGGTTAAGTAACTTGCTCAAGGTTACACGGCCAGTTATTTCTGGGTGTGGTGCTGAGTGTCTGAGCCTGGGATTCGATCTCCAGGTCGTCCCAACACTGGAGCCGGTACTCTTACTCGCTGAGCCACCTGGCCGCCCCTAAGCAATTGGGGTTAAGTAACATGCTCAAGGTTACACGGCCAGGTGTTTCTGGGTGGGTGCTAAGTGTCTGAGCCTGGGATTCGATCTCCAGGTCTTCTCAACACTGGAGCCGGTGCTCTTACTTGCTGTGCTACCTGGCCGCCCCATCCTGTTAACAATTTAAGTAAAATTATGTTACAATGAACTCCACAGAAAATCATCTTTTATTATAGTGGAATAGTTATAATTATTATACTGCTCTCTGTGAAAAAATGCAATTTTCAAAATTTTTTCATTTATAACAAAATTCTATCTCAAAAGAACAATGCAGAGTTTCTGTGTAGTTAATTATCACTGGATTTGATTTATGTCTCTATTTGAAAATAATTTAGTCCAAGAAGTAGAAAAGACCCCCAAAATCATAATTAAAGCACTAATTAGATAACTTATTGGCAGACCTGTACAACAGATTATATGGATGGCAAATCTTTCTTTCAACTTCTGGTTGACATTCTCACCCACTCTGCTTTACTTAAACCTTTGGTTGACATTGTTATCTTCCTTTATTCTACCATATAATCTGAAAGGAACTAGTTTAAACTAATTTTCCTGAAGGTGTAGACAGTACAGTCTATGGATAGAGGGCTGGTCTCAAAGCCAAGACTTGGATTCAAGTCCTCCTTCTTACACATCCCAGTTGCAGGACCCTGGGCCAAATCACCTCAAACCATTTTCGATCCAACTATTATACTGTGGAGGTCTGCTACACTGCATTGGTAGAGAGTGCTCCTCATTCAGGAATTCCCCATACCCATCAAATCACTGGTCCATTCCTACTCCTATGCCAGAAAAAGTTTTAAGTCTAAAAGTTTATACCTGTCTTGAGAGATATTCCTATCTAGCTACAGCACAGAACAAGGAGCCAGAGAACAGCTGAGCATGTAATGAGAGTGAACAGGTCACCTCCTGAGTAAAGGTCATTGTCACAGTATGCTTTGTTTCGTATGAAGTGCACTCTTGACTTCCTAGATCTTACAAATCCATATTTAAATATAAGAAATGAAACATACTGCAAAACCAAATACAATATTAATTATTTCTTAGGATCCTAAATTCAGTAAGGGATAGGAAACTGTCTAGGAGAAGCCAATCCTCTCATTTTAAAAATGAGGAAACTGAGGTCCAGGGATGTTTACTTCCTCCCAAGGTCACCTATAAAGAAAAAGCATCAAAATTGAGATTTGAACCCAGCTCCTGACTCCAGAGTCAGAACTCTTTCTTCAGAATCATGCTAATCTGTCTCTTCAATTCATGTGTTATTTTTGTTTCCTCAATCCACTTAATAGCAAGGGGCATATTAAATAATGTGTTTTTATAACTATAATGACTGTTTTTTAGATTTCAACTCTAGAGTTAAACAATTCTGTTAAGTATTCAGTAGGAAACCTGGTATACTTTCAAATGTGTGTATGTGTGTGTAACATACATATACATAGTGTTTATAAATCAAAAGATACCTAAGTGAATGTATTTTCACTTTTTACATTTTTTAATTTTTTTTAAAGAGGAATTAATGCTTGTTTTCCCTTTTATATCAAAGTAATTTCAGAATTTAACAGCCCACTCCCAAAACAGAACACTATTATAACAAGGAAAAACACAAAACAAGTGATATAGCACAGCCATGTCTTGACAGGGTGGACAACATTCTACCCCTATCATCATGGTCAACCTCATCAGAGGGGAGAGATGTATGTTTCATTAATTCTTTGGAAAGTACTGACGGTACTCTACAATGAATTTGATTAATTTAACTTAAAATGTATATTGGTCAATATGTCACAGATTTGTGATTTGATTAATATGGGAACTCTCCACCAACACAGATCACAATCCATACATAACTTGAGCCCAAGGTGGTTAAGTGACTTGCCAATGGTCAGAATGTCAGAAGGGGGATTTGAACCCAGGCCTTCCTGTTTCTATGTCTAGCATACTTGCTACTATACCACCTTAACTTAACAGGCCATCTCCTTTCCTACTGGCTACCAAAGTCAAAGCCTATAAACAATACTTACAAAGGAGATGACACACAATTAGCGCGCCCCCCCCCCCAATCATAGTGTAATATAGCTTTGCCCCCACTCGACTGTGGTTTATACTGGTTTATGATTCAGTTCCATAAAAAAAATATATATATAAAGAATGACTGAAACTGAAACACCTGTCAAGTCTACCTTTTTAAACCCATTAGATTTATTTTGCATAAACAATTTCCAACTCCTTCCTGGTTAATAGAATAGAAAAACAGCAACTTCCAAATTTTGCTGGTTATTAAAACTATATAATCATAAATCATAACAAATCTTTCCCCTTAATGTAACCTATTTCAAACTAAGATAGGAGGGAGAGCTTCTGTGAAGATGAAAGGGATAAAATACTCTTATCTCAAGCAATCCAGTACTACAAATATTCATTAATGGAAACTGGTATACACAAGAAACAAAGACAACATAAAATATGAACAAGGGTTCCTTTTTCTTTTTATTATTTATCTGTCATCTTTGAAAACATGAGATGCCTCCTAATTCTTACATTAGTACTCTGACTCAAATACTAAGTCAGTTCAAAAATAATGCAAATTTAAGATTTTTTATCCTGAAGAAAAAAAATAAACACCTTCAACAAAAATCTATTTACCTTTCTTCTTTTTCATTGGCTCATGGATATCTGGTGAGGTTGGAATAGGAGAGGTATCCATAGGTTCGGACTCCTCCGTTGACACTTCGACTACAGTCTCTGTGATAACATCTGGTCTCATAGCAGCATGGATAAACTCTGGAGTAGATACACAAGGAGGAACAAAGACTTCCACTATAAAAAAAAAAGTTGAAAAAATTACATTTTTATCCCCCTCCCAATAAGTTTTATGACATAGGACAATTAAAAATTCAGAAGAGGTATTAATTATGATTCAACTTGGCAGTAAGTTTAATGAGGCTCAAGATAGAAAAGACCAGGTCATCTTTCATTCCCCTAGGGTATCTTATGGTTCTCACTCTGAAAAGTACAAAAGTAAAATAAGATAATTATGGACTGGTAGGCATAATCCTGTATCATAGAAACTGTCAATGAGACTTTGTATTCAGTGTTTCTCTGACCTAAGAAATAGAACTTTTGATCACTTTTTAAAATATGTAACTTTAAATTTCGTACAAAGAGTAAACCTACATTTTTTGTCTCTAATAGAGCATTTTTCTCATGCAAAATATAGATAATTACGATCCTTAAAATTCTCTTTCATACTTGAAGAATCAAAATATATCCTTTTTCTAATTAAGAGTTGTTCTCAGAAATGACTACAAATTTTCATAAATGTCAACTCTATGAAATCTGGGCCATATTTGAGAAAATGAAGGACTTAAATAAAATCATCATATATGTCCTGACACAACATTTTTTTTACATAGGATGAAATCAAGACAAAAGTAAAGACCAACACTCTTTTGTTTGTCACAAAAAGTAAACACACAAACCAAGAGATGTCTAGGCAAAGAGAAAGGCAGTCCTAGTTCCACAGAGACTACTTGATGATAGAAAATTTTGATTATAAGCCTGTAAACTCTATGGAAAGCACAGTGGCACAGTGGATATAGTATCAGGCCTGGAATCAAAAAAGACTCATCTTCCTGAGTCCAAATCTTGGTTTCAGATACTTACTAGCTATGTGGCACTGGGTAAGTCATTTCACCCTGTCTACCTCAGTTTCTTCATCTGTAAAGTCAACTGGAGAAGGAAATGTCAAACCATTCCAGTATCTTTGCAAAAGAAAACCCTAAATGAGGTCATGAAGAGTCAGATATAACTGAGGGACAACTATAAACTCAAATTATGGTAGGGGGGTTTTTAAAAGCACCAGTTTGTGAAGCTACCTCTTTCTCCCTATTAATCACCCCTCTGACTCACTGTCTATCTAATGAGGGAAAGGGAGAAGATTAAGCCCCTAGTCACCATATTATAGAAAGTTCTATGCAGCACTATGCCCTATCTGCTATAGTTTATGACCAATCTAAAGAAAATCAGTCTATAATATAAATAGTAACTCTAAAACTTATATATTTGACCTATTTTTAAAAATCTACATTTTTTTTAACTTAAAGATGTCCTATATTCTGATTAATAAACATTCAAAGGTCTGGCATAAATGTATGCACACCTATATATCAGTCAATATTTTTGACCAACTAATTATACATGTGATTAGTAACTATAATAGTCCATTCATACTTTTACTTTTTACAATCAATTTTCTTGAAAATTAAAACAAATGCTATAATACAGTTAACACAATAGTCATCTCAGTGGCAGTTCACATACCAGGACTTGTTGCATCCCTCAAGCAGGTTGGAGACTCCATATGAAGCAAGGCTTCAGCAGCTTCAATTGTCTTATCCGTGCAGTGTACATTACTACTGTGAACTGATGCTTCAACTAGGAAAAGAAAAACCAAGTACATGCCATTAAGTCATTTCAAGTACATATTTATTTTTAAGTAAAAGAAACTCACTCTAGATGAAAAATGTTAAACATCATTAAAATGAAATGGTATACATTGATTAATCTTTGAGTAGTCTTTAGAAGTTTCAAAGCAATGAGGACTAACTAGTATCTAAGCTTCCTAAAATGGATATTAATTAAACAAAAAAAAAAAAAAAGGATTTTTCTGTGGACTACCCAAAGGAAAAACAAATTGAAATTGAAATTTCAAATTGAACTCTGAAACCTTGAAATTTGAACTCTTATGTCAATTTTAAGCCAAAACTAACTAAGGAAAAATAAGCAGTTACAGATTAACAATTCTATAAGGTAAAAAGCACTATCGACATGCTATCCAATACCATATCTAATAAAAAGCCCTGGGTCCCAAGCAGGTCCCTAACTCTAATCCCATTCAAAATTATTAAGTAGTTCTACTAACCAATAGAACAAACCCAAATTTCACCATCTATATGTGATGATGTCAAACTATACACCCTCTTGGGCACACAGGGATTACAAGTGATTCTACTCTACAAGAAGGATTTGATTCATTCCTGGTTTAGAAGCATCCTGTCAACAACTGATGATGGAAAAAAAATCAACCTTAAGATTAGAAATGTTCTCTCTCAGGGTTCTACTTCATTGCCATTTCATCTACAGTGACCTTTCCCTTCCTCCTAAGGGACCTTTCTGTGCTCCTCAGGGAGCAATTCCCTTTATTCCCATGAAGACATCCCATCTGTTTTGTGGGAAAAGGGGTGAATCAATGCTTCATAAATTACATTAAGATAAAACTTTTCATAAACTGACAGGTCCTTAATCTAAACATAATGAATACAATTTTCAATTAATACAGTAAAAACAGTTTACTCTTCTGTTTGTTACTGGATGCAGGAATTCACCTTTTACCAACTCCTATCCAATTTTTATGAAATAACATTGGGAGTGAGGGGAATAAACTCCAAAGTGCTGAAAATACATGCCTTTGTATTAAAAACAATTGCTATTCAATTTTTAAGGTAAAACAAAAATACCTTAGTAGAACTACAATTCTAAATGCTCCTAACTAGCCCCTCCACCTTCTTCTCACCAGCCTCCATTTTTTTGGACAACATTTTTAAATTCAGTGACCCCATAACCACCTGTTGCACATCATCTACACTCTCACCAAGGTAGCTGTGCCTCTGCAGTTGCTCTTTCCATTTATGGAAATCTGCTCAAAGCTCAATCGTTCCAGAGAGGCAGCCAACATCTGAGTAAATCTATCTTTAGGTGACCCTGCTTACTCTATCTTCGGCTTCACTAAATTAAAGAGCATTCAATTAGTACCTCTATCTGAACTTCAGAAAACCTACTGACAACCAAAGTAAAATGTTTAGGTTGGAGGTCACCTAAAAGAATATAATCAAAGACCTATTCAATATCGCATTTTAATACTATTTAGGAGGGGAAATTCTATATTCTAGATTAGCTACAAACAAGCTCAATCACAAAGAACTTGATCTAAGTAAAACAGTAGTAATTTTATCAAAGTATAAACTTTCACCCAAAAATTATGTATATAGAGATATAGATGCTCATTCTAGCAGTTTTACACTTTTTGTTTTAAAAAAAAGTAGCCATAAGAGTAAATTTCTCATGCAGTTGTTTTATTAGGACATATCCTAACATGCCCAAAATATACACTTTGAAATGGGAATCTAAAATATTCAATAAAAACAATATCTCGAACAAAATTCTGGTCATTTTTTTTAATTACATGTGAATCCTACTTTATAAAGTCAAAAAGGTAGAGGATATAAGTATGCCCACCCCTCCCCCCAACCACACCTTATTATACTGCTCTTAATTCTTAATTGTAATAAGGTTAACATGCAAAAACCAAAGTTTACTTAAACTCCTAAGTTCCTTAAGACCCTGAAATATTCCTTTAAAACTTATTTTCTACTCCTTATTGAGAAACTGCTAAAAACTAGGGAGGCAAAAGTAGAGCTAAATAGAAAACTTTGTTCCAGTAACCACAGTACATACTATCCAAATAAAAGAGATTTTGTTCTCGGGATCGAACATTATCCCCTAGTCAAAAATAACGTAAACTTGACTGGCACTTGAAAATCTGTAATATACATTATACCGACAGGAAATGTTAAACAAGGTTTGTATATTAAAATATTCATTTTTCATTCCATTGTGATGATTCAATCATTAAAATAAGCAAAATACTAACAAAGCCAGGTTGTGTTCAAAATTTGAAATATACAAATACATTGTATATAAATGTAAACAACACAAGAAGTGGCAGACGTGTTTAGAAACTGAAGAAATTTCATTCATCTCCTTATCAACAGTTTTTATGCAAGTATTGCTGAACACGATCAAACAGAGGATGCAAGATACATGCTCAGTCTGTTTCAAGGCAATTTCCAGAAATATGCCTTTCATAAAATCAGAGACTACCCACACTGCCATTTATCTGTCTCCTATCAGCCCTCCACAACATAACTCAGAATAATCACAATGAAATTAAAATTTACAAACATTCCTTTATGGACAACAAAAATGTTTCAAAGTCAAAGGATAATTGTGTAAGAATGCTACAAATCCCAAGTCAACATGTATGTAAAAGTAGCCAGGAAATACATCAAGATGATGCATGAAGGAAAAAGGAGATGGTCAGCATTATATTGAAAATGCAGAATAAACAATGAGGACCTGGAAGATAATATTGGCATCCACAAAATATTAAAAGATCCAGAGGCCAGTCTCATCTTTTATGGATGATTTATAGAAAAACACAGATAAGAATCATACAGAACATGAAGGAAAAAGTTGACATTTGCAGTGGTGGAAGGAATCCAAACCACACCAACAAAAATACTAAGAAATATTTAATAACTACTTCAGATTCTCTCCACCTCAAGTTTAGAATCATAAATTTAGTGCTAGAAGACAGCTTGAGTTCATTTAGTCTAACTCCCTTCATTTTACAAATAAGAAACCTGAAGCTCAGAGACATTAAGTGAATTAGCCTAAGTCATACAGAACGTAAGTAGAAGAGCCAGGATCTGAACCCAAGGTCCTGACTCTCCATCACTTGTATTTTCAAAAACATGCTTTGCTTTGAAAACAGTCTGTAATTTCTAAATGGCTTTTTAATCTTTGTTACAAGGGAATGTTCCCTATGCATAAGGGAAGCAGAGGTCCATATGTTTATATCTATGTATATACATACATACACATATATGGAAATTAATATAAAGTGTAAGGAAAGGCATCAATAAATAAGATTTAAAAATTTAAAAACCTACCTACTAGTCTAAATTGTACACCTACATAACTTACTGATCACCAAAGAAACAAAAATTTAATGCTGCCTCTAATACTATGTAAGAATTATTTTCTGATATTTATTAACTATCGTGTTTTATCCATATCAATAATTCAGTAAAATGTTATCACAAATTAAGTTTGAAGTTATAACTTTGATCTTAATGGTGTGTTCTATTTTTCACAAAATATTGAGTCAAAAATCACATTTTATCTTGCTTCTTAAGACTTGTTTTACTGGTTACTATCTTTTTAGAGATGTGTCTGAACTATCATAGAAGGGAAAAATAAAAAACCCTCCTCCTAAAAACCTATGATTCCCCTGGCACAGTAAACTTTCAATGAAGGGAATTCTCTCTAGCAATGTAGACTGGCTCCTGCTCAGAGCTAAAGGATAAAGGCATCGCAGGCAACACTTTTTTTCAGTCTCCCCAGTTGGTATTGATATTGCAAATACCCCAAAGGACAGAGAGAAAAAGGGACAGACTATGGAACAGGTTTGAGAGAACAGATTCAGAAAGCGGAAAGTTTTGATAACAAAAAAATTGCTTGTGTCCCCATGCACTGTCTAGTGCATGCTTTTTTCCATTTCTTTCTAGTCCAACAGTGTTATATGGTAGATTATTATAAGCTCTCTCTCACTCAACAGCTGTCAGAAAACACCAAACTTGGTCATTCAGTCTGACAAGAGGCATACTTCAGCTTTAGGGAAGAGAATCCCAGCAATAATCTAGTTCACAACAATGTTTTTAGAGCAAAACTAAAAGTTAGTAGCATAAAACATTTCATTAATTACTGTGCCTCTCACCAGCAAGAGGATAAATTAACATTACAAGGTCTTTCCTCAACTGTAGTCCCTTATTTACAATAGCTTATCTTTTAATGCCCTGTAGCAACCATCATTAATACTAGAATGAACAATAATACCAAATATTAAGTACTACATCTTCAAAATCAATTTTTGCTCAATGTAAAAATTGAGTAATTTTTCTCCATAATATTTTAAGTCCTTTTCGAGATCCTGATTATTATGTTTGAAACAGAATAACTCAAATTAAAATTCAGTGTGGAAGAATCCAAATGACAATCACGTGGGAGACGAAAACACTAGATTTGAAATCAAAGGATTCTAAATCACAACTCTGCTGCTCACTTGCTACTTTGGGCAAGTGTGACTTAACCAAGTCCTTTAACCTCTCAAAGATATCACAGTAAAATGAGAGTTAGATCTGATTATCACCAAGGCACCTTTTTTGCTCTCAGTTCTAGGAGAAATTTTTAAACCAGACTGGGGCTTTTATCACAGATTTTAGATAGCTCCAGGGGAAGAATTTCCTCTGCCAAAACTTCTACAGTTTATATAGTTTTAGAGTTGCCTGGGGGCAATGAGGGGTTAAACTCCAGGTTAGACAGATAAGTGTCAGAGATGGAACTTGAACCCTTATCTTCCTGACTCTGAGGGCAACGATGTATAAGGAATTACAGTATCCAATTTAAAAAAAAAAATTTGCAACAAGATACAAGTTTCTCATAAATATCCACTTGCAGCTCTCCCAATAATTGGGCTGTAACACAGGCTAAGTGTAATTTATGTAATTATCCAGAAAATTTAGACACTTCTCCCCATATCCTACCCCCAAAACACAACTTGATACTAAGTGAAAAAGGGGATTTTAACCCAAGCTTGCCTGATTAGCTGAAAAGAAAATGATTAAATAATTAATTTTAAAAGATCAATGACATTTCCTCTCCTGTTTTATAACATTTTTTCAACCATTTCCTACAAATTTGTCTAATTTTTCAACTTAACTTTTGCAACCTACTCTCTCCACTAGACCACACTGCTAACAGTCTAGGCAAGAATGTAAAGCATCTTTTCCAGTACAGAGTAAAAGACTTAAGAGTTAAGAAAACTAAGATTTAATTCCCACCTAAGCCACTTGCTAAGTATATGACCATGGACAGACAACCTAAATGGAAATAACAGTCAAACTACCTATGCCAGGGGTTGCTTTGATGAATATGCTTTGAAAATCTTAAAGCAATAGATATGTATTAATTATTAAATTAATAATACACATTTACTAATTATTAAAAATAACCAAAAAAAGTCTAGATGAAGGGCCCAGTATTTTAAGAAAATGCTCCATGTTCTAAACCCAAATGCCCCAAAATAAAATATTTATTATAATAAAAAGGATACATGTGTTCTGGCATATAGTGGTAGTATTTTGGTCCTTCTCCATCCAAACCCCTAATATACTCTTACAATTTACTATATTTGTCTGAACAGCTTTTAAAAATCATATGTAAGCTTATCTCCCTTTTCGAACTTTTAAAAGTTTCAAGGGGAAGACTGATGTCTAGATATAAAATGGAATAAAAGATTACTTTAAAAAAAACATTTTCTCCATTTTCTAAGGAATTGCAATAGGGATTGGACCTGTGATTTCATGGGTATAGGTAATCTTAAGTGAGGAAATTCCCTCTATGAATGAAAGAACCCTGTTTTTTTCCTCTCCCTCTATTAAGCAAACAAAATTAAAGGTGATTCTCAGAATCACAAGATAAATTAGTGATTAAAACAAGAATTTAGAATTATGGTCTTTACTGTGAGCTGAGCCATCCTTGCCTTTCCAAATTTTAATTTATTCAATTTATGTAATTAACCTTGAGTAAATTAGCAAACCTGTCTCAAGTTTCTTCCTAAAATAGGAAGCATAAAGTGACCTAACTCACTCAGATTACAAGGAGCAATCCTTAAGGAAATAATTTGAAAAATAATTACACATAATCCTTTTTTTTTTGTAAAATGTTACAATCTTGAAAAGCAATTATAATTATAATGCAATTTCTTACACTAGTTAAATACAAAAGAGCTGGAGAACAACTTCTTTCATCTCCCACTAGAAAACTCTTGTTTTCAAACTTCTTAGACCCAATGCTCAGCATTTCCCATCACCCCTCCCATTCCAAACAAAACAGATACATGCCAGATTTAGCCACCTGTTTCATTCCCCAAAGCTTGTGAAATTAAACTTTTTACTGGCTTAAAAACCTCAGATGTTTATGACAACTTTTCCTTCTTACCTTCCCAATCTATACTAGTTTCTCAAGTGACTACAATGCAACTTAGTTAAAGAAACTATTACTGGAATTAAAAAGGTTTCACATCCAAGAGTATAGATAACATATCCTCATACCAAAGTTTAAAATAAATATTACAGTAGCACCAGGAAAATAAAGTCACACAGACACACACACCTACCACACTGAATATTAAAAACCATGTAAATGGCAGACTGAGTAAAGAACTCAGTTCTCAATGTGTCCTGACAATTAGACACTTCCCCTATGAAGTCAGAAATTTTTTCTACAATAATAATTTTACTTTGCCTAATTCAAAGATTATATCATTGCTCATGAACATCACTCACCTGTCCAGATTTGTTTAAAAAAATTTTTTTCTTCCAAGCCCTTTGAAAAATGTCATAAATCTTACTATCATTTTATTTCGGAGGGTCAAATTCAATTAAGGAATCTTAGGTTATTCAGTCCAACCTCTTGGCTTTGCCAAAGAAACTGAGGCAAAGAGAAGTGACATGTCCAGGGTCACATAGATTGGAGCAAGGGAGTGTACAAGTCCTCTGCCTCCAAACCAGCCCTTTCCAACTACACCCTCAATTTTAGATATATGTGGTATATTTCGTCAGGCTAAGGCTAAAATCCACAAATTTACATGTAATCATGAATCTATAGGAACATTAAAAAGTTATGTTTAAATCAAGTACTAAATTTAATTTCCTTTGACCGTTAATTCCAGGAACAAACCAGGAGAAAGATATCAGTTATGCCAGTGTTATGTGTAAATTTCTTCTAATCTTCCTATTATAATCAACTGAGATACTTGGTAAGATTGAGAGTAGAGATTAAGGGTTTTTTAGTCCTAGTGGTGCAGCTACAAAATATGGAAAGCATACAGGTTCTGCTTCATGAACATGAAGCACAAAACGCTGGTGTGGGCGTTATTAAAGCTTTCGATGTAACTGAAGTCCGTGCCCTTCCGCTGCAGCAGCGGTGCAGCACATCCCCCACCCTTGGGCCACTTCCGTGTTTACACTCCTCTTCCCTCCAATTCCATGCGTACATTGTCAGCTTTACTCCCGCCCAATCTCCATTGGTCCAGCACAGGCCAGAAGACCCGCCCCCAAAAATCAACGTTCTTATTTGGAACATCCCCGAGAAGGGATTGGAACGGAAGCCTTGTCAATCTCGCCGATTCTGTCCTCTCCGCTGCGCTTCCGCTATGGTGGGAGGTTTGGGGGGGAGGGGAAAGGGGGGCGACACAGTGCTGAGACTTCCCCAGGGCCGAGCCTGGCTCCTGCCTGCCCGCCAACCCTGCTGGTGCCCACTACTCACATAAAAAATAAGGCAAATCATGTCTTTATGCATCCCCGCCCCACTGCTCGACATCCACCACCTCCCACCCCATACATAGCCCCCCACTCCCTCGAGGGGAGGGGGCTGCGTAAGGTTTCCTCCTGTCCTTCAACTAGCAGGGCTGGGTTCAGAGTCACGGGCCTGGCCAGGGGCAGCTAGTTCAGTTGACTCCTTAGCACCGTGACCCTTTGCGGGACCGTTACTCCTGAAAGTGCACCAGGTGCGAGGGGGCGGGAGCTGTTTTGGCGGGTACCCTCGGCCGCTCCGTTTATCTCTACAGGAGTCCTGGGGCGGGATGGGGGGGGAGGGGGCCCACTCCTTGCGCCCCTTCCCCCGGGGCAGCCGCGGCCTCTCCGGCCAGACAGCGTGGCAGATTAGCAGAGACAACAGCCGCGCTCGCTCCCTCGCCCACTTCCTGGTTCCTCAGCAACTGGGGCGAAGCGCAAACTCTCCCGCCCGGGAGTCGCCAAGTTGAGCGCGGCGCACGTTCTCTTGCACCGGCTGCCGGCGCCGGGGCCGGGAGGCAGCGCCGCTCCTACCCGGGGCAGCTACCGGGCCCCGACACTGAGGACTGGGCAGGTTATTCACCAAGGTGATCACTTCCTGATTCGTCGCCTCCATTACTTCATTCACTGTTCCCTCTCCAGCCCGACCTCCCAGCGCCTCCCGCGGCTCCCTGCACCGGTCGCCGCCGCCGCGAGAGAGCCGCCTCCCGCCCCTTTCACACGCCTCTGCCGCCTGCACCCACGCACGGTAACACAACTTGCCCGGTCCTTACCGGCCCGGATGAGCAGATCCAGCTGGTTGGTGGGCCCCTCATGCAGAGAAGTCGCCATGTTTATCCCGGGGCTGGAGCTGCTGCTGCTGCTTCACATTGACTTAACGCTGGGAGCAGCGGCGGCGGCGGGGGAGGAGGCGGAACCAGCAGTCAGAGGCGCACACGCACACACACTTGCACATACACATACATACACACACACACACACACACACACACACACGGAGGGATCCTTGCGCGTCCTCCCGACAGGAAGCTGAGGAACCGGCCCAGCTCCCAGGCGTCCGCCCGGCGAGAAAACCCAGCACCTAACGGTAGGGGCTGCAGCGGCGGCTCGACTAGCAACGCGATCCTTCCGCCCTGCAGCCCAGACAGGAAGTCCCCGACATTCGCGCACGGCCGCTCCGCCACCCGCAGCCGGGGGAGGAGACTCTGACACCTGAGGCTAAGGAATCTCTCCCGGGCCAGGGACAGTTAAGGGACTGCCTCGGCCACAGGAGAAGGCACCGAGAACGGCCTCTAACTGCCCAGGCTACGGGAGAGGCAGGAAGCACAATCTCTCTTGGAAGAGCTTCTCCTGCTGCTTCTGCAGCCTGGAAATGGTCATGCCTAGGTTATCTTGCTTTGGCCATCGCTGCGCTTGCTGGCAACGTTCCTGTCCCTCCTTCAGGTGATGGAGGTGGCAGTTTGAAATAGTAACCCAAAATGGTCATGCACAGAAAATTATGTTCCCATAACTTTTCGAGGAAGGAAAAAGTGCTTTTGCTGTTTTCAAAAGCCTCCTTTCCTCTTCTGAAAAATTGTCAAGAACTTAATATTGAGTAAACAACAAAACTGACCAATCTGTCATACGTAAAACCATTATAAAATCAGTCAAACTGTATGGCCCTTCTCATTAATAACTGGCTTAGAAACAAATCTGTGAACGATGACGCATTTAGGCTCTCTCATTAAGGACAAAAGATCCCTAGGAGTACTAACATAAATACTATAAGAGCACACAATTCCTTACTACTAAATGAATGCATAAATTCAGGAAACCAGGACAATTTAGAGCAGAAAAAATATTAACTGTTCCCAAGTTACAGCGTTCTTCAATACCAAGCTTTGAAAATGTGACAATGGCAGCTGACATAAAAATTTTTTAAGTTTACAAAGCCTTTTCCTTGCAAAATTCTATTAAGTAAATGAGAAGGGAAAACTGCCTGACTACACAATAGAGACCTGGCAATTATCAGTTTAATATGATCAATATGTAAAAGAAAACTCGCTGTTTTTTAATAAGTTTGGTCAAACTCTTCATTGAGTTCAATTTTTTTAAAACCTGAATTATCTGACCCTACAACATATACTGCCTACCAAAAGTTAAGTTCAGCTGTTTACCTAGTGCAGTACCAGTTTATTATAATAGATTTCATTGCACCATGAGTCAACACAGGGTTAGACTGGATTTAGCATTTCTATCCATTATCCCTCTCAACACATAGTTATAGATCTAAAATGTACTTGTGTTTGCTATAGATCTGTCCTACCCTAAATCTGATTCTGCTTGTTCCAGACACGGCTAACAAATCTGGAACAAAAACTATACTAACAGCACTATATACACTTCTGTTCAATCGATATTAAAAAGCACTGATTGATAAAGTGAGCAACTGGTAATTTTATCAGTTTAAACTGGAAGAAGGGAGGGCAAATACCAACAATACTTTCTGGTTTTAGATAACTTCAGGTAGTTTGTTCACAAGTGAAAATAATGATACTAGTCACCTCTACATTTGTTCTTAGGTTGGCAGGTCAACTTAGTTAAAGCAAGCTCAAACAGAGAGACTTCCTGGTCATGTGGGAAAGTGTCAGTCTGAGATTGGTCCACAACATACATGATGTATCAGTCATTTGTTTCTTGCTATATTAAATGTATAGAATGTACAAACAGTGGAATGAGTTCCTGTATTTTAGGGTAGCTGGGGGGCTGGGTCTTAATCACTCCTTCATAGAGCTTAGCACAGAGGTACAGGAAATTATGCCCTTAATAAAGGTTTAAAGATAATCCACTCAATCTTCACTTCTTGTTAGGACTGTCAGGGACAATGTGATTGTCAGAGAGAAATGACCAAAAAAATGGAGATGATCTTTTATTTGTACTTAAATACACTTAGTGTATTTAAAGTCTACATAAAATTTCCACATGCTTTTTTGTCATTATGCCCTATTAAGTAACAATTTTTAGAGATTAATGAATACTGAGAAGAGTGGTTGAAATTACCAGATTAATTTTACAATCCTTACAACTCCAAAATATTTTGATTCTACCCACAAAAGCAAGGTTAATTGCCTTGGTAATACTTAAAAATGTCCTCAAGTTGGGGCGGCCAGGTGGCTCAGTGAGTAAGAGCACTAGAGTCGGGAGACCTGGGATCAAATCCCGGCTCTGATACTTAGCCCCACACCCAGAAATAACTGGCCGGGTAACCTTGAGCAAGTTACTTAACCCCAATTGCTTTATGTCCTCAAGTGTTTTAATTTACATTTTTAATACTCTATTGAGGTAGACTTCCATTTGTGCTCATACACTTGCAGTGAAAAAGTTTCCATCCACATCAAAGCTATTTTCATCTGCTAGAAGATACCCCATAGTAACAGTGCCTTGTTGATCTGTTACAATGAATCAGATTTTTAAAAATGCTTTCTTCCTCAAATCCCTTTCCATGTAACTTGTCAACTTTTTCCTAAAGACCTGAAGTAAAGAAGGCTTAAATTCTTCAGAAACTTTGTTGCTACTGTTTTCTATCAAACGGAAATTGCCCTTCAGCTTATTTCATCTTTCAGTCAGCAATGTCATTTCACTACAGTATAAGCTCTTAACAAAATGGGTGTCCATCAATTGAGGAATGGTTGAACAAACTCGCATCTAAATATACTGTAATATTACTGTTTTAATCAACACTATGAGGATTTTAAAAATATGGGAGGATTTATGAGTTATGCAGATTAAAGAAAGATGAACAAAGAAAATAATCATGACTACAACACTAAAAGATAACAATAAAAAAGTATCTGAAGTCTGAAGAATTGTAATGAACAATCTTTGTCATGTAGAAATGCTATGGAACTTTAACAGAATGTTCTCCCTATGAAGAGGGAGAAATTACAGATGTGAAAACTGTAGCTGTGAAATGTAATATACAAGGGGTGGCTAGGTGGCACAGTGAATAGAGCACGGGCCCTGGAGTCAGTCAGGAGGACCCAAGTTCAAATCCGACCTCAGACACTTACACACACTCACATACGCACACACACACACAAAACTAGCCGTGTGACCTTGGGCAAGTCACTTAACCCCAATTGCCCTCCAAAAAGCAAAAAAAAGAAATGTAATATACAGTCAGAAAGGATTGCTCTGTCCATTGCCTTTACTTAATATTTGTTTTTGTTGTCACAAGAAAAAAAAATTAGGAGACAAATTAAAGGGAAATGACTGCTGTAAAAACAAAAAGACAAAATAAGTTCTTCCTATAAAAAAAAAATCTGTAAGATACTGAGGGCAAGGATTGTTTCCTTTCTGACATCTTAAATATAAACAGGCTGTCAATAAAGGTTTGTTGTTGAATGAATGATATCCGGTAGACTGAACTTGAACTACCACCCAAAAAAATTTAATTGAGTTTCCAAAGGATAGTACAATAAAATGGTTTCACCTAAAATGTAGCTCCAAGGCACTAAGCCCTAACTGTTATGAGAGTCCTGTGAATATCATCTTAGTAAATTAACTATTTGATTTAGTTTTTTCTGCCTCATAAGGTAGAAATCTGGAAGATTTCTCCATCCAGGTAGTAATATCTGTGGGCCAAGTTGTTCTTTTATATGTATTTTGCTTTTTGTTGGAGGGGGGAAGGTAGGCAGTTGGGGTTAAGTGAGTTACCCAAATTTTTGTGTTAAGTGTCTGAGGTCGGATCTGAACTCAGGTCCTCCTGACTCCAGGGCCAGTGCTCTATTCACTGTGCCACCTAGCTGCGCCCCTCCCCCCCCAAGTTGTTCTTGAGCATGTTTCTTTTTTCTGATTTTTAGTAGGACAAAATACTTATGCTGCCATTTTTAACAGCCATTCATGAATTATTATATCAATTAGTTTATGTTTTTTGTCTGAGATGTTAGTCCTCAGAATTATTTAAAATGGAATTTATTATTACTAAGTGCTCACATATGAAAGGTACACTACAAAAACTAGCTAAAATAATCTGTCTACATTGGTTGCTGCATGACACTCAAAGATTATATGTAAACGCAAAATCAAAGACTTGAGTTATTTAATCTGGGGTGTTATTGTCCTAATTTGTTTAGAATACACTACCCAAGTCAAATCTTAGATATAGTAAATATTTTCTCCATTTCTTTCAAGTTTTGCAATAAGTAATACATGGCTTAGTGCTTGAGAGGATCAACCTTTTATGATAAAGGTTTCAAGACTAAGTCAATTTTTAATTAAAATACATTGGGAATTCAAGTCAAACTGATGTCAGTGAATTCCCAGGGAATATCTTATTCTTTTGCAATACTGGAATTTTATTATATTCCAATACACAGACTGTTATCTGGGCTTAGAAATGTTTATTATAAAGAGTTTCTATCACAAATTAATTTAATTGGGAAAAAAAGTCTAGGTTGGCCCCCAGCTATTACTAACTTAAAAATCAAATCAATTTAGATATTATTCCTAAGAGTTAGAAATTTATCACCAACATTAAATATAAATTACCATCAACTTATTAAAGTTTTTATATATTCAAATTAAAAAATGCTTACTAGCTCACCTTCCAAAAATTCTCAAAAGAATCCTTCTCCCATCTCTAACCTTAGAAAGAACTGTTCTTAAAAGGAGCTTCAAACAAATGGCTGGTGGTTGAAGCATATACAAACCACATTTAGAACTCGATAAGTATTTTAAAATGTTCTATAAAGTGTCTCAGATCTGGAAACAGAAAATAGTCTTATCAAAGTAAAAGGAAAGCATAAGAATTGAAGTTTATTTTGGATTTGACTGATACTTAAATTGTGACATTCTAGATACCGTGTTTCCCTGATAATAAGACCTATCCCGAAAATAAGCCCTCCCCTTACTGTGTAAGATTCCTCTAAAATAAGCCCTCCCCCGAAAATAAGTCCTATTGAGATTGCTACTGTAGTGAAGGTGATCCCCTGCACTACGAGCTGCATCCAATCAGAGCTGCAGCAGTGAGCGCGTCATCCTGTTCTTTATTGAATTCATTATTGAATAAAGGTACATTTTTTGGTTCACATTTACCTGTTTATTAAAATTGCTGTCAATGTTCATTAAAATAAGCCCTCCCCTGAAAATAAGTCCTCTGGTGTTTTTCTGTCCAAAAAAAATAATAAGACAGTGTCTTATTATCGGGGAAACACGGTATGTCAAAATGTAAAAAAGTTTTGTTGCTATTAGTGGCTGACATAACTTAACTGATCTTTCATGGTATTTAATTCAGAAAGTATACAAACAAATCCTCCATTACCTCCTTTCCCCTTGCCCCCAAAGGAAAAAACAAACTTTGACTGTTACATTGATAGTAAAAAAAATGTATTCTATGATCCAGTGATAATGACTTCCTTACTATTTCTCACATAAGATATTCCATCTTCCAACTCACTGCATTCTTTTTTTTTGCTTTTTGGAGGGGGGAGGGCAAGGCAATTGGGATTAAGTGACTTGCCCAAGATCACACGTCTAATAAGTGTCAAGTGTCTGAGGCCCATTTGAACTCAGGTCCTCCTGACTCCAGGCCCGGTGCTCTATTCACTGCACCACCTAGCCGACCCAAACTCACTGCATTTTCAAAGACTTTTCCCCATATCTGAAATTCTCTCTCCTTGGCTCTACCTCCTGGCTTCCATAAGTCTCAACTAAAATCCTACCTTCTACAAGAAGTCTTTCCCAGTCCTCCTTAATCTTAGTGTCTTCCCTCTGAGACTATTTCCATTTTATCCTGTATATACGTTGTTTGTATGTTGTTTCTCCATTAGACTGAGAGCTCCTTGAGGGCAAGGACTGTTTTTTTACCATTTTTAGTAGCCCCAGCACTTAGTACATTGCCAGGAAAATAGTATTTAATAAATGCTTGGTGACTGATTATTGACTTGGATAATCCAGCATACCAAATAATTTTTATATGATTTATATTTAAACTGGTCATGTATTTGGGTATTTAAATATATAAATTTGCATAATTTTCTGGGAATCCATAGTACCTCCAAGAAAAATAATGATACTGCAAAAGGAAGTCCTGACCTGGAGTGAGTTTATGTAGCTTTTCCATCTTGCACCACTGATTAAGCCCTCTTTAATAAACAATGATTATGGGATAGACAGTATCACTTCCTAGAGATGGGCTGCCTTATTTTTTTTATATTTGTTATCTGTACTACCCTCGGGGCAAAAGCAATTATACATTTTGTCTTTAAAAGCTTTTTTCTTGGTAGTTTAGCTACCAGAGAGGAAAAAACTTGGAAATGTTCTGATAAGCTGCAAGGATGAAAGAATAAACAAGGGTAATAACGTTAAACAATGGAAGCAAAAATACAACTGTTACTACTATGACTTCTCTTATTCCATGGGTTATTCTAAGATTAGAATTTTGTTCTCCAATCAAATGCTTGATGTTCCATACCTTTCAGTGTCAACCTGTTGCCTATTATCTATCAAAAAAAAGTCCACTACCTAGAACTAAGGGCTCTCCAAAATCTGGCACCATCCTGTCTTCCTTTCCCAACCTGAAGCAAGTATAAATCTCATACTACTCTCCACCCACTCAATTCTCAAGTCATTTACCATCTTCCATATCTATCGCCAATGGGGAAGCTAAACAGTTCAGTGGCTGAATTGCTAGGCCTTGAATGAGGAAGACCTGAGTTCAAATGAGACCTCAGATAACTTACCAGCTATGCAACCCTGAGCAAGTCATTTCACCGTTTGCCTTAATCTAACACACATGGACAGTAGAGTCATGAAGAGTCAGACACAATTGAAAAACATATACATTCTTCTCACCTTAATCCTTTATTCATACCATTCCCTATGTTTGAAATATGTGCCATCTGTTTGATTCCTACCCATCCTTTAACACCCAACTCAAATTCCATCTCCAGGAAGTTTACTTCATAACTCTTAGAATGACCTTTCCTCCCTCAAATATTTATTCATATCTTCTCTTATGCACTTAGCATATAGTATTCTATTACTACTATTTGTGAATGTAGCTCATTTCCCTAATAGATTTCTATGTAAGCTCCATGAGGATAAGTACTATCTTTCTTAAAGGTCACCTATTGTTGATCACAATTCTAAGTACTCACTAAGTGCCTTACAAATGTCTGTTAAATTAAATTCATTTAAAATGCCAACAACATTACTAGTTGACTCTTTGGAGGAAAGGAAAAGATGTACAGACCAAAAAAAACCTATGGAGCAAAGTGAAACCACTACCACCAAAACCAAACGTGTCCTTAACCAGTTTCTCTCTCCATGCTGACCTAAGTCTTCCGATTCCTCATCAAACTAGCAATTTAATAATACCACAGGTGCCATCAAAGGGGATAATTTAAATAAGAATCCAAATGGAATATATATCAAGAAAACAAAAACAAAATTATTTGTACAAAATAGACTGTGGTGCATTAATGAAATTGAGTATTATATTACCATAAAAAATAACCACTACATTTTATTAAATCCATGTAAAGGAATCCAAAATAACAATTCAACAAACATTTATTAAGTACTCTGCTTGGTAGAACCTAGGAAATACAAAGACATAAAGAAAAAATTTCCTGCCTTCAAGGATCATACATTATTTCCACAGAAATCTAAGTGCAAACTAATATGAGAAGGGAAAAATACTTAACAACCAAGGGATCAGGAAAGACTTCCAAAAGGAAGTGACCTTTGAGTTAAGCCTTGAAGTTAAATGAAGGAATTAAGAGACAGGGAAGGATAAAGGAATACATTCCATGAATGAGGTGTAGCCTATAAAAGAGAAAGAAATAGGAAATGGAATGCCAGGTTTGTTGGTTTGACAGAATGCAGAGTTCATGAAGAGGAAATAACTGAAGTGTAAGAAGTGAAATAATTCTAGAAAGGTAGACTGGAATCAGACTGTGCAAAACTTTAAAAGTTAAGATGAAGAGTTAGTTGCATCTTATCTTAAGGCTAAAAGGAAGCTCCAAAGATTCATAGTGAGATCTGTATTTTATAGCTATTATATTAGAAAAGGGATTGGATAAGAGAGAAACAAGAGAAACCAATTAGAAGACTAATGCAATAGCTGAATCATAGGTGATAAGGACCTGAACTAGAGCTGTAGTCATTTGAGTGAAGAAAAGGGGACAGATAAGAAAGATGTAATAGGGTTAAAACAAAATTTGACAAATAACTGAATATGACAATAGGAGAGGAGACTGAAGAATCAAGGATAACTCTAAGGTTGTAAACCTACGTAAACTGAAAAAATGTGGGTGTCTTCTATAGAAATAGAGAAGTTTGGGCCCTGGAGTCAGGAGGACCTGAGTTCAAATCTGACCTCAGACACTTAACACACACACACACACACAAAAACTAGCCATATGACTGCCCTCCAAAAACAAAGGCAAAAAAAAAGAAGTTTGGAAGAGGGGTAGGTTTGGGGAAAGAATAAGTTCTTGTTTTGAACACACTGAGATTAAGATGCCTACAGGACATTTTAGGAGAAGATTCCAGAATAGAATTTAAGAGAAAGATTAGGGATAGTTATATAGAACTGGAAGTCATCTGCATAGAAATGGTCATTGAACTCATGGGAGCTGAGATTAGAAAGAAAACACATATGTCCATACACATGTGAAATATGTCATAAATTATATTGTACACAATATGTGTGCTATGTATAAAAGGGCCCAACAAAAAACTAAAATATGTATGCTGGGAATATATAATCTATATACACTAACTACAACTATGTAAAATTATATATTTGTTTAATTATAAGAGCAGAAAGTTCAACAAAAATTTATTAAGCACCTACTGTAGTCAAGACATTGTTAGCTGCATTTGATTCTAGATTTGCTTCATTTCGGGGGTTTTTGTATAACTGATTATAGGGGTGGCTGGGTGGAATGGCAGATGGGTCTCCAAATCCAAATTTGGCCTCAAACCCTTCCTAGCTCGGTAACCTAGCTGGGTAGCCTTATTTACCTCATCTGTAAAAATGAGCTGGAGAAGGAAATGGCAAACAACTGCGTTATCTTTGCCAAGAAAACCTCAAAAGGAGTCACAAAGAGTCAGAAATGACTGAAATAAATGAATACCACCACCACTTGATCATATAAGTCAACTGCTTGTGTAATCTAGGTAATTCAGGGAAGTACACAGTTCTCCATTCCTAATATCTTTTCAATTTAATTTTTTCCACTTCATTTCTTAGACACAGCTTTAAAGTTAAGATAATAAAATAATGAATTCAAGTTCAGAAAGTTATATAAAAATATTTTTTCACAATTGCATTAAAGTCACTGTTTTCTTATAGATATTAAAATTTTCAAAGTGATCTTTCATGAATTTTGAAGAGCACAATTTCTTTGTCCTAAGAATATATCCTATCAATGAAAATTCTGTGGAACGGATTTATATATTGCATATGCTACCGCTAATTACTCAGATAGCACACCTGAAAAGCTAGTGTTTTATTCTGTTAATACACACAATTATTACACTAATGCTATTATAAGCACCATGGTTTTGTTTACTTCAGAAATTAAAAGAAAGCACATCCTGATTTTCCAACCAGGGAATATGGGAATACTACAAAAATAACAAGAAGCTAATTGGATCCTAAGATAACAACTCTACCTTAATAAAACCTAGTAAAAGGAAACAGAGATCTGTTCTCTCCCCTGCCCTGCCTCCGTAATTTTTCTGTAATGTTGAGTCATTTAACCTTTTGGTGCTATGATTTTCATATACAGAGAAAGCATACTAGTTCTGTTCCCCAACTAAAATAGGTTTGTTCCAAGAGAGAAGAATGGCCCCTAATTTCTTTTAGCAGTTTGAAAGGAGGAATTAACAAATTCAAAGACCTATCAACTATTATTATATTTCACTATTATGATTTCATGCTGTGAGCATGCCCTAACGGTCACAACTGGTGGTAGAAACATGAGCCTCTCCTAGTAACACTAATATTATAACCAAATACATATAAAATCTGTGCATGTGTGAGTATATGAGCACATGTGTGCGTGCACACATGTGCCCCCACATACACATGCACATGTATTTATCTTGAATTGACACAGAAAATGGATAATGGATAATGACTTGGGCCCAGAACAGAAGAAAGAGAATGGAGTAGACTGGCTCCGAAAACTGCTAATTACCCATTCAGTCTTCCTCCTCCTCTTTCTCTGACTCCACCAGCTCTTGACAGGTCAAATTTCACCTTATCCCGAAAGGCATGGGATGGCCCTCAAATTCCTTGCCATCTTCTCAGCATGCTTTCTTCTCTCAACCAATCTTCATGTTCTCTCTCCCATTTCAGGTCCCCAAGCTCTGAGAGGTGACTTTCACCCGGCCAAGCCCAGGCCTTCACACTACTTTGCTGCATTTCTTCACTATGATGGAGTGCATATCCTCCTCAATCCCTCTTCTAACATCCCTCTATGGAATGTCTTCCCCCATTAGAGGATAAACTCCAAACTGTGGATAGCAAGCAAATCTGTATATCTAATGACCCCAATCTTCTCCCAAAACAAAGACCCATCTTTTTAACACTAATGTCCTATCAATGCTTAGGGCTTATAATCATGGAACACTACAATCACTTAATAAGCATTTATTAAGTGCCTACTACATGCCAGAGATTGCGTTAAGTGCCAAAGATATCAAAAAAAGCAAAAGACAGTCCCTATTTTCAAGTAGCTCACAATTTAATATGGGAGAGAAATCCTCTTTTGGACCATGAGCTCCTTAAGAACAAGGTCTATCTCAAGCAAATCAATTACAAACAAACCAGATGTGTGTGTGCATAGGAATGTTTGTGTGTGTTATGTGTAGAATTATATGTACATATAAATTGATACCAGTGTCTTCTTTCACTTATCTCTAATTTATCACATATATACAAGATATATGATACATGCATATGTGTGCATATGCGCTAAATTTGAGATCAGCATTTGAAAAAAAGACACAGGCATTAAGGGGAAATCAGAAAAGGCTTCTCATCTTAGTTGGGATTTTAGCTAGCACTTGAAGGAAGCCAAGAGGCAGAGATGAGGCAGGAGAGTATTTTATGCATGAGAACAACCAGTGAAAATGCACTGTCTGAAAATGGAATGTCTTGTGTGAGGACCAAAAAGGAAGCCAGAGTCACCTGATCACAAAATATGTGGTGGGAGTAAAGAATAAGAACACTAGAAAAGGTAGAAGAGAGCTGGGTTGTGAAAGAATACCAGACAGAAGATTTTACATTTGATCTTGGGGATAATAAGGAAACTACTGGAGTTTACTGAATAAAGGGTGGCATGACCAGACCTGAATTTTAGGAAGATTAAATTGACAGCTGAGTGGAAAATGGACTGGAGTAAGGAGACATGAGGCAGGGATACCAACCAACAGGTTACTACAATAGTCCAGCTACCCCCCATTCAACAAAATCCTGTGGCTGTTTAATTCAGGATAAATATAAAATTTCCTGAATTAAAAAAAAAAGTCCTTTCCTCCTACTACCTTTCTAGTCATCTTATACCTTACTTGCCCCTCCAGATTCTCTGCAATCTAGAGGCAGTAGCCTCCTTTGCTTTTCCTCATATAAGACCCTTGACTCTCAGCATTTTTTTTTTGCCTTTTGGAGGGCAATTGGGGTTAAGTAACTTGCCCAAGATTACATGGCTAGTGTTTTGTGTGTGTGTGTGTGTGTGTGTGTGTGTGTGTGTGTGTATGTGTGTGTGTGTGTGTGTGTTAAGTGTCTGAGGTCGGATTTGAACTCAGGTCCTCCTGACTCCGGGGCTGGCGCTTTACTTGCTGTGCCACCTAGCCACCCCGACTCTCAGCATTTTCACTGAGGATTCTCTCCCTCTACATATGTGTCTCTTGGCTTCCCTGGCCTCCTTAAAGTTTCAGCTAAAGTCCCATCTCTCACTTGGCTAACATGACAAAACAAAAAATTTATAAATGTTAGAGAAGATGTGGGAAAATTGTAACACTAATTCATTGTTGGTGGATTTCTGACCTGATCCAATCATTCTAAAGAATAATTTGGAACTATGCCCAAAGGGCTAAAAAATGTGCATACCCTTTGACCCATTTCTAGGGCTGTATCCCAAGAGATCATAAAAATGGGGAAAGGGCAGCTCTTTTTGTCCTGTCAAAGAATTGGACATTGAGGCGATGCCCATCAATTGGGGAATGACTGAACAAGTTGTGGTATATGAATGTAATGGAATACTATTGTGCTATAAGAAATGATGAGCAGGCAGACCAGAAAAACCTGAAAAGATTTCTATGAAGTGATGCTGAGTGAAGTGAGCAGAACCAGGAAAACACTGTACATTGTAACAGTCATAGTGTATGATGACTGACTTTGATAGACTTAGCTCTTCTCAGCAATGCAAAGATCTAAAACAACTCCAAAGGACTCATGATGGAAAATGCCATCCACATCCAGAGAAAGAACTATGGAGTGTGAATGCAGATCAAAGTAGACTATTTGCTCTCTTTTTTTTTGTTTTTTCTTTCTCATGGTTCCTCCCATTCATTCTAATTCTTCTATACAACATAATTAATGTGGAAATATGTTTACTAAGTATGTATATGTAAAGCCTGTATAGGATTGCACACTGTCTTGGTGAGAAGTGAGAGGAGGGAGGGGGAGAAAATTTTAAGCTTATGGAAGTGAATGTTGAAAACTAAAAATAAATTAATTTATGAAAAAAATAGTCCTCTCCATCTCTCTCTCTCTGTCTCTCTCTTTCACACTCACACACACACACACACACACACACACACACACACACACTCTTTTAGTTTGTTTTTAAAATATTGTGCTTTCAAAGTTTAACTTATGATTTATCTGCCAGAATTCAATGCTGATAAAAAAATTCACCTAAGCTGCCTACATTGTTCCACATTCATAAAGCTTTCTCCATTAACAAGAAAAGCTCTAATACAAGAATCACTTACCTCTACCATAATCATGCACAGAAGGCCCAGATATCAGTAAACTATGTGTGAATAAGTGTTTAATCAATCTGAAAGGATGATAGGGGTTTTGGAGAGAATCAATAGTATTCCATGGGCGAATGTATAAAAACAGCAAGCTAATTTGATGGTAGTCAGCTAAGCAGTGACCAAATCTAGCATTAAAGGATTCCTTAAAGGGAAATAGGAGGTGAGGAGGGAGAGATGTTGTTACGAAGAAAGAAGGTGATTTCCTCATCCTTCATTGACCATAGGACAACCTGGTGAACTTCAGAAGGTCAGAAGATATGGAATTCCCACTCACTGATGGCATTGTCCCCACAGAAGCAGTGATTAGAAGTAGCACCTGCATCAGCAGCTAAGACAAATCAAGGAAAGACAGCTTGAGGATTCTACAAGACCAAAGCACAGAAGACAGGGAAATTTCATGAGGACTCCACAAAGATAGAAACTTACTTCCAGGAGCTAAGAATTGGCCCACAGGTTCTCTACATGTATGCCCCATTAATCACTGCACCACAAATTTGAGTTTACTCTCCTCAGACACCCTATATGTGCAAGGAAACAGTATATTCCAGACTTGGAGTAAATGTCTTTGCTATATCTGCTTAGCAAATACCCTTTAAAAAAAATTAAGTATCTGGCTCTTAATCAGTGGTAGCAGTTTATGAGTAGCACTTGTAAAAACTAAAAAGCTATGGGTAAGTCAGAGAGAAGTGCTCAGCCACTCTCTGGGACCTCGTCCACCACTGTGAGTGGGAATTGGGGAATTCACACTAGAAGGGAGAGACACATATATACATATGTGGGCAAGTACACACATGCACTTGCACACACAAGCACACACACATTTTTGGTTTGTGCTTTCAAAGTTTAACTTATCATTCATCTGTAGGAATTCAATGTATACATCACACATATATACACACACATATATGCATACACATGCATTGCATCCATGAATTATATACATGAGTTTTTCTTTTGGGAATGGAGATTAGGTATATCGGTAACCCTACATAGTATACCCAGAATAAATACAACATACATGTGTATATACAAATGTATATGTTTATACATGTATGTTCTGTATCTGCTGGATATACTATGTAAATATCATGTTATAACTAATCTCTATCCCCAAAACTTTTGCTACAAATATTTATTTGAAATATAGCACTCATGAGAAAATAGGCTCTAAAAGCAAGTTTCGATCATGCAGCCCCTTTTTAAAAATAAAAACTTATATCATAAAACAAAGTAACTTCTATATCCCTTATTCCATGAGGAAATAAGACAAAAAGGACCAAAGTAGCAAATTTTGAATACACCATTTTTCTTTCTCTATGCCTTTACATAGGTACTTTGCATACAGCAGACACTTAACATTTGTCAAATGAATGGATGTTCCAAATAGTCTATCACTGGCCCGTACTCAAAACCTTTCTAGCCTGGTATAACTTCCCAGTGTTTGTACTTCCCTAGAATAAAGAGCTTTAAAGAACCTAGAGTCAATTTGAAATCACAATTCTGGAGTAGGTCTTCCATGGAAAGTAAATATAAACTTGTTAAATGCCAGACTAAATAGTTTATGAAAAAAAATTTGTGACCTATTTACCTATAGTAATAAAACTATGAGTTATGAATTCTTTACGAAATACCAAAAAACACGATGACTGATAGGAAGACTAGCTGCTGGCAAGTGTCTCTTTTAGAATTTAAGCTTACTTGATTAAATACTTTAAAGATTTTTAATTTCATCAGCAGAGGTGTTGTAGTTCCCCCACTGACACAGATCACAGTCACTGTAGTTTAAGTAGAGATTCTCTTCAAAAATCCGACAAAGCCAAAAACTCCAATATTCTACAGCCAACCTGATTCTTTATCTCTCCAAACTTAGCTAAGGCTGATCCTTAGACAACAGATAATTCATCATCAGACTTGTACTAAGTCTTTCCAGTTTGGTTGGGTTTGCTCAAACTCTAGCAGGATTGATTCTAAAAAACCATAGCCAGCTCTCTATACCTTGATAAGGCATCAAAGTAAGCCATGTGGAAGACAGTTCATTACAGATACCAGCAAATTCTTAGAGATGATCAACTTTGAGTAAGTCCCTGGGTCTCAGTTCCTCCCTAGGTGTCAGTTTCCTCAGTTTAGTCTAGACAGCCTCTGAGGTACCTTTGAGGTCCAGTTCTACAATTCTATACAGTAACACACCTTATTTATAATGATATAACCCTTTTCCTAAGTGTTAATTCACAACCAAGAAAGTATCAATTAGTTCTGACACTGAATGATCATGAAGAATTCTATTTAGAAGTGTTTAAATTTAAATGCCAAAAAGAATTTAGAAAACATACATAAGATAGATATATGTCTCACTGTGAAGGTACACATTACGAAAATACCAGACAATTCCAAAGTTTCTATGAAGAGCTCTGAAAATATTAAGGAGAATTAGGAGAGAGATGTGGCTAATACTCCTTCCATCTGGCTTTAGGTTGCTGATGCACTTTAGGTCACAGATTTTGAGTTGAAGGGGATCTATGAAACCACACAGTCCAACCCCACCTCTTATTAAGAGATAAGACAACTAAGGTCCAAGGTAGTAATCACCAAAAGTAGGATTTGAAACCATGGGCCTAATGTTAAGATTAACATTGCTAAACAGTATAAACCAATAAAGAGGGGAAAAGAAAAGAACAAAGGACTAGCTGCTTAAAAAACTGTACAGAATGATCAATGATAGAACAGGTATACTCAATAAAGGCAGGCTGGTGGATGAGATGGGAGAGAAGAAACACAGGAGTGTGCTTCCTGCTTCAGGATCCAGAGCTGTCCACCAAAAGCAGCTCTGGTGCAGGGATAGGATAGGAAAGCAAAACTAGTAACACTTCTTCCAGGAAAAAAAAACAAAACAAAACAAAACATTATTCTGCCACTGTCTTTTTTGAATTTTTACAGAAATATTCAGAACTTATAAATATCACATACAGCTAGAATTGCTTAAATGGTTGCATTTACCAGAGGAAATTCATATGTGAAATTATATTGGCTACCACAAAGAATATACTACTGTTTTCCCCCCAAATGTTTTAACTTTGAAACAATAGTTTTGTTTACATAAATTAGGCCATTAATACTAAAATATTAATTATTTAAGCAAGGATTAAAAGTAAATTAATATCAAATACATTTTATAGAAGTTTATTTAACAATCTAAGGATTAAATTCTGAAACAACAAATGGTGATATAACTAAGAGACTTGGGCTTTTTTTTTTTTTTTTAGCAAACATTTACTTAAACATAAGTTTATCAACATTGGGCAGAGGCCAAAATCTGTAAGAGACAGATGTGTCAATTACCTAATAAACCCCCCTACTAAACCTCTTTAAACAGACAGAAACAAGAAAGGCATAGCATATGTAATCTAGATTTAACTTGAGGTTTGGGATTTGTTTTTTTAAAGGAAGGTGCTATATAAATTTTTAAATCACCAACTATTCCTATTACTAAAAATTAAGATTTCTGATCACTGTCAAGAAATTGAAATCCTGCTTACATAACTCAAGAGTTTATTTCTCACACACACAATGCCAATTATTGTCTATAGTATGGAAGTGTCACTTTTTAAAACCTTTAACATAGGATTAGAGAATGAAAAGCTCAAGGCTGCAGGCTTCAAGTTGAGATAGAGAATGACTAACTAGATTCATACAGTTCACTAAAGGAAAAATTTTATCTCTGGAATATAATGTCAAGTTAATAGTGAGAAAATCTGAATTTAAACTTCAATACATCAAGGATCTGTGATTTCATCAGTATGGGTACTTTCTTCCACTGATGAAGAATGAAACCCCTCTATCACTCAGTGAACAATCTTTAAGAGCCATAGCAGAGAGCATAGCCTAGTCAACTTCACACAGTCTGAAGTTAGTTAGACTGGTCCTCAGATCATAATGACATAGTCTATCACTAAGGCATAAACAAATAAGTTTAATATCTGCCTTAAATGTCAGAGCTAACACTCTGTTGGCACAGTCTTTGAACATTCAGGGGCACCTCCATATCACAATGAGGTACTGGAATATCACATTAGCAGCTCTTACGTGCCTATCAAACATAACTATCACTAAAGTTATTTATAGATTGAGAAACTGCTACATAGAAATGCTAAGTAATTACCTATTATCAAGCATATGAGTCCATAATAGAGAAGTGAAAGCTCTCTCTCCTCTCAGACCAGAATTCATGATTTATTTTGTGAATTATGAAGTGCCCCTTGAAGAAACTACTGACCCACCATCATCTGCCCTCAAAGCATTCAAAAATTATGATGATAGATTATGCTGATTCATCTATTTTCTTTTTAAGGGCATACTTTGCAAGACAGCTGACTCAGAGTATTAAGGCACCCAGGCCATGTCCATGAAACAAAGCAAAGATGACAGTCTGAATTCATAACCCTGACCTCACCAGCACTACATTCTAAGCAACTGAGCTAAAAGAACATCTTTCTAACACTGGTATTGGAGCTTAGGACTAGTATGTTCATCACAGACTAATCCTGATATATCAATTGTTTACTTAAGAAGTTTGTTTGATTCAAGACAACACGGTGACACACTGGATAAAGTACTGGACTTAGATTCAGGTGGACCTTAATTCAAATCTTGCCTGAGACACTTACTAGTTCTGTGACCCTGGGGAAGCAGCAGAACCTCTTTCAGTCTCAGTTGTCTCATCTGTAAAATGGGGATAATAACAGCACTTTACTCACAGGGTTGTTATGAGGATCAATAAGATAATATGTAAAGTGCTTTATAACCCTTAAAGTAGTACACATGCTATTACTATTATTATTATTGTTTGACCATTAGCATATCTGAATTCTTGCAAAATCAAATCATGTTGAAAGGAAAAAAAGCTTAATTCAAGACAAACATGCCTGACACATAGTAAGCTTAATAAATACTTGCTGACTTGACTTTGTAAAAGGCACTGAACTGGAGATACAAAGAAAAAAATAGTCCCTATTGTTAGGAGCATGAGTTCTATCTGGGAGGGATACAACAAGTACAAAGATAAGTAAACATAAGGTAATTAAAGTCATCTGAAGAGGGAAAGAAACTGAGGAATAAAAGACTTCTAGGAGGTAACAGTATCTTAGCTAAGCCCTTCCTTTTATAATAAATACACACAGCTGACCAGGATTATAAAAATATGCAAAAATTCTATTATAAAATGCTTTACTAATTCATGGATTTGGCTATGCTACATGTCAAATCAGGTCTCCTGTATACAAATTATAATAATGAATTATATAAAATTATACACAATCACCTTTATTATAATGCAGAATGCCCAGTGCCAATAATAATAAAGTTCTAATATAATTTGTTGAGCAATGATAGACGTTTCTTTATGTAGCACACAAAACACATAAGCTGAAGTAATCAGTTTTATCTCAGTTATCTAACTCAGTGATGTCATTAAACTATCAGTCTAGTGCTTTGTTTACTAAACTGTAGTATTACTAAACTATTCCCTACTTTCATTCCATTCTATCAAAATTATATCAAAGAGCAACTTCCCTACTATATCAATGACTGAAAGAAAGTAGTAAAGTAATAATAGCTGATATTTAAGATTTATCAAACGCTTTATGCAAATTATTCCCTCAATCCTCACAATAAGCCATTAAAGGTAGTAGAATAATTACTGTTATTTTCCATCTGCAGCTCTGAAGGGCTTTCACTACATCAAACAATGAGTACCCCCTTCTTTTATCCCCCAGTTTCTTTTTTGTGCACTGTCAGACCCCACTAAGCTCCAGGAGGGCAGGGACTGTCTCTTTTTCTTATTTGTATCCCAGTACAGTGCCTAAGTGCTTAGTAAAGGTTTATTTAATTCAATTGAATTATTATCTCCATTTTATAGGTTAGGAAACTGAAGTTCAGAGTGGTTAAACCTATCATCACAAAGATAGTAAATACCATAGGCAAGACTTAAACCAAAGTCTCTTGAATCAATGAAGGTAAATAACAGACTAACAGTGTTTGTTTTTATTCAGTGATGTACGAGGAAGAGAAAACTACTGTAATAAATTCAAAACACCAACATGGAACCATGGGTAACTGTCAATTATATAACATTTAAAAGTTTGGAAAGTACGTATGCACATGCATGTGTGTGTGTGTATGTGTGAAATCTCCTTTCTCAAAACTCTGTGGGGTAGATGCTATAATTATCTCCCTTTAATAGATAAAGGAAACTGAGGCTCAAAGCATGTAAGTGACTTACTCGAGCAAGATTTGAATTCAGGTCTTCCTAATACCAAGATCAGCATTATATCCACTATGCCACCTGGATGAATAAATCACATCTTTGCAAGATATTTCCTTCCCCAAGCTTCAAGAAGCATTGAGAAGGTCACTGTTCTAAGTTGCTTTATAATACCAAAATGAAATGTGGCCATGGAAAACAAAGTGAAGTGCATTTACTTTGAATTCTTCTGGATGCACAAATATTACCACTACACCTTCCCCACTATTACTAAATACCACCCCATCACATTTCTTAAGTCAGTTCTAGATCATCATAGGAAACTTAAAACAGTTATAGCTGGCAATTATGTTAATTCTCCACAGAACAGGAAAATTACCAATTAGTGTTGGTAAAAAAGGGATTTCCAGCATAGATTATTTAATTCTCTCCTTCCCCTGAGGAGATTCTTAAGTCACTGTCTTTCAAAGTAGTCATTATTTTAACAGAAAAAAAGAATATGGAAAAGTCAAGGATGGTGAAATAAAACGGCAACTGACATCAAAACTCTACTATTCTGGGTTAGTCTATATTAATTCTCATCAAGATAGTACAAAAGGAAAGAAAGGGAAAGAAAACTCTGTGCTGTTAGATCTAGGCCCCAGAATAAAGACAGATCTGTCAATAGGTTTTTGCTTTCTATCTTATTCTCATGAAAAATCTTAGGTAGTTGTAAACAAAGGGATTATATCTGAGTATAACAATTGAAATGAGAGCTGAATCAATTATTTGAATAAGAAACAAAAATTTATAATTGAGATACACTGAAGACACCTTTAAACTGCTATTGGGAAGGACTGAATCATCTGGCTAGTCACTATGATCTTTCATTCTTCATTTTAGAATAAAAATATCATTAGTTTAAACTCCACTAAAATGGCTTATGAGATCATTCTTACAAGGGGTAGGCTGAAGTTAATTATCTGTACTTTTTTTTTTTTTAAGCAATCGGGGTTAAGTAACTTGCTCAAGGTTATACGGCCAGTTATTATTTCTGGGTGTGGTGCTGAGTATCTGAGCCCGGATTTGATCCAGGTCATCCTGACACTAGAGCCGGTGCTCTTACTCACTGAGCCACCTGGCTGCCCCTAAGCAATTGGGGTTAAGTAACTTGCTCAAGGTTACACAGCCAGTTGTTTCTGGGTGGGTGCTAAGTGTCTGAGCCCGGGATTCGATCTCCAGGTCTTCTCAACACTGGAGCCGGTGCTCTTACTTGCTGTGCTACCTGGCCACCCCTACATCTGTACTTTCAATGAGAAAATGACTGACTAAGGAAATTAATACCATAAAAATACTGAAAGAGTAATTCTTAAGCTTAGAGAACAAACTGTTTAAAATTACTTTAGAATCATTCATACATACAATTGATAATCTAACTATAAAGCATGCTATTATTCACTAAAGAAGATTCTTGAGGGATTTGTATTTGGTAATAATTCGTTAGCCTAAGTTGAGCTATTCATGTACTTCAAATTGATAAAACTATTTTTAAAATGTAATTTGTATTACACTATCCTCAACTAACGTAAGTTAATAACATTGTTAGGTAGATACCATCTAACACATGAAAAGAAAAAGCTGGATAGCATCAAAATTTTCTAAGAGTGGCAACTGGGTGGTGTAGTGAATAGAGCACCAGGAGAACCAGAGTTCAAGTACAGCCTCAGACACTTGACACACCCTACATAGCTGTGTGACCTCAGGCAACTCACTTAACCCCAACTGCCTTGCCTTCTCCCTTCCAAAAAAAAAATTCTCTCAAAGAAATAAGCATGTACTGATATCAGAAAAAAAAAAGAACATCTTTTAATGGCACACTTTGTAGATATACCTTCACTTTATATAAAACATGTTCCCTGACTAATATGTAAATTACATTTTGGTAAATCTAATTGTGTCAATGAGTAATTTAATGAATTTTTTGTTTTCATTTCTGATTTCTGATTCATTTGGAAGTGGTTCCTAACACCTTTATCTTTAAACCTCTTGGTTAAAATTTCTCTGTAACTAACAATCTATGTAAACAAATTAGTTACATGCAACAGTCATCAAGAATTATTTTACAATTGAAATAGTCACTAAATTCAGCTCTATTGTAAATTTACACCCTAAAACATATGCAAGTTTCCGAGACATGATAATTTCTAATAAGGAATATGGCCAAAATGACCTAACATAGTATGCAGCATATCAAAAATTACAGTTTGTACTTTCTTAAAATATAGTAATATAACTAACTTTTTAAAAAGTATAATTTTACTTAAAAGTCTATAAATTCCAAAATTCAATTTAAAAGATAACACATAACTAAGAAAAAATAAACATTATTTATTAATTTAAATAAATACGCTGTTATCAGAAGAGGTGGTTTTCTCCCAAATTTTATACTCTTTTCAAATCCTAGTTTCTGTAAAATTAAATACTGATAAAAGTTTACTTCTCAGAAGATTTATTTTCAAATACTGTCAATATTTAAACACCTTATTCATCACACAACGCCTTCTACAACTAGAACATATTATTTTCCCAAACCCTGATCTTAATGCTGAGTGGCCAATAATTCATATTTTCCTAAAATTAGATCGATTCTACTGATAAGATGTAAAATAACAAGTTTATTAAGAAATTAAGTAAATCTTTCCTCCAAGAATGTTTTCTGACTGATAGATGAAAAGTAACAAAATAATTTTGCTATACAGTTACAATTCTAACATTTCTAAAGTCTGAAGTAAATGAACTTAATGAGCACTTAAAAGTAAAAATTCCAGATATTTCAGTTCATTAAAAGGAACTTTACAATTATGCTCAATTCTGAAAGGTGATATAGTCAAAAGGAAACAATTTTAAGTTAATAAACAAGAAGTCTAGAAACAGAAATAAATAGTGGAGATGAGAAAAAGACGAAGATGCTCAGTAGGAAGTAGTTCCCATGCAGTACAGGCAAGAGATAGCCTGGAGTTTTATCTATAAAAAAAAATAAAGATTAGGAATGAGGGAGATAACTTAAGACATTAAAGTGTTTAAGGGAAAAGTTTCAGGGTTTTTTAAACATTTAATTAATAACACTGCTGTATTACTATTTGCTTTCGGTGACCTTTAAAAGGTTATCATCACAATTAAATATAGGCACACAGCCAATGTATTTTCAATATTTTAACAGAAAGTTACGTTGTAAGCAATCTAAATAATTCATAAACCAACATACCAGCACTGTCTTCTTTCTGGCTCACTCAAGTTTCACCTTCAGGTTATCCTGGGTGAGGGGCTCCTTTTCAGATCCCTAGTTTCTCATGAAGATCTTCTACCTCCCTATGGCAACAATATTCTCTAATTAAAACCGTCCTTGTGCCACAGGGAGGATTTCTGATGATACAAAGATACAAAGTTATACCAAAAACAGTTCACCATGAAGTCAACTAAGTCTCGAATCTCCAGGACGGAGAAACTTGACTTCTTGGGAAATCCTTTTATGTTCAAGAGAAAAAAAACCTATTCTAAATACTCAACAAAAGGAACTGCCTTCTTGCTAGAGCTTTCAAAATGTATTGTCATTTAACTAATCTTTAAACTCATATAGTGGTACGGATGGAAGTATACAGGTTTTGAAGCCAGAGTTGCATTGTTTTTCAGTCATTTACAACTTTGTGACCCCATTTGGGAGTTTTTGTTTGTTTGTTTCCCTTTGGAGTTTTTTGGCAAAAATACTGGAGTGGTTTGCCATTTCCTTCTCCAGTTCATTTCACAGAAGAGGAAACTGAGGCAAACAAGATTAAATAGCGATTTGCCCAGGGTCACATAGCGGTGTCTGAGAGCAAATTTGAATGCAGGTCTTCCTGACTCTAGGCCTACTGCTCTAGCCACTATGTCACCTAGCTGCCTTCTGAAGGCAGAGTAGGTTGTTTCAAATCCCCTTCATGAACTGCTTACTATTGGGTCCCAGTTTTCTCATCTGTAAAATGAGAGAGCTGAACCAGATGACCTACAAAGTTCTTTGTAGCTCTGATCTATTATCTTTTGATCATAATTTAGCTGATAGCTAAATTAAAAAAAAAACTCTCCTTGATACCTCGTATGATAAGAACTTGTTTTTTAAAAATACTAATATCCCAGAAGAAAACAACCATCAATGTTAATTTAATAGGTTCCTATCAAGAACTTTCAATATTTTAAAAAGAAAACTAAGCAGCATTTTAAACAAAATGGAGCAGGTCAAGATGTTCACAAGAATGGGTTTTTTTGTTTTGTTTTGGGTTTTTTTTTGCCTTTTGGAGGTGGGAGGGCAGGGCAATTGGGGGTAAGTGATTTGCCCAAGGTCACACAGCTAGTAAGTGTTTAGTGTCTGGGGTCAGATTTGAACTCAGTCCTAACTCCAGGGCTGGTGCTCTATTCACTGTGCCACCTAGCCACCCCAAGAGAATGTTTTACAAGTCCATCTGATATTTTATCTTATACACACTCATATGTATACATCCCCAAAGATCCTGGTTATTTCAGCTTTTATTTTCATTCATCATTCTATTCTGATCTCTCTGTAGTATCCTAAAACATTTTTAAAGGAATATATTAAGGGGTCAGAGCCAAGATGGCGGAGTAAAAGCAGGAACATGGCATGAGCTCCCACACCAGCAACCTCCAATACCTGTAAAATATGACTAAACAAATTTTAGAGCTACAGAACCCACAAAGTGACAGAGAGAAACAAGTCTCCCGATGAAGGCAGACTGGCAGGCCAACAGGAAGGGTCTATCACACCCGAGCTGGGAGCCGAGCACAGTGTGAGCCATGCAGTCCCAGACCAAGGGTGGCCCCAACCTGTGGCACAGACCAGCCAAAGCAGACTTCAGAAGAGTGAATCACCAGCAGCTGTGGTGGTTTCCAGACTTCTCAACCCATACACGCCAAAGAGAAAGTAAAAGGTCAGTGGGAAACTCCGTTGGAACTGGGTGACAGAAGAGCAGGCCAGGCCCCTGCCCCTGGGGCAAGAGGTGGCAGAGGTGCCACCATGTAATGGAAATGCAAATTTGGAAGATCTTCCCTGCCCCTAGGCTAAAGTGCACCTGAAGCCTGAGATGGGAGGCTTGTTTTTCAGTAGATACTTTTTGATTGGCCAGTGAGTCAATAAGGTTGTTACATTCTCTGAGCCAGGAGAAGGGTATATAAGCCCTGATGTGTAGCTTTGTTTTGGGGGCTCACTTTGAGAAGTGTTCTGTAATTTGATCTGTATTCTGGGAAGCTGTTGTCCAGGGCCCCCCCCCCGGCTTTGAAAAACCCAGATGTGGAAACCCAGATGTTGACTGGGTATGGATATAATGGTTGGACAGTTTGGAAATCTGTCTACTTGATCTGTTTCTGTCTTGATAATTCTGCCTGTATACTTTGAAGTTCGGGGTGCTGACCTTTTCCCCTGAACAAGGTAAACAATATAAGTCTGACTGATTAAAGTAAGCTTGTTAATCCATTTTGAGTTGCTTTCCTTTAACAAAGCAGATCCAAGAACCTGTATGGGCAGCAAACCCTGAGGACGTGCTTGCCGCTACACACCAGTGGCTGCCTCTGGAGCTCAGCCTGGCTGCAGAAAATAGAGGAATCAATCAACTATTCAATGGGTAATTGCTTGGATCTGGGTTGCAATCCTGGGTGGAAATCCTGGGGTGAGTGTGGTGAGCTTGTGGTGGCTGTAGAGAGGGTGGACTCATAATTCTGATAACTGCAGAAACCCCAGCAATTTGGAACACAGCTCTCTCCACTCTGGAAGCAGAGTTCTAATCATGGCAAAGAGCTCAAAAGTCAAATAATTGGCTGGCAAGATGAGCAAGCAGAGGAAGCTCATTCAGACCACAGAATTCTTTTTGGGGAAAAAAAAAAGGATCAAAACATGGAACCAGAAGAGGACAACAAAGTCAAAACTCCTGCATCCAAAGCTTCCACTAAAAATATGAAGTGGTTACAGGCCATGGAGGAGCTCCAGAAGGAATTTGAAAATCAAGTAAAGGAAGTGGAGGAAAAACTGGAAAGAGAATGAGAATGATGCAAGAAAATCATGAAAAGAAAATCAAATGCCTTCTAAAGGCGACCCAAAAATATACTATAGAAAATAACACCTTAAAAAATAGACTAACTCAAATGCCAAAAGAGGCCCAAAAAGCCAATGAAGAGAAGAATGCCTTAAAAAGTCAAATTACCCAGATGTAAAAGGAATTCCAAAAACTCACTGAAGGGAATAATTTCTTCAAAATTCGACTGGAGCAAATGGAACCTAATGACTTTATAAGAAATCAAGATGCTATAAAACAGATCCAAACAAATGAAAAAATAGAAGGCAATGTGAAATATTTCATTGGAAAAACCACTGACCCAGAAAATAGATCCAGGAGAGAGAATTAAAAAATTATTGAACTACCTGAAAGCCATGATCAAAAAAAGAGCCTAGAAATCATCCTTCAAGAAATTCTCAAGGAAAATTGCCCTGATATTCTAGAACCAGAGGGCAAAATAGAAGGGCTTAGAATATGATATTCCAGAGGTCAAGGGAGCTAAGACTAAAACCAAGAATCACCTACCCAGCAAAACTGAGTATAATGCTTCAGGGGAAAATATGGTCATTCAGTGAAATAGAGGACTTTCAAGTATTCTTGATGAAAAAAACAGAGGTGAACAGAAAATTTGACTTTCAAATACAAGAGGCAAGAGAAGGTCAACAGGAAAAAGAAATCATAAGGAACTTATTAAAGTTGAACTATTTACATTCCTACATGGAAAAATAATCATTATAACTCATTAGACTTTTATCAGTATGAGGATAAAGGAAATATATATGTATAAATACATATATATGTATAGGAGGGTGTATGTGTGTATAAATACATACATGAGTATGTGTATACTTAGACAAAGGGCACAGGATCAGTTGACTAAGAAGGGATGATATCTAAAAAATAAAATTAAGAGGTGAGAGAGGAAAATAATGAGAGGAGAAAGGTAGAGATAGAATAGGGTCAATTACCTCATATGGAAGAGGTAAGAGAAAACTATTACAATAGAGAGGAAGAGCAGGAAGGTGAAAGGGAATGGGTCAACCTTACTCTCATTGAATTTGGCTTAAGGAGGGAATAACATACACACTTAACTGGGTATCTTACCCTACAGGCAAGTAGGGGGAAGGGTATAAGAGGGGGGATGACAGAAGGTAGTGCAGACTGGGGGAGATGATAGTTAGAAGCACACATTTTTGAAAAGGGACAGGATCAAAGTAGAAAACAGACTAAGTGGGAGGTAGGATTGGATGGAGGGAAATATTTAGTCTTTCACAATATAACTGCTATGGAAACATTTTGTGTAGCTACACATGTACAACCTCTACTGAACTGCTTATCTTCCCAGTGGGGTTGGGTGAGGAGGGAAGAAATGAAGAATCTGGTAATCAAAGTTTTAAAAACAAATGTTAAAAAAAAACTTGGTTTTTTTTTACATGCAACTGGAAAATATGATATACAAGGCACTGGGGTATAGAAGTCCATCCTGCCCTACTAGAAAGTGAGAAGGGGGATAGGAGAGGATATTATAAGAGAAAGCAGATTGGGGGAAGGGGTATTCAGTAGGCTTGCTATCTTGGGGTGAAGGGTAGGGGAAATATGGGGAGAAAATTTGTAACTCAAAATCTTGTGGAAATGAATGTTGAAAACCCAAAATAAACAAATAAAAGTTTTTTTTTAAAAAAAGAATATATCAGGGGGTAGCAGTGAATAGAGCACCAGCTCTGGAGTCAGGAGCACCAGAGTTCAAATTTGACCTTGGACACTTAACACTTACTAACTGTATAACCTTGGAAAGTCACTTAACCCCAATTGCCCTACTTTCCCCCTCCACAAAAAAAAATTTAAAAAATATATATATATGTATATATAAAATTAACAGCCTTGAAAGTTTATTTCACACCTACTCCCAAAATCTTCTATCCAACATCCTTTAAATCTGGTTCAAGCTGCACTCAAGAATTTTGCTAGCCTTGTGCCTCAGAAAGGACACATTCTCCCAGATTTCAGAGAAATTATATATGTTAAAGAAAGGTAAAGATAGGTAGTCTTCAAGAGTTAGGTCAAGATACATATTCTGATACCTCTACTTCTGCAATTTTATATTAAATTTTGGGGCACATAGGTGGCATAGTAGATGGAGTGCTAGGCCTAGAGTTAGGAAGACTCATCTTCCTGAGACACTTACTTAGCTGTGTGACCCTGGGCAAGTCACTTAATCCTGTTTGCCTCAGTTTCCTTGTCTGTAAAATGACTGAAGAAAATGTCAAACCACTCCAGTATCTTTGCCAAAGAAAACCCCAAATGGAGTCATGAAGAGTTGGACACAACTGAAAAACAACTGAAAAAATATTAGATTTCAAAGATAATATTCAATAACCTACTTAAAGTCTTTAAATTTTTGTATAATCTTTAAAATAAGAATAAAAATTATACTTTAAGAAGGTAGTAAAATTCCCCAAGAATTATGAATAAACAGTGCTCAGAAGATGACTGGCAAACTACTAATAACCACAAGAAAGAATACTTAGAATCACTGATGGTAAAAGAAATGTAAATCAAAAGCACTAGATTTCACCTCATAACTAACAAACTAGAAAAAGGGGCAGTAGATGTTAGAGGAGTTGAGAACAGACAAGCATACTAATACATTATATATAGGCAGAGCTATGAAGATTTAACCACTGTGGAAAGCAGCTTGAAGTGATTGAAACATCCATACCATTTAACCCAGAGCCCAGTGCCAGGCATATACCTCAAAGGGGTCAACAATAAAAAGAAAAGCCTAATATGCATCAAAGTTTATAGCAGCACTTTTTGTAGTAGCAAAGAAAGGGAAACAAAGTGATATCCATTGCTTAAAGAGATGGCTAAACCAGCTATGGTATATAAAAATGTAATGGATATTACTGCTATAAGAAACAATATGATAAACACAAGGCATATCAAGACTTACATAAACTGATGTAAAATGAAGAAAGACTCAGAAAAACAATATTCACGATGACAACAATGTAAACAGAAAGAACAATAACAATCCAAATAAAATGCTGAAAAATAATAATAAAGTATTTTAAGTTAGCACAACACTTTACAAATATTTCTTATATGATCCACAACTACCCTGGAAGCTAGCTGCTGTTGTTATTCCCACTTTTACAAAAGAGGAAACTGAGGCAAGAGATTAAATTCCTTGCCCAAGGTTAGACAGCTGGTAAGTGTCTTCCACAGAATTTGAACTCAGGTGGTTCCTGACTCCAAGTCCAGTGTTTAATCTACCACCAATTAGCCAGTTTAGTTCCAAAGAAGCTATATCAGGATGTACTTTCCTCCCCTCTTTACAGAGGTGGAAGTCCTGTAGGTGTGGAAGACTACAAATAATGTTGGTCTTTGGTGACATATTGGTTACTTTTGCGGAACTGGACTTTTTTTCCTTTTTTTTTTTATGCTTTCATATAAGGGATAAATTGGGAAATGTGGGTGATACAAAAACAAAACACCATTCTTAAAAATTCATTTGTAATCAGTTGCTCTTCCCCTCATTTGATCCAATGGTCAACCCAATATGATGGAGAGCTTTGTTAATGTGCAGAGCCTTCTGGCTTCTATTCAGGATATTAAATTGTTGGCTGGATAATCAAGTGTGTCTGAACACTAAGACTTGCTCTCAATTCACTGCATTTGTTACTTTTCTCTACACTAATTCATAACAATGTCTTTGATGCTATTATACCACTTGACATAATGGTATGGTATCTAGAACAGTTCTTACCATCTTACTGTTTTAAATCAAAATATAGAGAACTACATAATTTTGGCCCAACTAGAGTACTACCTTGCTACATATTAGCATAATCTCAGAAATGAGATTGTTTCAAATAGTTGTACTCAGAACAAATGGAGGAGAAATGTGGAAGAATGATAAAAAGCTCCTTTTCAGTTCAACTGGAAATACTAAGAAATAAATTTTTCTCAAGTCTAGAATCTTGACCAGACTTTACACTTAAGGAAAGTTAGGAAAGTGTTCAGGTCAAAAACAATAAAAACAAGCCTGAGGAAAATAAATTAAGGATAGTAACCAAATTGAAAACAAAAGATACCTCCAGTATTTCTCCAGTAAACACAAAGCCTTACCCATTCCCAAAAGGGATTAGTTTTATAACCACCTAAGGTCAACACTCTTTTTCCTTCCAAAAAGAATTGGCAGAGTGGTCAAAGAACCAATAGAGTAGTTTAAGGAAAAGACTACTGTTCTATTAGAGGAAAAAGAATGTTAACCCCACACTGTATTTTCCTAGTTCAGGAATAAATGTAATCTTTAACTATCTTGCTGAAGAGAGAAGACTTAGAGTAAAAAAAAAAGGGGGGGGAAGAGGGGAGGTTAGGAACCATTTCAGGGGAGAGGAACTGTCAGTTTGGACACTGCACTAAAGTAGAAATGCTTGGATTTAGAATAAATGTTAAATTAATAAAAAAATGTTTCTGACAGACTTTTACCTAAAAAAATACAAAAAAAAAAAAAAAAGATATTCATCAGGAGGAACTCTACATTAAGAAAAATACTTGGTAGGGGCGGCCAGGTGGCTCAGCAAGTAAGAGCACCGGCTCCAGTGTCGGGATGACCTGGAGATCGAATCCCGGGCTCAGGTGCTCGGCACCACACCCAGAAATAACTGGCTGTGTAACCTTGAGCAAGTTACTTAACCCCGATTGCTTAAAAAAAAAAAAGAAAAAGAAAAATACTTGGTCCATATGCAAGAAGAGCACTGGAAAAGTAGAAAAGAAAGCACCCTCTAGTTGAATTTTACATAGAAAATCTTGGGTCTAGGGGTGGCCAGGTGGCTCAGCGAGGAAGAGTACCAGCTCCAGTGTCGGGATGACCTGGGGATCAAATCTGGGCTCAGATACTTAGCACCCACCCAGAAACACCTGGCCGTGTAACCTTGAGCAAGTTACTTAACCCTGATTGCTTTAAAAAAAAAAAAAAAAAAGGAAAATCTTGGGTCTGAATTCCACCTCGGTTTATTTTTTGTTACTTTATCAAGCCATCTAACCCCAATGAACCTGTTTCTTGAACTACAAAATGAGAAGGTTGGGTAAGATCATCTCTAATTTTCTCTACTCACACTCATTATTTTCTGTCACTACTAAATGGCCTCCTAACCAAGCCTATAATCACTATCAAAGAACCACTGAGATGTAGACACCTATTGCTACAGTCCCAAAAGAAATACAGTCTATCACTGTAAGACTTAATATTGTTGAGTAGTCTTACAGAGCCTGGAAAATGCTGAAACAGAATAACCTATAATTATAACCACTAATTAAATGTTGAGATTATACTATATTTAGATGAATAAAAATGATCAGATCAGCAGTTCTAAAAAGTACTCCACAGAACCCTGGTATTCTACATGATATTAACAGAAGTTGTACAAGAAAATTTCTATCCAAATCTAGAAGAGGCTACCCATCCTCTAAGTCAGTGAGGGCTTCCCACCATACCAGGGCTAGACAAGCCTTTGACTTCCCTTCTATCCCAGCCTCAGTTCTCAATTTAGGCACCTCCTAAATTCAAGGAGATGTCATAGCCCAGAAGAAGAGCCACTGAAAAACTGAGAACTAGCAGTGTCATATTAATAGGGGAAAATAGCTCCTGTTTGAATGCTTCTTATGTGACAAGTCTACACAGAACAAAATTAAATGAAAAGCTGGAATCTAATTGGGATATGTGAGCCAGGTAGATAGACAACCTGAATAATCTAGTATAAATAAGTTTAAACAGGATGAATATAAGAACTTAAATGATTCTTTTTTTATTATTAATGCACTGACTAGGACAACCCGAATTGTGCTGTATAGAATGAAACTTGCATTAGTTTCCTGGATACACAAGAAAAAATACTAGTCTTGAAACTACCTTGTTTTATTTGAATCTCAACCCACTAATCAAAAATATTTAACCCATCTGAAAAATTTTCCCCTTCCCTCATGACTTTGACAAGAAAACTAATTTTAATATTTTTAATATCAGGGAGGCTAGGTGGTGCAGTGAGTAAAACGCCAGCCCCGAAGTCAAGAGGACCCAAGTTCAGTTCCAGCCGCAGACACTAACACCCACACAAAAAAATACTAGCCGTGTAACCTTGGGCAAGTTACTTAACCCCAATTGACCTCCAAAAAAGCAAAAAAAAAAATATTGTTAATATCAAATATAATATTCTCTTCTCTGAAAATAATTTTCCTGTTAACTTCTTATGTAAAGTAAGTTTTTAGAATCTAAATAAAAACTGTTCAGATTTTTCTTACAGAAAAAGTAAGCAAATAAGAATGAATCTTAATACAAAGAATAACTTCTATTTTCTAAGTGATGAAATAATGAAGTTATATTCAGTCTCCAACTCACTTGAAAGAAACATTTGATTCTTTAAATAGAAATGAATTAAAGCCCAGATTAGATGACCTTTAAACTAATCTATGCCAGTTAAATATCCTTGTAAAGTTACATTCAAGAACTTGAGGGGAAGAGAAGAAGAATTTATATAATACCTACTATGTGGTAGGTGCTATATGCTAATCACTTTTTACAAATATTAGCTCTCATTTGCCTTTGAGCCAAAATCTAAATAAGATTACCTTTTAAAATAATTTTGTATAGGATGACACTTGGTTCATTATATGCCAAAAACATTTTATTTTCTGTTCAAGTAAAATAATTCTAAAGAGATTAATTCTTTTTTTTTTTTTGCTTTTTGGAGGGCAATTGAGATTAAGTGACTTGCCCAAGGTCACACGGCTAGTTTTTGTGTTAAGTGTCTGAGGCTGGACTTGAACCCAGTCCTCATGACTCTAGGGCCGGTGGTCTATTCACTGCACCACCTAGCCACCCCTCTTTTTTTAAAAAATCATTCCTGAAGTGACAATACATTCTTTTAAACCAGCTTTGCCATCTTGCCTGAAAATAAACTGAATGATAGTCAAATTGATTATATAAATCACTTTTTCTAGTAAGAAATTAATTTTTAGCTACAATAAAACAGTCATAATCCTAGGAACAAATTAAGCTTAGTAAGGCAATTCTAATATCATTAATATCTAGCCATTGTGGTTTATTCACATGTGTGAATCTAAGATCAGAATATTCAGGGTACCCTCAGTTTCACAAATTTCACCAGTATGTCCAATTTTTATTTTTCTTTAAAGCTTCATACACTATGCTACTGTAATTATCTTCTACTTTTTATCTGACCACATCTTCTTCCAAAATAAGGATTTTTGTCTGTTTCACTCGCAATCATAGTTTCTCTCTTTAGTGGTAGAAAGGCTTCACGAAAAATTTCCCTTTCTTCACCTCACACCTTTTCTGTTCAGATTTTACCTGGGCCCCTTATACCTGCTACTTTATTTTTCTGCTTATCACTATATTTGTTATCTTAAATAATGTTTACACATTTAAAATTTCCAGTCACACTGTGAACACTAAAATAACTTCATATATTCTTAAAATTTCATATATTTAACTCTTCTGCTAATTATTTCACATGCAAATAATGGGGAGTTCATTTGTAATACTTGTAATTTTCTTTATCCTGCCAAAAACAAACTCAAAAGATACCCAACTTTACATCACTTTCAATAAATTCCTAAAAATGAACAGAAAAGTCATCTACCCTTCCATTGTATTTGTACCAGTTCTGTGCTCAAAGCTTCTCTATGAAACACTAAATTAAGTGTTTGACTGTAATCAAACTAGATAACTGCCAGTTCTCCACTCTGTGATACTTTATGCAAATATCGGCAATGATAACAGTTATGAATTAAAAACAGCAGTTATTTCATCCACCTGTACAACACTATGAAAAACATTAAATATGAGAAAAAGAGGGGCAGCTAGGTGGCACAGTGAATAGAGCACCAGCCGTGGAGTCAGAAGGACCTGAGTTCAAATCCAACCTCAGACACTTAATACTTCCTAGTCATGTGACCTTGGGCAAGTCACTTAACCCCAACTGCCCTGCCTTCCCCCTTTCCAAAAACCCCCCCCCCCCCCCCCCAAAAAAAAAGAAAGAAAGAAAATAGTAGAACAACAACTTGTGCTAGGGCCATTTCTCTATCCAAACTCCCAAGATGATGATTGATCATGATAATAATAAGAAAAATACCATCATAATCATTTCACTTACATGGTAAAATAACTTGAATCCCTCAAAAAACTCTTAACAACCAACGGAAAAATACCTTTGGGGAAGGACAAGTGCCATAATCTGTGCATTACTACTATTTGAATTTTCAGATTTACATAATTCAGTTAACTATGATTATCAGATTCATGTTGTAGTTTATTTAGAACAAACCTGTGCCAAGTATATCGATTCAATATTGTTGATATGTCAATTCTCATTATTTACTCAACATGCAGAGAAATCCATTTGAAAGTCAATACTCAACCACATTCTCTATAAGTAAGATTTAGAAAATGGCAAATACTACAGCAATATAAAAGGATAATCTATTATTAGCAGAAAGAAATGGGTTGTTAGTCACATAGGAAGTAAAGATAAAGAAACTAACACCTTACAAGTTCTTTTTTGCCATATAATTTCATTCCCAGATTATCAGATAAAATACCTATGTCAATAAAAAAAGCTATTTCTAAGGAGAAATACAAATTATTTTTGGATCATAAATACCTTTGGTCACCTCCATTAGTGAGAATAATGAGTAAACCCTACTCTTTTTCATTTGTTAGTAAATAACTACATCCACCATTAAGCTTATTTATTATAATGAAGATCTTTAAACATGACATTTTGTGGAGCATAATTAATTCAATTCCACAAACATCTATGGGATCAAATTTAACAAATGTTAAAATAGATGTACATAAGAACTTCTATTTATTATTTATATCATATTTTTTAAAAACCATTTTTCAGAAGATAACTTTTAGGGTAATAGTGTAAAGCAATGATGGCAAAATGGTTCAAACTATTCTGCTTTTATGGCTCCCCTCTCCCCACCAATGAAAACATCAAATAAAATCCTACAGCAAAAAATAAATGGCATAAAATCTTCCGGCTATGTGAAATGCTTTTTCTAGGTGCATTTTTAGATTCCTAACAATTGTTTAATAAGCTATTAATATTAAATAAATGCTAGAGGTACCTTTCCTATTCATGAGGGACAGTTTCCAAAGATCCCTGAAAAGACAAACCCATTAGGGTTTTTTTTTCCCCCTGACAAAAAAAAACTATAGACAGATGCCCATTCTTTTCTCCAAAGCTTTCCCTTTTTCAAAAAATCCTATTTTAATTTTAATGACAAATGAGAGATAGCCTCTATTAGGTGCCAATGTATTGGACCACATGATATTTTTTCCTTTTTAACTCTTAAGAGTAGTTTAGTTAAGTGGAATGGAAAGAACACTGTGGATCTTTAGTCAGAGGTGTTGTGCTTGAGTACTGGTCTTGACTCTCCACCTCCCTCTCTGACTCTGGGCAAGTCACTAAATCCCTCTGTACACCAACTTCCTCCCCTATAAAAGGAGAGGATGGATTAGATGACCTCTGAGGCCTTTTCTAGCTCTGAACCTATTACTTTGTTATTGCTGCATGCAGGAAAGAAAAGGGCAACAAGAAGGAAAAGCAGGATGCATGAAGCAGCACTTGGAAAATAAAAGCAGAAAATAATTTTAGTCTTGAGGTCCATAACGAGACAATGTCCTAAACAAAGCAGAATTATATAAAGCTTTCCTGCTGCTTCTAGAAATAAAACTCCTTTAGCACATCATAAGGTAAATCTTTCAGATAATTCCAAACTAGGAGCCCCAGTATACAATCTACATAAGAATAATAGTGAATCCCACAAAGATTTTATAAAAAAAAAAAAATTTGTTTAAAGATCTACCTGATTCCACAGTCTCAGTTTCAACTTCTTGCTCTTCTGCCACATCTTGGATCATGTAAGTCTCATCATCATAGACTAGAACCTGGGCTGCATAGCCCTGGTCTAATCTGGCACTTGGAACTGGCTCCACAATCACTGCTGGATATTTGGAAACTTGTTCACCTTCCTAAAAGAGCAAATTTTTTTCTAAATGAAACTTATTATCCACAAACTCTTTGAATTCAATCACAAATTCTTATGTACTCAATGTATACTATTTTGTATATGTACTAAACATGAATTTTTTTAAAAAAATAAGTAATTAAACTGGATCATCTGATTTTTGTGTTTCATAAGTAGGTGGGAAAGGTTTTATTTAGGATTGAGATTAGAAATCAAAAACAATTCAGAAGATGAAGTCCTTAAGAACCTGTATACTAATATTGATCAGTAGCAACAACAAGAAAAACACTTTGTGAGGGCCTAAGGGGTGGGAAGCAAGAACATAAATCAGCATTATAAACTTTAAAAGACCTTTCCAAAAGCTGGGTTAGACTAGCACCTAAATCATGGCATGGTGTGGTGGGAAGAACACTGACTAGATTTAGAAACAGTGGAGGACCAGGGACTAAATGAATCCTGGCTTTGAACAAATCATTTCACATCTTTGGACCTTGCTTTCCTTCTCTGTAAAAGTAGGAGGTTGAACTGGACAATGACCAAGATCCCCTTCCAATTCTAAAATCCTATATTCCTAGAAGGATCCCCCTATCTAACCTAACACTCTCAGGTCAGTTGCTAAAAACAATTGATGAAAAGCAGCACGGGAGAAGGGAAATGACTGGAATTGAGCAGCTACAAGACTGATAAAATGTTAGAGCAAGAAGAGGGCGGCTGACCTTCCATCTGCACCTAAAGACCAGTCTAGTTTAGTTGTGTTCAAAAGTTGTATCATATCCACAAGGTGAATTTTTCAGCTACAGCAATTTTTGGAAGACCATCTATTAAATTATAATGGGGTGTGACCTGTGTCAGTGGAGGAAGTTCCCAAACTGAAAAAAATCATGGATTGATCAAGTATGTCGAAATCTAAATTTTTATACAGAAAAACTGACTATCTTTTGGAACATAATACACTATGGGAGGATAAGTTAAGGTATAACTCAGACCTAAATCTAATAGTATCAAATTCAAGGACACATTCAAAAAGTCTGAAACTAACTTGTGAGACCTTTATCAAGTCATTAACCTAAGAGCCTTGATTCCTCATTTCCAAGTAATTGTGTATGGAAGGAGGGTGGAGAGGATGAGTTGCCACTATATGATCTCTAAAGTCCTTTCCACCGCTCTGATTTTGTTGTGTCTCTTTCTTTGTATATTTTTCTCCCTATGTCCCAGAAGAAGGAGATAGAGACCTGGAAGAAACCAAACTATCAATGACTCAATATACTATAAATTTAATTCTTTTAGAGAATACAAATGAATGTTTCCTTATTCACTGATTATATCTAAATTTAAACTTTCTATACACTGTACTGCTGACTATATTGACAATTATTACTGAATTATAAATATTTGAAGGGAAGATAAGAAAAAAGTAACAGAAAAATCTAGACAAGTATAAACTTTTGAGGCAGCTTGTGGCACCATTCCTGGAGTCAGGAACACCCGAGTTCAAACTCAGCCTTAATATATATATAATTAGGACCCTTGGTTAAATCATTTAACCTCTGTTTGCCTCAGTTTCCTCAATTGTAAAAATAGGAATAAAAACAGCACCTTCCTCACGGGGTGGTTGTGAGGATCTAATGAGACAGGCTTAGCACAAGGCCTGGAACATGGTAGGCACTATAGAAACGCTTATTCCCCTTATGAATTAAAATGTACATAAAGTCATATACCTAAGTCTCAATGAAAATTAATTCTAAAATAACATGTTTATAATATGATAGTTAATGATTCTAATTTTGTAATTTTAAATGTCTTTAAAATTGTTCTTTATAAGTCCAAACCAGTGCCTATTTAAAATTATTAACTTAAGGTCACCCCCAATCTCAAAATCATATTTCACAATTGCTTCTCTCATCTCAGCTTTTAATTCCATGTATACTATCCTTCAACAAAAGTGATATGATGCCCCATGACACCATTAAAGAGATGTAGTATTAAAAAGAACACAGTCTTAAAATCTTTAGACCTGGGTTCAGTTCAAGTCCTGATTCATCTCCTTATTAGCTGTGCATTACTTGGCCAGTCACTAACCTCTCTGAATCTCAGGTTCCTCAAATATAAAATAAGGATCATTAGCACCTGCCTGGATTGTTGTAAGGATAAAATCAAATAAGATAATATATATGAAAAGAGCTTTGCAAACCATAAAGCACCATATAAGGATAAGGCAATATACTGTTTCACTGTATTTTTATTGTCCACAATTTAAAAGTATATGAGGATATATATCATGTCTCATGCACAGGACATTCTGCATGAGAAAAATTGTGTAACATTTTCTTATTATTTAAGAATAACCCATGAATTTCTACATAATAAAATGTAAATGCAATTTAAATGGAACACAGTGAATTCCAAACCTCTTGATTTTCTATTCCATTGCTGGAAAGCTCCAAAACAGAACCCCCATTGTCAACCACTGCAGATGTCATTATGCGTTCCCTGGGGAAGCTTCGAGGGCTGATATTAAGATATACAAAGTTTCATGGATAGTTGCCAGTGCTGTTTATCTGTGATATCAAATTTTACTTTCAATGAGAGACATGGAGTTTGGTACATCAGAAATCCACTCTTCTGAAGATGGTTAACCAAGGAGTCTAAAAAAATTGGAAAAATTAAGAAACAGTTATAAACAAAATTTTTAAAAAATTAAGCATTTAAATATTTTGAAATGCTGTTTCAGTTTTTATTTTTTTCAACTATGAAAAGTTGCTAAGTTTACTACATCCCTGTCAAAAGAGGGCACTAATGAGCATATTCATATTTAGAAATACACCATCCATAAAGGTGATGACATATATAAAGATTAAGAAATAAAACCTTTATTCCTTTATAGAAGTTATATTTTCCTTCATAAAGTATTCAAGTAGTATATTCAACATGTTTTAATATAATGAAAACTGTGTGACAGCCATCCTGGTCTGGGAATGATGTGTCTTTAGTAAACCACTACTGAAAATATGTACCTACCTCATACAGTAAAACACAGGTTATTTTTTAGTTTTCTATATCATTCCTTTTATTCTCTTTAAAACAGCCAAAAGTAATGTACAAGATATGACTACAAAGTGGTAAGATAAATTTGCATGGGTAGTTTGTGATGCAGTCTCATGGTTAAACAAGGCACACCATATGCTTTACTATAAAATGAACTGACTTAATTAAGCTGCTTACATATTGTATTTCCAGATGCTGTCATTGGAAACAATTATAATTTAAATTATTTGTGATATCTTCTGAATTATCAGACTACGTCTCCCTCAAATATTTTTGCTCTTTTGTTTCAAAATTATTTCAAAAGGGGCATCTAGGTGGCTCAGTGAATAGAGCACCAGCCCTGAAATCAGGAGGACCTGAGTTCAAATGTGACCTCAGACACTTAACACTTACTAGTTGTGTGACCTTGGGCGAGTCACTTAACCCCAATTGCCCTGCCTTCCCCCCTCAAAAAAAAAAAAACCAACAAATGATTTCAAAATAACTTAAACTTTCTTCTCATTGAATCTATAAAAGCAATTGGATGGACATTGGTTTATGTAAAAGACCAGTTCTAAAAATTTTTAAGTGGACTGATTTTTTAAATTTTCTTTCTCATAGTTAAATAATGAACAGGAAGTTTTCAAAGGAAAAAATCTAAGTTATCAACAATCGCATAAAAAATGCTCTAAATGAATAGCAATTAGAAAAACTCAAGTTACAGCAACTTTGAGGTTATACTCTATCCTATTAGATTGGCAAAGTTGACAAAAGAAAATGATATATGTTGGAAAGGGCTGTGAGAAAAAGGGCAAACTGCTACTACTACTATGAACTGGTCCAGACCCTCTGGAAATCAAAACTGTGCATATCCTCTAATCTAACCATAACTATGCTACTATTAAGCCCCACCACCACTCCCATTAAAAAAAAAAATCAAAGGGAATAGGACCTAGAAGTACAAAAAAAAATTTTATTGTAGTTCTTTTTATGGCAGCCAAAAATTGGAAACTATGTATCCTCCTTCTGGAAAATGAATGAATTGTGTAATACATAGTGTGCATATAGTATGAATGTAATGGAATAGTATTGTTCCATAAAAAATGAAATAAACAGTTTCATAAGAAATTGGAAAGACCTCTAAGAACTGAAGCAGAGTGAAATGAGCAGAACTATGACATCAATGTGTACATGTATACAATGTTAACATATAAAAAAAAAAAGGCTCTCTGGGGCAGCTAGGTGGTGTGGTGAATAGAGCACTGGCCCTGGAATCAGGAGACTGGAGATCAAACGTGGCCTCAGGCACTTAAACACTTACTAGCCGTGTGACCTTGGGCAAGTCACTTAACCCCAACTGCCCTGCCCTTCCCTCTCCAAAAGGAAAAAAAAAATCTCTCGAAGACTACATCTATGATCAACAAAAATGATAAAATATAAATCCAAAATAATAACTAAATAATAATATTCAGAGTGAAACAGAATTCAGAAAAATGATAAATTTAATGATGTAGCAAAAGAAATACCTCTCTGGGTGTGGTCAATGCTAGAATCTGTCTTGTAAGGTTATGTTTTCTATCTACTGAGGGATTTATTTTTTCCTTCTTTTAAGAGGGAGGAGAATTGGATGGAACAGATAAAAGAAAATAAAGGATGTCTTTGGAGAGGGATAGTAAGAGACATATGAGAGAAACTTAAGAGGCTAGAAAAGCAAAACACATCAATAAAAATTATTTAATAAAAATGTAATATAGAAACAAGAGGCATAAAGATAAAATTTTTAAAAGAAATTTAATTTCCCACATATATATCCTCACTTCAAAGCTACATTTCCTAGGGAAAGAAAAGTTGCTACACTAAAAATTTAATTTGTAGGAAATTTTCTAAAACACGGATTTAAAAGGTAACATCATACAATGCTAATGATATTTTTATTAATATTCTGCTAAAGAATTTCTAAAAAGTTGACCCTTGAGGTGAACCAACACACAATCCTATCATTTTCTAGCAGAGAAAGAGAAATTTGAAAGGACACTAACTTTCATTCCACCACGTAAATACATTTAATGCATCCAGTCTCTCTGCTTGATCAATAAAAAAGGGAAAAAGAACTAATATGTTCAATGTTGGGGAGAAATTTTAATAAAAACTGTAAGTGTATCAGACTGGAGCTCACTATTATAATAAAAGGTACATTATCATCCATTCTTTCCTCCTTTATTTCAGTCTCTGTTGAAGAAATGATCCTTCTGCTTGCCAAAACCAACCCCTTTGTTTGGTTGTATATTCCCTTTGATCCTCTTCGTTTTCATATTCCCCAGTATATAACATCCCTCCCATCCCCACTCTTTTCACTCCCTCCCTTTCTACTGATTCCTTCCATGTTGCCTACATATTGATTTAACACACTCAGTGAATTTACTACGGAAGACTTCTGGAAAGTCAGATAAAAAAATAGGATGAAAAAGAATGAATGAGTAGTGAGGTATACCAGTAGAGGGAGTACTCACAAAGATGAAATCACAATAACTAACTATGAAGAGCGCAGAGAAACTTAGAAAGAATCACTTAAGACTAAAGAATAAAGAAAGCAGAACCAATTAGAATATACACAATGACAACAACAATGCAAATAGACAAATACTCAACTGCAGCAAAATATGATATATAACACTGTTGCCTAAATTCCTAAAGTAAAAGCACATATCCTTTCTGTTAACAGGTGGAATAGCACAAAAGTAGAAAGTAGCATGAACTATCAGTCACAATCATGATATTGTGATAGTAATGGCAATTAAAGATTCCCCTGTATTGGCTTGGTTTTCAAACTGATTGTGTTAAAACCCAGAGCTTGTTAATCCCACCTGTGGGATGGACTTGTTGATGTGAAAAGAAAGTCCTGAACTGGGAGGAGCTGGTGACGTAGATTTGGAGACAAGAGAGAGGCAGAAGAAACTTTTTTTGGAAACAGCACCTCGTGGAGAGAGAGAGAGAGAGAGAGACTAAGAGAATTGCTGGTGGCCGCTTTGAATTGCCCTAGACTTTTGAGACCTGCCCCCTGAGCTGCCAAGGACTGAGGAGACATGGCTGTTTTGCTGGTACTTTGTCTGTCTGTTTTGATGTTCTTTTGCCAGATTTGTCCACTGGTGAAAGACAGTCCTGTTGTTGAAGAAGTCCTGGAACCTGGCTTTTGGTTAAGAAGCCCTGAGACTGTCCTGCAGACAGAGAGTGAATACTGTCCACTGGTGAAGGACAGTGCTGTTGTTGCAGGGGTCTGGGAACCTTTCTGTTGGTTCAGAAGCCCTGAAGAAGGATTTTCTTGTTGTATGTTTACAGAAATCCTGGGAGAGGGTTTTGCTAATGTGTTCAGGGGTTCTAGGACTGTTCTACAGACAGAGGATGAATTCATGAAGGGACTGGCAATGTATCTTATGGCCTTGCTAAGCCTTGTCTCCCCAGGAACTAAGATTGCTGAGAACTTGCCTCTTGTCAAGATGAAGAAAAGACCTCCATTTGGGTATTAAGTGCTGAGCTTAAACTTGATGTAACTCTGGGGTAGATTCAATTGTGATCCAGGGGTGGGAAACTTTTGACCTTTTTGTGTTCTATGGTTGAGCAAATGAATGTATTTTACTTATGTTTGGAAACTAATCTCCATTTGAGAAGAGGGGCTTTGTGGTGGACTAAATGAAGGTACAGCCTAGAGGTGGAGTAGTATTTAGACCAGGGACTTGGTAATTGATTGAATGACTGGAAGGTCCTGGGGTGGGGTAGTCCTTGGAGATTATTTAATCACATTTAGTATGCCGTATTTGTAATGATGTCATGTTTTGATCTTCTCTGTTCTTGGTTGGTCACTGAATAAAATGGAGAGCACCTATGCTGGTATTTTGAACCTTGGGAAGTTGCCTTTCCTTGGCATTACATTACAGATATCAAGTGACGTTAGCTTCTTCCGGGAATATAATTTATAGGAGATATTTGTTGGGAATGTGAATGGTTCAAGACAAAAAAGTATACATTTTTAAGGAACCGGAGAACTAACGAAATATTAAATATTTCCACCAAACCACTTCTAAACACCTGCTCCAAAAGAGTAATGAAGGTGATACCCTGAGTTCTGGAACACCTTCACAAACTAACAGGGCTTTGTGTGCTCTTGCTGTACAAGGACCAAACAGCAAAGTTGGGAGAATCTCATAAGCAGAAGGTTCAAAACTATATGGATTTTTTTCTAAAGTGAGAGCAGCTTACAAAACAACTTAAGGGTTGTGATCTGTGTCAGTGGAATAAACCACACAAATGAAATCAAGAATCCTTCATCAGGCACTCTCAGTATCTTGCCTTAGAACTCAGATGTCAGATGAAGACAAAATTTAAGAAAGCAAAGTTTTGAAGCTTTAGAGAAAGGAGGAATAAAATCCTATATCCATGGATTTCTAAGGAATCTGTCTACCTCTGAGTCTAGGAGAGGATAATATCAATGCAAAGGAGACCTGTGATTTCATGGGGAAAATTCGGTTACTAAAAGCAGGATGGCACTTCCTCAACACCTATTTTAAAGAGCTTATAGGAGCACCAGGAGGTTGTGAATTGCTCAAAGCTACATGAAGCAAATATTTATCAGTGGGCAGGACTTAAACCCAGGTCTTCCTGACTCCAGGTCAGTTCTAAATCTACTACACAAAACTGCTTAACTTTTACACAACACTCACAGGTTAACAAAGAATTTTCCTCACAATCCTATGAAATAAATTGTGTATTCTTTACCCCTATTCCATAGTTGCAGAAAATGAGGCTCAGAAAGCATTGAGTGACTTGTGCAAGGTCCTAAATTCTGCAGGTACCAAATCCAGGACCCTAAATCATGTTTCCTCAACTCTAGAGTAGTCTGAGATTAAACACAGTGAGAGGTTATGGCCAAGGCTATGCTCTGAAAGTCATCAGGAGGCAGTGGAGGTTTATGGCTTCCTTCAAGTCACTGATAAAATTTAGAATGGAATAGGACCAAGGAAAATCCTTAAAGACTTCCACTAAGATCTTCCCACACTTCCAAGCTGACAATGATCTATCTATTAATCACTATACTTTGGGTCTGGTCATTTATTCAGTTCCAAATCTACCTAGAGGCAACTAGGTGGCACAGTAGATGAAATGCTAGGCCTGGAATCATGAAAATCTGATGTCAAATACAGTCTCAAACACTTCTTTCTATATGTCATTTAACTTCTGTCTGCCTCAGTTTCCTTAACTGTAAAAAGAGGGTGATAATAGCACCTATTTCCTAAGGTTGTAAGGATGGAATGAGCTATTTCTAAAGCACTTAGCATAGCGTCTAGCATATAGTAGGTACCTAATAAATGCTTATTCCCTTTCCTCCCTAGCTTTCAAATATGCATGTCTGAACAAATATAGATGTTTCCTACTTTGCAAAACCCCCTCATTTGAATCTACTGTTTTTCTAGCTTTTTCTCTCATTTATTTATACTTCTTACATTTCCTTCAACAAGTATGAGTTAAACCTCTACTGGGTACAGACTACAGTGCTAGGTATTAAAAGAAATATAAAGGTAAGATCTCTCAAAAAGTTCACAGCCAAATGGATGATTATTAGGCAAAAAAAATACATTATATTTTTATAAAGTTGGAAAACAAAAATGCTAGGAAAGGAATGAAGGCTGAAAAACACCAGGTGATTCAGCTTGGAGAGTGGGGGTAGTAGCATAGCAAAAAGAAGTCAGAAGATCTGGGCTTAATTCCTGATGTAATACTTAGTAATTGTATAACTATGAACATAAGTCTATTAAACTTGCTATTAACTCTTTGTTCAAATGTACATAAATAATAATGCTAGATCTAATTACTTCCTACACTTGTTCAGGAAAGTACTTTGCAAACCTTAAAAGTACAATATGAGAGATACCATGGTGTAGCAGATATAGTCCTGGACAATAATAATGGACTATAATCTGGAAGACCTGCATTAAAATCCTGCATGTGCCGTTCAATTTCTGTGTGACCCTGGGTGAGTTGTGAGTTGTTTAACTTCTCTGGGAGTCGGTTTCATAATTTTTAAAGAAAAGGACACGACAAGACTAAAGAGTGTCTAACGTCCACTTACTTAGATGGGGATTACAACTACTACTACAACTACTACTAAGCACAGAATATGGAGAGGGAAAAATATGAAATATATCCAAGAAAGGAAGGGTGACTCTAGATTGTACATGGCCTTAAATTTTAGGTAATAATGAACTACTGAAGATTTTTCACCAGAGAAGCATGATCAGATGCTAAGGAAAATTATTACAGCAGTAGAATGAAACATGGCTAAACTTCTCATCCTAGGAGTGGCCTGTACCTTCTGCCTCCACTTCCTTTCTTAAAGTCTCTGTTCTGTTAATACCAATCAAAACCAGTTTTCCTATCTTTCTGACCACTCCTTCAAAGCCTTTGCTGGCTCCTTTCTCTCCTAAATATGAGCACTACTAAGACTCAGTTCTCAACCCTCTACTCTCTCTCTTCCCTAAAAAGTCGCATATACTCCTCCAAATTCAACTATCATTTTTAAGCAGATTCCAATCTCAAATCTTTATCTACAAACTGTGACTCTCTCCTCATCTTGTCTCCCATCTATAAAACAATTATAGTTAAGAATTCTTTTTTTTTTTTAAGCAATCAGGGTTAAGTAACTTGCTCAAGGTTACACGGCCAGTTATTTCTGGGTGTGGTGCTGAGTGTCTGAGCCCGGGATTCGATCTCCAGGTCGTCCCAACACTGGAGCCGGTGCTCTTACTCGCTGAGCCACCTGGCCGCCCCTAATAAGTATTTATTAAATGCTTCTTTTTTTTTTTATAGTTAAGAATTCTTGCCATCATCTTAAGGATTAAAAAAAAAATTTCCAAATTTCATACCTCTCTTCTCAAAACCTGAGATTTCTTTAATTCTTCTCTTATACTCCCTTCCAAATCTAATCAAATGTATAGAATACGCATTATACAAAATTTCGGTAATTATCTACTACAGCCCCTATGCTTTGCAAAAATTCCCTCTACAACACCCCTAACAAGTAATCATCTAGACTAAATATTTTGAATGACAAGGAACTCACTATCTCAAAAGATAATCCATTCCATTTCAAACAACACTAATGAAAATTTCTTCCTTAGGCTGAACTAAACTTGCCTCCTGAAACTTCAACCTATTGATCCTAGTTCTTGCCTCAAAGACAAAAAGAATAATCCTAATCTCTATTCCACATAAGGATCTCTCAAATATTTGAAAAGTTATTGCATTTTGTGAACAAGACAGTAAATTTTAAAAACCAAACTTTCTAATTATACAAGCAAAAATGTAATGAACTAAAATAGTCCTCAATCACAATGGCTTATAAAAGCAGAAGAATAAAAATTGTCATGAAGCATCATAAAGCTGCATCTAAAATTCCTCCCAATTATAAATAAAACTTAAAAATAAACAACCATATCCACACTAAGCATAGAAGTATTAAATTCAGAATAAAACTGAGTTTAAAAGTTTTTTTAGTCATGTGATTTGCATCATTAATACTAAGGGTTTTTTTTATTTTAATTTTATTGCAAGGATTCCAAAAGTAGTTTCATCTAACGTGTTTTCAAAAAAATAGTTTGACTTTTGAAATTACTATTTTGTTGACTTTTAAACTTACTATTTTGTTCATAAATAAAACGATAACCATTTTCAAGTACCTGAAGGGCACTTATGTGGAATAGGAATTGAGTTTATTTTTCTTGACTCTTGAGGCAAGTACTAGAACCATAAACTGCAAAAAGTTTGAGAACTCTTGTCTTAAAAATTATCAACTGTATTGATATAGTTAATCACTACCAAGTTATTTTAATACACTTGAATATAGTTTTTCTGGGCAAGGAGATTTGAATTCATTTAAGAAGTCTGGTACAGACTTATAATATTTACTCCCCTATATTAACAGTTTCTCTTTGCCATATCTGCTCTACTCTTTTCCAGTTGGAAAATGTTACATGATTTATAGAGCTACTATGCTACATTCTCTGGATCAATCAACAAGACATAAAATGTCTACACAGATTAAAACTAATTTTAAAAGATAAAGACCTTTTAAAACCGGTAAAGTGATTTGGTACCATTCATAATAACCATTTTAAATGTTTACTGCAAGGGGGAAGAGAGAAGATGGATAGAAAGGTACAAATGACAAAAACAAAACAGTTCTTAACTTAAGGAACTGACTGATGTTACTGTCTATTAGGGGAATCATCATGTAAATGTACCCCTCCTGCTCTGGGCTCTACAGGTATTTACTGGCTAGGTTGACAGAGGGCAAATGAGTACTGGTCCCCTAGGTTATAAGGGTAGCTCTGAGGGGTTGAGGATTTTCTAGTACAGTCACTATAGGGCATCCAGATTGAGATATTAAATAGGCATTAGAGATGAGGAACAACAGCTAAGGGGAGAATCAAGAGCTAACTATAAAGATTTGGAAATTATTTTCATAAAGATGATAATAGAATCCATAGGAATTGCTGAGATCACAAAGAGAGTTTGACTAGAAAAATGAAGAGGACCCCGAGACAAAGTCTTGAAATGTATACACAGCTAGGTATGGATGATGACCCAGAAAAGGAAAATGTGAAGGAGTAGCCAAAAAGGTAGGAGAAAAACCAGAAGTATCACAAAAATAGGTAATCTACATTGTCAAATGCCCCAGTGAGGTCAAGAATCATATGGACAGTGAAAAGGACACTAGATTTAGAAATTACAAGTTTACAGATAACTTGGAGACAGCAGTTTCAGTTGAGGTGGGAAACCATGTTATCCATTCATATCAGAGGGGTAGAGTGCCAAGAGAAAAAAGCAGAGGCAGTAATCACTGACAGCTATTTCTGGGAATGAGTCTGTGAAAGGGAGGATGACCTGAAGGGGGAAAGCCATCAAAAAAAGGAAAGACTGAAAATTAAAAAAAAAAAAAAGCCAAAATATCAGCCCCTGAAACTGATTCAGAACAGTAATTCTAACTCAAGACTATTTTTTAAAATGTCCACACAAATGTCTCCCCCCTCCTTTCCTACTGCTGCTACTCTATGGACTAGCTTCTTAGGTTATAGGTATTGACTCTCACATTTTATAGGGACAGTTTTCCTTAATGCTAGGATCTTAATGTATAAATTTTGTTACATGTTGAGGGCAAAATATTTCCTGAATATATTTCTCAAATTAAAATGGAACTCAACAATGACCATATACACATACTTGATTTTCACATAACTTTTCAGGAATTTATATAATGTGTAAAGTAAACTCAAGCTTTAATGCCCTTTTCTGTTCAGCCCAGTTTTAATGTGTGGGTTCCATTTCTTCATATTTTGATGGAAGACCAAGAGATGAAGGAAAAAGACTATTAATGTTAACAAGAATCAAGCTTAAAAAGGACAGAAGTTATCCAAAGAGAAGAAACAAGGAAAAAGCACATGAAATAGCTGGGAAAAGAACAACATCCTAATCTGATATTACTTAAAACCAGGATTTATGACTCTCTACTTAGCTTTTCTTATTTGAAGAAATAAAGGAACAATCCCTTTGCAGCAGGATATACATTCTCCCCAGCTGTTTTTATCCTGAGGTTCTCTCTTCTTCATACAAGAGGTCTGCAGGAAGCCTGTTATTTTGTGTGAGGTATTAATAAGAATCCTACCACTGAACAAAGTAAAAAAAAAACAACAGATTGGGGCCCAGGGCTATTGGAATCATACCTAGTAAACGCCACAACACAGAACTTCAAAACACTGCTTTGATAAGCAATGAGAACACAATGGAGAGGAGCTGGGACAAAGGAGGTGGGAAGCATACGGGAAAAATACAGTGGAAGAATTGGGGCTTAGCTGGCTTACAGGAGTCTCAAGTTCAGGTAAACACTGTCTATAGAATTTGAGGGACAAAAGGAGGGGTCCAGATCTGCAATTTCAATGACATAAAACTTGCTGTAAAATGACAGCATTAGCAATTTTAACACCACAATTATTTAACTACATAAAACTTTGAATTTAGGGGCAGCTAGGTGACACAGTAGATAGAGGACAAGGCCTAGAGTCAGGAAGTTCTGAGTTCAAATCTAGCCTCAGACACACTAGCTGTGTGACCCTGGTCAAGTCATTTAAAGGTGTTTGTCTCAGTTTCCTTGTCTGCAAAATGTGCTCAAGTAGTAAACAGCAAATCATTCCAGTATCTTTGCCAAGAAAACCCCAAATGGATCATAAAGAATCAAACACAAATGAAAAATACTGAACAACAACTCTGGAAAAAAAATTGAACAACTGTACTCTTTTATCCATATTGGGTTTTCTCTTCTCTATTGTGTCAATTCCCTAACACTATCTACTAACCTCTACACTTTTGATATTTAAAAGCATAATACCTACTTGAGCTAGTTACCTTTTTTTCCATTAGTCTCAACATGAAAATTTCTTTTGCTTTACTTACACATATATTTGTTATAAGGGTGTTTTCCCCCCTCAAAAAAGAGAGATGGGTTGCCTAGGGATAAAACAGGAGAAAAAAAAAAGGTTTCTTGAAACATTTTTTAATTCAAAGAACAGAAGGAAGACCAGAAAGAAACCCAAACAGGGCAGTGTTCCAAGTTACATGCTGACTTTATTATACATTTTAAAAGAAAAGTAAGCTGCACATAGACTTTTCAGTTTTATGCACTACATTCTTATACACACACACACACATACCCATTTCATTTAGTGTTTTTAGTGTTTAAACTATTTTTAAAATAAATTTTAAAAGAAAATCAAATGTAAGAATAATGGCCCATTTTCAGGAAAGGTACTGTATAAATCCAAAAAATAATATTCTAAAGTTTAAATTCCTTTAAAAAAAAATCTCTTCACTGACTTCGAAATCCGAACTGCTTGTCCAACTATTTTTCCTTCTCCAACATTTAGGGATCTTCTAACAGAGCCACAAATCCTATGCCTTAAAAAGGGCAACTAAATAATATGTGCTGGGAAAATAATTCATTCTAGTAGCTTGAGTAGAAGCTTGAGTTTTTCCTTCTTCAAAAACTGAAAGAAAGATTAGACCCCAGTAAATAAATTCACAGATATGAGAATTAAGTAAAAAAAAATCTCCATTTAATGAACACAAAAAAAGGGACTAAAAACTAATTAACCAGGAAATTAACGAACAAAAACTAAGTACTGTATATCATTCGATAGCCCAAGGCTATACTTTGCCAATCTAAAAAGACTAGTTTTTCTTAATTTCTAGAAAGAATTCAAAACTAGTTAGAACAGCAATTTGGGTAAGAAATCTATCAACAAGCTCAGGTAAATCTTTTAGAATTTTATTTCACCTTTACATTTACAAATTAGAAATAGAAAAAAAAATTATTTTGAAGTGGGATGCCTACTGAATTCATTTTAGGAATGTGCCAAGAGGAAGCTACCAAGAATGGCATGGCAACACAAACAGGACATAAGTAAGCATGTGACCTATCATGAAGGAAATGAGCTAACAGTTCACAGGAGTTTGTCATGACTCAACCGAAGCATAATATCTGATGTTATAAAAATCCTAGATATAAAAAACAGTTAACAACCACCACTCCTTTTCTCCTTCAACGCTACTATTCTCCCATTTGCTCCCCACCTCCAAAAAGGGGGCAGGAGGGAGTACATCAAATTGGCGGTGATGACAAAAAAAGGAAATACACCAATCACTGAAAGGGTTGTCAAAGGACAGGTACACCCATGTGTTGTTGGTGGAGCTATGAATTGGTCCAGCTATTACAGAAAGCAATTAGGTACTTGTAACCCCCCAAAACTGATCAACTTCGTATAACTTTGTATATTCTTTCACCCAATATAATATCACTATTTGGTGATTACACCAAAGAGAACAAAACAGAGGAAAAGATCCTCTATGTACAAAAAATATTTATAACAGAGTTTTTTTTTTTTTGTTGTAATAAACTAGAAAGAAAGCAGGTATCTACCAAATAGAAGGGCTAAAAAAATTCATGGTATGTAAATGTAACAGAATATTGTTGTGTCGGTGCAGGGCTAGGTGATGCACTGAGTAGAGTGCTGGCCCTGGAGTCAGGAGGACCTGAGTTCAGATCTGGCCTCAGACACTTAACACACACAAACAAAAAACCTAGCCATGTGACCTTGGGCAAGTTACTTAAACCCAATTGCCCTCCAAAAAGCAAAAAAAAAAAAAAAAGAATACTGTTGTGTCATAATAGCTACTATGACAGATTCAGAAAAAGCTGGGAAGACTTGTATAAACAAACAGATAGAGAAGTAAAGGAGTGAACAAAACTAAGTGAATAATCTATACAATAATCACAATAATGTAAAAGTAAACAATTTTGAAAAACTAATCAAGAAAATTGATTTTATTTATTTTTTTTTATTGAGTCTTTTGAAAGACTCAATCACAACTCTGATCAATACTGTAAAGTCAGAGGAATAATGATAAAGGACAATGGATAGCCTTATGCAGAATTAGACTTTTATTTTCAGGCACAGTGTGCAGATTTGTTTTGCTTGACTATACTTAAATTTGTTCAAGGGAGGCTGAGTTAGTTGGTGGGTAGCAAAAACATAAAAGAAAAAGAATGAAAAGGGAGTCAATAAAAGATTTTTAAAATTCCACAGGGCAACAGATGGAAATTCAGAAGGGAATAGTCAAATACGACATTTTTGTTACTATTCTGTTCTACTTAATTAACACATACAGCTGAAAAATGTATTTAAAGAAAAGAGGAGGGGGCAGTGAAGATGGTAGAATAGAAGCACGACCTCCAAGTGCGGGTTCCACCTTCCCCAATCAATGTAAAAAGGGGACTCTGAACAAACTTTGGAGCTGCAAAACACCGACATAGAATGACACAGAGAAGCTGACCTCCCACTGAGAGAGCCCGGCAGGCCGGCAGCAAGCAGCCAGTGCAGAGCTCTGGGAGCCAAGCCCAGGCCAGCTGTGAGCAGGAGGTTTTAGCCCCAGGGCAGGTCAGATGAGCAGCAGCTGTGGCAGTTTCCAGAATTATCAATACATAGATGCGAAGGACAAAGTGAGAGGTAAGTGCAGTCTGGACTTTGGGACCCAGTAAGTGGGAGTGCATCAGCTTTTGCCCCCAGGGCGAGAAGCCTCAGAGACAGCATACAGCCAGCCAGTACAGCCAGCCAAGCCAGCGCCAAGTGGAAGCTTCAGCTCCTGGCCTGCAGAGTGTAGGGGGACCAAGCAACCAGTCTGAGGGGTAATTACTCTTGCTTTAACCTGCTTGGATCTGGACTGCAGTCTAGAGTGGAGGTCCTGGGGCATGTGTCCAGCTTGTGAGAGTGTGGAGGCCTCAGAGAGGGCACCCATCTAATACCTCCGGCAGCTGAGAAAACCCGAGCGTTTGGGATGAAAGCTCCCCTGTCTAGTGGCAGAGTCCTACTGTGGCAAAAAGCCCAGGGGTCGAGTGACTGAGGGGCGACATGACCAGGCAAAGGACACAAAGCAGACATAAGAATCCAACACTAGACTCCTATTTTGGGGACAAAAAGGAGCGAAACATGGAACAGGAGGAACACAGTGAAGTCAAAACTCCTGCACCAAAAGCTTCAAAGGAAAATACAAGCTGGTTACAGGCCACAGAGGACCTTAAGAAGCAGATAAGAGAAGTGGAGGAAAAATTGGGAAGAGAAATGAGAATGATGTAAGAAAATTACTAAATGAGAGTCAACAGCCTGACTGAGGAAAATCACACCTTAAAAAAACAGACTAACTCAAATGACAAAAAGAGGTTCAAAAAGGCAATGAGAAGAATGCCTTAAAAAGCCAAATTTGCCAGATGGAAAATGAATCTCAAAAGCTCAAAGAGGAGAATCATTGCTTCAGAATTAGATTGGAGCAAATGGAAGCTAATGACTTTATGA
>NW_027186473.1:41705449-41723916 GCF_028583685.1 Petaurus breviceps papuanus
CTTCAGAATTAGATTGGAGCAAATGGAAGCTAATGACTTTATGAGTAATCAAGATGCTGTTAAACAGATCCAAACAAATGAAAGAATAGAAGGCAATGTGAAATATCTCCTGGGAAAAACCACTGACCTGGAAAATAGATCCAGGAGAGAAGAGAATTTAAAAATTATTAGACTACCTGAAAGCCATGATCAAAGTAAGAACCTAGAAATCATCCTCCAGGAAATTCTCAAAGAAAACTGCCCTGATGTTTTAGAACCAGAGGGCAAAATAGAGGTTGAAAGAATCCACCGATCACCTCCTGAAAAAGATCCCAAAAAGAAAACTCCTAGAAATATTGTAGCCAGGTTCCAGAATTCCCAGATTAAGGAGAGAATATTACAAGCAGCCAGGAAGAAACAATTTGAATATTGTGGAAACACAAACAGGATAACCCAGGATCTGGCAGCTTCTACACTGAGGGATCAAAGGGCTTGGAACATGATATTCAGGAGGGCAAAGGAGCTGGGATTAAACCAAGAATCACCCACCCAGCAAAACTGAGTATCATGTTTCAGGGGAAAATATTGTCATTCAGTGGAATAGAGGACTTTCAAGCATTCTTGATTAAAAAAAAAAAAACCAGAGTTGAACAGAAAATTTGACATTCAGATACAAGAAGCAAGAGAAGCATGAGAAGGTAAACAGGGAAAAGAAATCATAAGGAACTTACCAAAGTTGAACTATTAACATTCCTACATGGAAAAACAATAATTGTAACTGATGAAACTTTTGTCAGTATGAAAATAGTTGAAGGGAATAGAAATATATATATATGTCTATATATGAGGGTATATGGGCATATGAAGACATGTGAATGTGTGTATATATGTTTACAGGTATACATAGATAGAGGGCACAGGACCAATTTAACAGGAAGGGATGATACTTAAATGGTGAAATTAAGAGGTGAGAGAGGAATATAATAAGAGGAGATGGGGAGAGACAGAATGGGGTGAACTATCTCATAAAGAAGAGGCAAGGGAAAATGGTTACAATGGAGGGGAAGAATAGGAAGGCAAAAGGGCATGGGTCAACCTTATTCTTATTGAATCTGGCTTGGGGAGGGAATGAAATACACACTAAATAGGGTATATCTCACCCTACAGGAGAGTAGCGGGGAAGGGGATCAGAGGGGGGATGATGGGAGGGAGGGAAGTTGGAAGCACCCACTTTTGAAAAGGTACGGGATCAAAGTAGAAAATAGAACAAGTGGGAAGTGGGATAGGAGAGAGGGAAATATAGTCAGTCTTTTACAATATATCTACTAGGTTATTGTTTTGTATTAGCTACACATGTACAACCTATACTAAACTGCTCATCTTCCCAGTAAGGGTGAGTTCAAGGGAGGAAGGAATCTGGAATTCAAAGTTTTAAAATCAAATATATATATATATATATACTATTTTACATGTAATTGGGAAATAATATATACAGGCACTGGGGCATAGAGATCCACCATGCCCTACTGGAAAAGTTGAAAGAAAATATGGAAGAGAGCAGATTGGACTGGAGGGGATATCCTATGGGACTGCTATTTTGGGGTGGTGGGTAGGGGAAAAAAGGGGAGAAAATCTGTAACTCAAAATCTGGCGGAAATGAATGATGTAAGTCAGAAGTTAATAAAGCATTTGAAAAATGAAAAAAAGGGGGGAACTATCTAGTCAAAAACAGCAGAATCACTTGAATTGCAAAGTGCTAGAAAAAAAACTTAAAAATTCATTGGTTAGTGAATGACTAATGTATGGCATGTCAACATAATATAATAATATAATGATACTAGGGAAAGAAAGGCAAAACCTATGATTTCACTGGCATAGGGAACTCTCTACCCATGCAGATTTGCACCTTCTCTTCAAGTCTTAGCAAGGTGCCTAATCCCAGAGATGTTAAGTGACTTGCCCAAGGTCACAATGTCAATGTATGTCAGAGGTGAGACTTGAATCCAGGTCTCTTCCTCACTGGCTTTGAGACCAACTCTCTATCTACTACACCAAATCCCACCTATAATGGTACTACAAATTATAACTATGAGGAACTTATCCAAAAATTTTTAAAAGACAGTTACATGAAACCAGATAGTCAAAGCCTAAATCAAAGCACAAGCAGTATGGGGTAGAAAGCTGGATCCTGGAGTAAGGAAGACCTGAGTTCCAATTCAGCTTCAGATATTAACACTGAGCTAGCTGGCATAAAATAGGGATCATAATAGTACCTCCCTGGGATAACTGTTATAAAGATCAAATGAGACAAATGTAAAGCTCTTTGCTTTAAGATTTCCTTTTTAAGGTTCCTTAAAGCACTATATACATATTAACTATCACTATAATGAATAAGTAACAGAATGAGACAACATGGGGGCATACAACCTGGATTCAAACAGTGACTGTTATTCACTGGTAAGTGTGATTGATGCCTCTCTGGCTCTTACTTTCTGTACTGAAGGGGCTGGTCTAGATAACCCTTAAGATCCCTTCCAGCTCCAAACCTATGATCCCTATGTTACTGAGGAAGCAGCTAATAATATATTTTGGAAATGCTATATATAGGTATATATATATAGAGAGAGATTCATCTTTTAAGTAAAAGTAATTATTGTGCATGCTTATTTGTTTGGGGGGGGGGGTTTAAAATACATCTCTTTAAAAAGAAATAAATTAGTCTTTCAATGGGGAAAAAAAGTTCCCAGTCACAGTCACTGATTGTCACAGTGATTATTTCAATGATAGAACCTACCTCCAGGGATTGTTACAAATCTTAAAGATGAATACCATAATTATTATTATTTCTCCTTTCCCAAGATGGACTTTAACTAATCTTTCTTTATTAAGCACTAAATTCAAATAAAGGAAGAGGGAATAGGAAGATGTGAATCAGCAAGAGAAAAAGGAAAGGAAAATCTGTAAAGTTAATACTTCTATAACAGTTCAAGTCAGAATCTTCTTTAGTTATTTAATGTTGATATAAAAATAAGATCAGAATCCTTGGGGCACAAAGGAGGATTTAAATCCATTATAGACTAGATCTACTTACCTCATACTTAACTATACATCTATTAACACAATCCAATCAATAGTCACCCTTTTCCAATCAATAAATTTAAAACGGACAAAAAAAAATCCTCTCTGACCAGTCAATAACTAGGTAATTTTACTGAATTTGAAAAAAAAAAAAACACAGATGATCATTTTTGTGGAATCATGGTCTTTTCACTAATACATACCAGGTATTTATTGTATTTTACAAGAATCCTAACTTTTTTAGCATTTCTGGATCCTGAACACTCTCATCTGGAATTCAGAAAATAAAAAGAAAATAAAGGAAAAATCAAACAAACAAGTGGTACAAATTTACATTGGGATCAGGGGCGGCCAGGTGGCTCAGCGAGTAAGAGCACCGGCTCCAGTGTCGGGATGACCTGGATCAAATTTGGGCTCAGATACTCAGCACCACACCCAGAAGTAACTGGCCGTGTAACCTTGAGCAAGTTACTTAACCCCTATTGCTTTTAAAAAAAAAAAAATTTACATTGGGATCTTAATGACAACTTTGCTAAGAAGCTCCCCTGCAAGTCACTGTCCTCAGAAATGTCCTTCACCAGGCAAGATGCTCATTCTCAACACCTTAGTTTCACAAGCATTGCATGGGTTGACAGGCAGCAGCTGTTATGCTTAATGTTGATAATGTTATGGTTACTATTAGTTAACAATCAAAAGATTCACCTAGGGGCGGCCAGGTAGCACAGCGAGTAAGAGTACCGGCTCCAGTGTTGAGAAGACCTAGAGATCGAATCCCGGGCTCAGACACTTAGCACCCACCCAGAAACACCTGGCCGTATAACCTTGAGCAACTTACTTAACCCCAATTGCTTAGGGGCGGCCAGGTGGCTCACCGAGTAAGAGCACCGGCTCCAGTGTCGGGATGATCTGGATCAAATCCGGGCTCAGATACTCAGCACCACACCCAGAAATAACTGGCCGTGTAACCTTGAGCAAGTTACTTAACCCCGATTGCTAAAAAAAAAAAAAAAAAAAAGATCCACCTAAATGCTTTTATTAGAATCCATTTATTCATTATCAATAAGTATTTACTAAGTGGCCACTATGTTCTAGCCATTAGGCTAAGTGTTAATGATACAAAAATAACAATGTTTTCATTTCTGTTATTAACTTACATTTGGGCATCTACATGGCAGTGAACAGAGCACCGGCCATGGAGTCAGGAGGACCTGAGTTCAAATCCGACCTCAGACACTTAACACTTACTAGCTGTATGACCTTGAGCAAGTCACTTAACTCCAATTGCCCTGCCTTTCCCCCTCCTCCCCCCCCCAAAAAAGCAAGAAACAGAAGCAGGAGATAGAATGTCATTTATGGGAAATAGAAAATAGGTCAAATAGATCATAATCCAGAGTGCATGCGGGTAAATAATATGAAATCATCCTGGAAAATTAGGGTAGAGCCAGATTTTGAAAAGCTTTAAATACCAAAAATGTCTGCATGTTATCCTAAAGTCAATGAAGAGCCCCTAAGCTTCCTTAAGCAGAAATGACATGGTCAGATCTAGCTTTAAGGATATCATTTTGGCAGCTATGTGGAAGATCACAGGATCACAGCTCTACAGCTAGAAGGAACCTTTCAAAAGGCTATCATATAGTCCAACTCCTTCATTTTAAAGATGAAGAATCTCAGAACTACAGAAAACAAGTGTTTCGCTTGCCCACGGTCATACATGTAAGGATCAGTGGAAGAATCTGAAACCAAGTCCTGTGGCTCCTGGGGCAACCCAGATGGTGGAATGGAGAGAGTAAAGTTAGATAAGAGTTTTTATGAGGCTATTATAATAGTTTAAAGCAGAATTGAGGGACTGGGAGAAGGACCTGTACTAAGATAGGTAAGAGTGTGAGTAGAGAGAAGCAAATGGATACAAGATCAGACGCTGAAGAAGTGAAATCAATACATTGGGCAAGTGACTGGAGTGGGGGTAAGGAGAATGAAGAATTTAGCAAGACTCTAATGTGATAGGGAAAGTAATAGAAAAAGTAGGCTTGGGACAAAATACAATGAGCCTCATTCACTTAGAACATGCTGAGTTTGTGGAGATGGGCAGACGGAAGTTGGAACTAACAAGAAATTAATGTTGGATATATAGTTACAAGTTCTTTGCATAAAGATGATGATTTGATTCAGTGGAAGTTGGTGAGATGCGAAAACAGAGAAGAGGGGACCGGAACAGAATTTTGGGGCACACAGATGCATATGGGGTAGGACACAGGCAATTAAACTACAAAAGAAATTGAGAATAGGTATGATAGGAAGAGAACCATGACAGGGAAATATCACAAAAGCAAAAGGAGAGCACACAGAGGCTAATAGGTGGTCAATAATGTCAAATACTACTGAGAAGTCAAGAGGGATAATAACTGAGAAAGGGCCACCAGGCTTTGCAATAAAGAGATCACCAGAGTCCTTGTCTGGAAAAGAGGTTTCAGCAGAGTGATAGGTATAGATGTCAGACTACTACTAGGGGTTGAGAAGTAAGTGGAAAATAAGGGAAAGCAAGAGTACAGACAGCTTGGCTGTGAAAACAGGATAACAGCTTGAGCAGATGATAGGATCAAAGATTCCTTAAGAATGGGAAGAACTACCACAAGTGTGTAGCCAGGAGGAAAGCTGAGGTTGGCATTAAGAGAGAAGGGATGATATGATGAAAGGTGCAAGCATCTGGAAGAAAGAGAAGGGGATGGGATCAAGGACATAAATGAGGATTGGCTGAATAAACTATAGCATAAGAGAGTAAGGGGATATTATTGCACCCTAAGAAATAACAAAAGGGCTGGCAGAGTGATTTCATACAAACATGGCAAGAGTTATATGAACTGAAGCAGAATAAAAGGAACAGAACCCAAAGAATTTATACAATGACAACACTATTTATTGTAAAGGGGCTGGGGGGGAGCGGGACTTTACAAGACTTAAGAACTCTCAATGCAATGACAAATCACAATTCCAAGACCGCTGATGAAACATGCTACCCATCTTTTGAATATGAAGTGATGAACTCAAGGTGCAGAATAAGACATTTTCACCCATGGCTAATGTGGAAATTTGCTTAACTATGCATATTTGATACAAGAACTTATTTTTCTTTCTTTAAACTGTGAAAGTCAGGAATGAGAAGAGAAGGGCAGGCAACAGGACTACCAAAAAGGAAGTTCATTAAAGCATTTTTTCAAATGTACAGAAGAGATCATAAGAAAGGTCAGTAGGAAATGCAAACAAGCAAGACTGCTTTGAAGTTAACATGCTGAATCTATTTGTATAGTTGAAGGGAAAACCAAGTTGTGATGTACATTCAAAACTGCATGTGCAATCTTCTTTTTCTCTTCTGTTTTGTTAAGTTTAATTTTTTTTTAATGTAAAGCAAAGGAGGATGGTAGAAGAAGAAGAAAAAAATGTACATCCTACTTACAATAGTGATGTTCAACTTAAATTTCCTAAATTCCTACAATCACTGAAAATAACTCACATCTCTAATCCTTTTAGATTGACAATATATTCCCCATAACAACCACTGGGAAGTAGACTGTTCAAGTGTCATTACCCCATTTTACAGGAGGAAATTGAGGCAGACAGATTAAGTGACTAGACATTCAAACCCAAGTCTCCTGACTTCTTTAACAGCATCCACTGTACCACATTGCCTCTCTGATGTCTAGATGTAGACTAGCTAAAAAACAAAATCTGTTGCTTACTATTTTTAATTCCTCTGAAAAATGTCAAAATTTGTATACAAAAGGGGCGGCTAGGTGCCACAGTGAATAGAGCACTGGCCCTGAAGTCAGGAGGACCTGAGTTCAAATACGGCCTCAGACACTTCACACACAAAAAAAAACTAGCCATGTGACCTTGGGCAAGTCACTTAACCCCAATTGCCCTACCTTCCCCCTCCAAAAAGAAAAAAAAAATTGTATACAAAGAGTTTCTAAAATTTGATCAAAATCTTAAGAGTCATAGTGAAAGATTTTATATATTTCTTATTAATAGGGAAAATAACTGAAGTTTAACTCCAGAACCTTCATCCAAAATCCTATCATAACAGGCACCCAACAAATATTCTAGTAAATACTGATGCATTCAATAATGTACAAACTTATTTGTACTTTCTTAATAATATAGAGGTACATTTTGGATATGTGCCAGGTATTACATAAATAGTCAAATATTTCTTAAGACTACCTTGACTACATAAAGACATGAAACACTTAATTTAACATTTAGATTACTTACAATGAAAGGGATAAATAAGTATTATTATTATTATTATTTATTACCCCTTATATAAATAAGGGGTAACGAAATGGAACATACCAGATTTGCATACTTATATAAGGACAAGATTTCCACTTTCAAATTAATCAACAATGAATCACTGAGGTAGTAGGTACAGATTGGAAAATTAATTCATTTTATAAGTTGGTGATGAGTACACTCAAGAACTCTATCACAGAACAAGCAACAACAAAAGGCAAAATGTATTCTTTTCAAATTCATGTACCATTACTAATTATATCTTAAAAAATAATGCCAGAGGCTCCATATTTTGATCATTATCTAACAGAGGTTCAAAGTGTGATAGTACACATAGCATAGATTTCTCTTTTTCAAGGAAACTATACTGATTTTTTCCATTTATGCACATATTGCTATATTAAGTGAAATTTCTTTAACTGGGCATATATCTCAGTGACTAAACTCATCATTAAAAAAGGTTCAAAAATTTTTGGGGCTCCAACATCAACTCTGTAGCTAACTCCCTAACATTTTTAATTGTCATTTAGCACAATTTGCAAGTGAGATTTTAAGACCAAGGCCTTAGTCCATAAACAAGATAGAGTAGCAATCACTTTTCCTGTCCTTCCAAATTTCCTTACTTTTCAGTGACCAAGAATGAATGAATGAATGAAAGCAAGTGTACCAAATAAATTACCAAATAGATTATTCTTGATTTAAAATGAGAATTTCTATTTTTTTAAATGTGAGAATTATAATCCTAATAATTTCCTATAATATTTCCTAAAGGAATATTTCCTAGGAAATAATTTCCTAAAGGAAATCAAATTGGCCCATTTTAAACAAATCATGTTAAGGTACTAAAAAATATAAAATGAACCAAAAAAAAATTTTTTTTAAGTTCTGGCTCCATTGTTGTTCAACCACCCTTGTCCCAAGTTTGCTCCAGATTTTATTTCAGAGCAGGGAAGAAGGGAAAAAGGAAAAGAACAAGTGTAGTTTAGGGTCTTTAAGACAGAAGTACTTTAGAGCTATCCAAAATATGGATAGCAAAGAACATTTGAGGCACTGCTTTCTCATCTTAAACTGCTAAGGAAAACTGCCCATGTGTGTAATTTAAAATACAATTTAAACGTTAGAAATTTATGAGAAAAGTGAACTGCTTACAGAGAAATTTGTGTCTGTAGATGTACTTTGTGTGTGTGACCGCAGTCATAAAGACAGAATCAAAGAGCAGGCGTTAGAAGCAGTACTAGTAAATGTGGGTGAAAATATACTAAGAAATGTTCAGTGTCCAATTATTTTTTTAACATATTTAATGGCCAGACCAACAAATGATTTCCAGATATCCTACTGCACATTAAATATGTATATCAGTATAATTAGTCCCTTACAGACTTGCTCAATAAAACCTTACCATAAATATGCCTGAAGAGTATTTGTCAACACTAATTTTGCCAAGCACTCTTAAGAAATCTGTAACATATACCTGGTGCATATTAAAAAGAACTATCATTATTATTCTGTATGTTCAATTTTTTAAAATGCCAACTAAAATGAAATTCTTTGCAATGTTAAAATATTATCATACTTCAAACACAGCCACTGGCATTGGTTGAAATATGTGGGTTAATGACTAAAGAGAGGTGGCTAGGTGGTACAGCAGGTAAGAGCACCGAGATTGAAATCAGAAAGACATCTGATTTCAAATCTGGCTTCACACTAGCTGTGTGAACCTGAGCATGTCACTTCACCCTGTCTGCCTCAGTTTCCTCATGTGTAAAATTAGCTAGAGAAAAAAATGGCAAACCACTCTAGTATCTTTGCCAAGAAAATCCCAAATGGGATCATAAAGAATCAGACATGACTGAAATAACTAAACAATAATGACTAAATAGGAAATGCCAGGTATATAAAAATTGGTATTAGTACTGAAATATCCCAGAATCAGATCTATTTTAAGATACTTCTTAAAATTCTGGGATAGCCAGTTTCCTATAAAATTTTAAAAGATCTAATTTCTTTTAAAATATGCCTCAAATACACTGCACAATAAACTTCCATTTAAGGAATGAGGCAATTGTGGCGCAGAGGAAAAAGCAATGGACTTGGAATCAGAAGACCTAGGTTCATATTCCAGTGCTGAGACTTACTAGTAGCAGAATCTGTTGTTTCCTCATCTGTAAATCAGTAATGACAACATACTTGTATGATCTACATCACTGAGTTATCAAAAAGTATTTTATAAACATAAAGTACCATATAAATATAAGCTATCATAAGTATTAAGTTTATATACTATATAGCATATTATCATCTTTTAAAAAAATATTAATCAGGAATAACTGTAGAGGAATTCACCACAGGTTTCCTTTGATTAGCCAACTCTTCTGTGCTTTTAAAATATAATTCAATTTAGGAAACTGATTTGTTCAGATCTTTACAGAAACATATTCTACTATGTGAACTAAGATTCAACCAAAAATGTAAAAGTTAATACTAGCTATTTCATAGTAAAACATATGAAATATATTTATGAAATTTTTTACCCCAAGGTCCATCAGCAAAAGAAAAATTTTTCTTATTGTCCCACCTCAAAACTGTCTAGATAGGACACTTTAAAAACCAAAGTTACACTCTGTTGAAAGATTTTAAAGTTTTAACAAATGCTGACTGACATATTTTGGGTAAAAGTATGTTTGAGAAAGATGGTATCAACAAGATTCTTATCTACTACTCTGATCATACTGTACTAGATAGCTAACAATTATGAGACTAGTAATTTAAGGAAGAAACAGAAGGGAGGAAAAAATATTTGTTATCTTAGTCTTTGTAGACCTAAACACATTTATAGGAAACTGCACATGGATGTTATTTTTCCTCCCCAGAAAATGCAATTCATGAGCTGGAAAAGCCCTCTGAAATATCTGTGCTTAAAATTTGATAAAATAAAATTAGTGTGTGTATATATACGTATACATATATATATACACACACATCTTATTTATCTAGCACAGCTTGTAATGCTGATTCTGACATCATATAAATGCATAAATGACAAATAATTACTCTATTTACAATCTAGCATAAATGCTGGATAATATGCTAGGAATAAATGTTAGAAATGGTATGAGTATAGCTGTGCAATCATTTCAAAGGACTTGGTTGAATGGTCTAGGTGGTGGAATTTATAACAGAATCTCAGACTTGGACATCTAATACAAACCAAACTTGAACAAGAACCTTCTATAACAATTCCCCCCCCCCCCAACAAGTGGTTATCTAGCAACCTCTACTCATGTGATGGTAAACTCACTACCTCCTACTTCAATTAAACAGAATACTGCTAAGTATCACTATATATTAAATAACTTCAAGTCAGCTATTTTTGTTAAATAAGTTTTCCTACAGAATTAAGCTTGTATTCAACTTATAAAATTTAGTATTCTATTGTGAATAATGTGTATATATATATATATATAACTATCACAGAATGAACATGAAACACTGAATAAACCATACAAACTCAAAACCATTTATTTCAAATTAACTTAAAACTAAAATCTTTTTAACATAAAATTTACTTCAAATACACAAAACATTCAATTATATTTTCATTTTTCTGTGTAATTATAGCTATCTGAAGCCTAAAAATGATAAATATTGCATAAATAACCTGTGTTTCAATTTTTAAAAAATGTGAGATGGTATAACTTATTATGTAAATGTGCACATATATATCTCAAATTAATATTATTTTCTAGGTGCAATAGTAAGTGGTCTCATGAAAAACACAACCCCTGCAGTCAGAGGACCTGGCCAGTTACTCAGCTGTGTGATCAAGGGCAAGTCACATAATCTTTCTGGGCCTCAGTTTCCTCATTTGTAAAATGAAATCGTTTGATTAAATGGTATCTAATTTCCCTTCCAGTTCTAAATCTTCGGATATTGAAAAGTTCCAGCAGAACAAGGGAAGCACTTGTGCACTTGGTCCTTCATCATCTAATTCATGACTACAGAAGTAGCCAGTAAGTAGTTGAAGGAACTTGAATTCTTTTTCTCAGAAGGAAGCTGTGCATGAATATATTAGTTCTGCCCCACAATCCAGAGTTCCCTGAAGCTATCCTGAGCAATTAAATCATCTAGAGAACTCTCAGGTCTCAGGGCTCAGCAGAAATCTCCATATCCCATAGCACAAAAATCTGTGGATAAGTTGAAGATTCTTCAGCAAAGAAAGGTTTTTTAGTTTGTTAGCTTCCACACCCCCTATTTAAAGCATTAGAAAAAGTTCCACTTAGTCCCCACCACCCAGAGGAGTTCAAAGGGCCTAACATATTACAGCAATAAGAACAACAATCCAGAATTCCCAAACCACTTCAGTGGTGTGGATAGGATGACTCTTTAGCAAACAGAATCAACCCAGAAGGTGGAAAGTGTAAATAATGTTGTTCTTTTTGAGTCAAGATGGGAAGCCCACATACACAGTGAACAGGTAAAACTACAAAATAGTGGCATGTCCACTTAACTGCTAACCAAAGGATGGAAACATCCTGTTTACTCAAGATGGAAATGTTTGGAAGTCATTTAACAATCTTTCTGGCAGCCCAGTACAGAAGAAAAATTCTGTCTTCACTGTGCTAGGTTTGATTAGCAGTTCAGATACTTAACAGCTTTGGAATAACAGGCAAGGTGCTTAATCCGAATCACTGTATCCCTGTTTGTAAACTATAAGGCTTTTCCTATGCTATAAGGCTTTCCAGAAGAAACTGCTTTGTAAACCTTCAAACATTACATCTATATTAGATATGTGTAAACTACATTTGTAAATTTATCATCTTTAGAAACCATTGTCACCCACTTCATAGACAGGGCAAACAATAAATTACTGCCAAAATGCTGCCTATTGTTGCTTCTCCAATTTTTAATATTTTGGCATTTTTATACTCTTATGTTTATCCTCTTTATAGATCAAGTGAGTATTTTGACTTCCTTAAAATGTACGCATTTGGTTATATTTCACTGTTGGGTCAGTTTCCATTCCAAAACTCCTGTTTATTTTAAATTAACCTACTTCCAATAAAACTGAAAGAAACCTAATACATCCTTGCCGGTTACTAAAACTTCTCCAGTGATTCTGGGGACAATGAATATGAAGGAGATATAAAGTAAAGTAAATCTGATTAGAGCTACGATTACTGCCCATCAACGGATTACAGTTCAACACCTAGAGCTAATATGAAACATTAAATGAGAACAAAATTCACTTCGTTGAATTAAGTTACAGAGAAATACATACCCCTTTTACTCCTGTGGTAAAGTGCAGCCAGGTTCAAAGAAGGTCCTTCCTGACCCTGGCAAGGGAGCCACAAAGATGCTAGCACAGAAGAATCGGCAGAAGCAGGGCAGAGCCAACTTTCTCTATTAGGTCTTTTCTCTAATTACCCGTATAAGATAATCAAAAAGAGCAGACAGAACTTGACAGTCTCTTCCTGGAAAAAGGGTCCCGAGAAAGTAGTGCTCCTAAGAGATGGCTCCCCTGACTACCCCCCCCCATCCCTTCCTCTGCCTCCAAAGTTTTCAGGACAATTCCTGGATGTCCGAGAAAGGCGAGAGAAGCCCCGCACTCGCGTAGCGGAGGAGTGCCCTGTCACCGGCCACCAGGGTCCCTAAAAGGGCCCTCTAAGACTCGTTTCTCCGAGTCTGGTTGTGTTTTAAGATAACGAGATTTCGCAGTGAGTCACCCGCGCCCCGAGAGGCGCACAACCTGCCAGGCTGCCCCGCGGCCCGAGGGGCCCTGGGCCCGCGAGCCGGGGCGCGGGGCTGGAGCGGGCCGTCGCCTCGGCAGGGCTATCCCGCCCCGCGGTCTGAGCCTCCCGTCGCCCTCCGCCGGCGCCCAGCTCCCCCGGCCACCCTCCCCCCCACTCACACTCACACTCGTACACACAACACACACACTCTCCTCGAGTTGATTTCCTCCGAAGCCTGACCCCCGCCCTGCCCCAGGACCGAGGACTCGCGGCGGCGGCGGCGGCGGCAGAGGCGGGACATAAACACATCGAGGCGAGCTCGCACCCGGCCCATCCCCCTTCCGCCCGGCTCTCGGGCCCGGGGCACTGGCCCCCCCGCCCGCCCCAGGCCCCGGCCGGCCGGTGTCAGCGCCACAGCTTCCGAAGCACCTCGGAGCCAACCACACAGGCGGACGCAGGGCGGGAGGGAGGGTGGAGCGTGAGCCCCCATTCTCTCCCTCGCTCCCCCTCCAGCTCCTCCCTCTTACCTGCGAGTCGAGTCCCCGCCGAGGGCCGCCGCGCCTTGGTCCCTCCCCGCGGGGCCGAGAGACAGCCGTCGCCGTCGCCGAGGGCCAAGAGTCCGAAGGGAGCTGGCCGGGCCTCCCCGGCAGCAGGAGCAGCTCCACGGGGAGAGGAGGAGACAAAACAGCGCCGCGCCTCCTCCCCTACACACTCCCTCTCTCTCACAACCGCTCCCCCGCCCGCCCGCTCCACAACAGCTCCCCCCCACCACCACCAAACGGCGGCAGCAGCGACACTGAGCCAGGCGCAAGCAGAAATGGTCCCCCCAACCCGCCTCCTCCGAGCTCTCCCAGCGCCCGGCCCCCTCCCTCCAGCCCGCCCAGCTCCGCCCCCTCCGCCTCCTGCTGCCGCCACCAGGACACACGAGTCCGCCCGCCCCGCTCCGCTCTGCGCGCGCCCCCCACACACGCCGATCCCGGGCGGGAGGGGGAGCGTCGCCGCCGGCCCCGAGAGGCGCTCAGCTCGGGCTAGCGAAGGCCAGCGTCCAGGCCTGGCGCGCGGACGCCCCCAGCAATCCCTCGGGCCCGCTGCTCCGGGCTCTGCCCGACACCTGGACTGGCTGCTGCGTGGAATCCCCGACTCTTCTCTCCCTCCCTCGTAAAGGTCCCGCACCCATCTAAGGCGCCCACCTTGCGCCCCCGCACGCGAAAACTTCCCCCTTCCCCAAGACACCAGGAGCCGATGATCCCGCCAGCCCCTGCTCTCTGGATTGCAGGGTTTCAGGTCCGAGCCACTGCCTGCCTCACCTGGCCACCCCCATCCCCGCAGACAGGTCTGCCGCTCCCTCGCACGCCCCTACGGCCACGCTCTGCACCCGCTGCCCCGGGTCCCCCCCCCCCCGGCTCTCTGTACTTCCGCTTATGAGGGGCTCTGTTGGTGCACCTGCCTGGGCGCACCGTTGCTGCCCGGAACCCCGACCCTCACCCTTCATCCCTGCCTCCTTCGTGTCACCACATCCCGAATCCTCCCACCCCCATTATTATCATCCCTTCCAACTCCTTCCATAGGAATGGACCCAGACTAGGGCACTTTGACAGTTATGGGTGGGGGGAGGGGGCAAAACACCCAGCGCTTCCCTCGCCTTCTCTGCCACCTTCCCTCCAGGAGGGAAGTGCGCCAGCTAGCCCCGCCCTGCCCCCGCCCCCGCCCCCTGCCCGGTGACGTACAAAGTGGGCCCCGCCCCCCGGACGCTCCCCACCCCACTCCTCCTTCCTTCCCCTCCCTCCCGACGGCGTAACCTCCTCGCCCGTCCCGCTGGCTCCGCCCCATTCCCAGAAATTGCAACCGACTCAACTGCCCGGCGGCGCGTCCGTTAGAGTTTGCGTTTCGCTTCGGCCGCCCACGGCTGGCCCGGCGCTGGCGCTCAGCCCCTCCGGGCGCCTCGGAGCCGGCTCGCGCGGGGCTGGGAGCTGAGGGCGGGGAGTAGGCTCTCGCACAACTCCGCCCCTCCCCCACATTGCGCGGAGAGGCGACTGTCGTGGGGGCGCGCCGGACTTCGCCCAAAGTTTCTCATGAAAGGGCTCACGATCCTGGGGCGTTTTCCGGCCCCAAAAAGAAAGCGCTTCGGGCCCTGCAGTCAGAGGATAAGAAATGGAAAGTGAATGGTCCAGGGCTGGAGAGGTGGTGGCCTAACGGTGCGGAATGGGGCATAGCCGACCTGGCCTTATGGTGGCTCGTTTTGTTGGAAAGAAGGGGTCATGAGAGGAGAGTTAAGGCAACCTAACATCGGTGGTGTGTTTTAAGAGAGCAGCATGCTTTAAAAAAAAAAAGGGGGGGGGGATAAAAGCAGCTAGGTGGGGCCTGGAGTTGGGAAGACCTGAGTTCAAAATTGGCCTCAGCCACTGACTTAGCTGTGTGACCGTGGACAAGTCACTTAACCCCTCTTTGCCTTAATACACTGGAAGAGAAAATGGCAAACCGCTCCCGTGTCTTTGCTAAAAAACAAAAACACACAAAACCCATGGACTATATTGGGGTCATTGATATGGGCCACAAGGTCACAGAAGAGTCAGATGATTGAACACAACAAATCGTGAACAAACACTTGGCACAGTGCCCTAGCATATAGTAAGCACTTTATCAATGCTATCTAGCATTAGTAATAGCAGCAGTAGTAATGCCATCTCTCTCCCCGATCTCGGAAAAAAGCCCTGATGCTGGCCTCCCAGCTCTTGCAACTTTTTAGAAAAAGTATTTAGCAACTTCGAAGGTGCCCCTTAGCCGCTATTAAAAATGGTGTAACTCTTGAGCCTTCCCCTTTCCCCAATTTTATTTTGCATACGAATTTAAATCCAAAAGAATTTTATTTCTGCTCTGAAGATTTTTGACATCAAAAGATCAAGCTCTTCATTATACTACTTCACCTTAACATTAATTTTGTTTTGTTTTTTAAGACCAAAGGGTTTTCCCACCATCAACTCTGAGGTCTACGGAATGGACACGCTAATTTTACAGCTGAATCCCAGAATGGGTTTGGTCATGATCTCCCAGGAATTAAGTAGCAGAGTTTAGAAGGAGAGCCCAGGTCCTCTGACTTCCAGATTTAGTGCTTTTTTTTTTTCATGATGCCAAAGTGAAGTGACTTGACCCAAATCAGTTAACTAAATGTTAGAATTAACTAGTTAACTAAATGTTAGACTCAAAATTCAAACCTAGGTTTCCTGACTCCGGGTTTCCTCTAACAGTGTCTATATACTACAGTGACTGTTCTTGATTCTTGATCCCATTTAATCTAACAGATAAAACCTACTGAGGTGAGCTGTTTTGCACGTGGTGTCCTAAGTAGGATCAAAGTTGAGGAATTCGGCTCTTTTTGCAAATAGTAATGCATTTCAGGGAGGAAAATGGGGGTGGGGAGGGCTGAGAGCTCTCCCATATTGCATGTCCTTATCAAGCATATTTTTCTTTGGGGTAGGAAGACTACAAACTTCGGCTGTGAGATTAATTAGGATGGAGTAACTAGCATTTAAATGTAAACTGACTTGAGGGACTAGAGAACCCAGATTGGAATAGAAAATGAACGCAACTCCTTCTCCTATTACAGAAATTACCTCCAGAGCTAGACTGATCCCCAGGGGCCTCTCCTCCCACCCCAGTGGTGCACATTTGCCACTTTGGGACTTGCGCAACTGCTACTATCATTCTATCACTGTTGCCATTACTACTACCAGAGTAGCTGCGCTAAGAAATCTTAGACCAGACATAAGATTTACTATTCCCTTCAATCTTTCAGTATTTCATCTTCCCTTCCAGTTCTGACTAAACTTTCTTAATCCCTGAGTTAAAATGTTATTGGAGCCAATAACCAGTCCCAACAGGTTCCTTAAGGAAAAGAAGGAAAAAATAACCCTTTAATAAGAAGTGAATTTGTAACAAGAATCAGAACATTGAAAAAGCTGACTTTTTTGTGACAACAGTATTTTTTTTCATGCTGTTCTTTGGAGGTAACCCCGAGCTCTTCAAGGTTCTAGCCACAAAGCACAAGATCTGGTAAGTGAAAAAAATGTTTTCTTAATAGAGGCCTAGGGAGGAATTATCTTAAATGTGGTTCATTCATCCTTAGAGAGATGGCCATTGGATCATGATTATAAGCCTCAGCAGTTTCTATAAAGGCACAGAGAAGTGACACTTTGCATCGATGGAGAAAACACACATGTATGAAATTAATAGTCTTTGAATTATTAAAGTAAGAAATAAAAGGTTTATTCCTCATGAAAACCATTGCCAACTTTTATATTTCAAAGGCCATTTGTTTTCTTAAGGGTTTTTCTTATGTGCCATTAAATGGACAAATAATTTTTCTCCTTGTAACACAACACCCAGCAAGAGTATTTTTTATATGCTATCCAACCAAAAATGGCAGCTTTGAACTGAAAATAAGCCTGTAAGGTCTAAACTCCTATTTTTTTATGTTATCTAACCCAGTAGTGATGTAACTATAGTTTATGATCTTGAGGCCTGAAAATTCATTGATGTCTGCCTTCTCTTCATTTATCTAATTACACCTTTAATCAAAAAAAGAAAAAAAAAGTGAAACAATAGATACTTGGTTCCTCTTTTCCCTGTTTTGTTTTCATTTTTTAAAATAAAATGTATTTTATGCTATCACCAAATCACCATCTGGTTGTCATGTTCAGATCATCATATCTGCTACCAGAAAACACAGCAATACAATCATTCAGAGCCTGTCACTATCCCTAAATCCACATGGACTGATTATAAGCTCTTTAAGGCAAGAATTGCCTTTTTTTCTTTTATTTCCACCTAGAATAGTTCTCTGACATATGGTGGATACTTAATAAATGCTTGTTGAAACTAATCAAATTGCCTTCTTTAAAAATATCTAGGTGGAGACATCGCAGGGGCAGCGCTTCCTGGTCAGCATGCCCTCCAAGTACCCCCTTTGGTTAACTTCTTATGATTAAAGAAGCTGGGGGGCGGAGCCAAGATGGCGGAGTAGAAGCACAACCCTCCCACAGCTCCGGCTTCCACCCTCCCCTATCCATGTAAAAAGGGGACTCTCAAAAAACTTTGGAGCTGCAGAACCCACAAAATGACACAGAGAAGCTAACCTCCCACTGAGGACAGCCCGGCAGGCCGGCAGGAATCGGCCAGCGCAGAGCTCTGGGAGCTGAGCCCAGCATCACACCTAGGCTTTAGCTCCAGGGCGGGCCTGACCAGCCGCCAGCCTGAGGGACTCCAGATTAGCAACAGCTGTGGCCGTTTCCAGATTTATCAATACATACATGCGAAGGACAAGGTGAGAGGCCAGTGCAGTCTGGACTTTGGGACCCAGGAAGTGGGAGTGCGTGGCTTTTACCCCTGGGGCGA
>NW_027186473.1:41728916-41748833 GCF_028583685.1 Petaurus breviceps papuanus
TCGCCCCAGGGGTAAAAGCCACGCACTCCCACTTCCTGGGTCCCAAAATCCAGACTGCACTGGCCTCTCACCTTGTCCTTCGCATCTGTGTATTGATAAATCTGGAAACGGCCACAGCTGCTGCTGATCTGGAGTCCCTCTGGCTGGCGGCTGGTCAGGCCCGCCCTGGGGCTAAAGCCTGGGCGTGCTGCTGGGCTCGACTCCCAGAGCGTTGCGATGGCCGATTCTTGCCGGCCTGTTCTCAGCGGGAGGTTAGCTTCTCTGTGTCATTTTGTGGGTTCTGCAGCCGAGGCACTAGGATTAAAAGTAATAGGGAGGGGCAGCTAGATGGCGCAGTGAGTAAAGAGCCCCCCCCCCCCCCCCCCCCCCTCCCCAAGGCCTGAGTTTGATTCCAACCTCAGACACTTAACACAAAAAAACTAGCGGTGTAACCTTGGGCAAGTTACTTAACCCCCATTGCCCTCCAAAAGGCAAAAAAAAAGGAATAGGGAAAGGTTTCCTGTAAAAGGTGAAATTTTAGCTAGGTCTTCAAGGAAGTTATCTTTGTAGGAATGCTTAAGCCAAATTATATAAAACCTTAAAAACTGATGTCACATGTTGAAAATGTATATTCAGAATATATTGGCAAGACAAAAGAACTTTCCAAAGAAAGTTAGATGCTTTTAATAAAAACTTCCAAAAATCATATCTGTGACAACAAAAGGATTGCTTACTAGCTTACTAATTTGGGGGGTGGAGGATAGGATTTAACCTGTGATTTTATTGGTATATAGGGAACTCCAACTGAGGAAACTCCCTCATCAATGAAGACCAATACTTATCTTGTGATTGGTAATCTTAAGAAAGTTACCTGAAACACTGAGAGGTGACTTGCCAAGAGAGATAAAGCCAGAATTGTCAAGAGTAAAAAATTCAATATAAGAAATAAGGGTATGGGGACGGCTAAGTGGCACTGGTCCTGGAGTCAGGAGGACCTGAGTTGGGATCTGGCCTCAGACACTTAACACACACACACACACACACACACACACACACACACACACACAATAGCCATGTGACCTTGAACAAGTTACTTAAACCCAGCTGCCCTCCAAAAAGAAAAAAAAAAGAAATAAGGGTATGCTAGTAAATGTTTATCAACTAGCTCTCTGGGGAAAAAAAATGTGTGTGTATACATTTTAAAATTTTATCTGAATTATTAACATTTTCACCATTACTTTTTTAAGCCTATGTAATCAATAAATCAGGCCTTGATGTGAAAATGAAATTTGCCAATTTCTGAGGTGTTTAATGCTTACACTGAAAATTTACAATTGGTTAGTACTGGCTCTCACAGTGTCTTTATCTACAGCTATTAATTTGGTAGAAACAATGCTTGACAGATTATATACAAAGCATTTTCCAATGGTTCCACTACTAGACACAATGGTAGGTAGAATTGCTCATATGTCTTTTACATGAGGAAATGAAATATTAAAATCTTCCTATTTTGCATTGCACATAGATATAGACAAGGATAGCTAGTTGATGACAAATATGCAATTGTTGAAATTTATGCTTGGTAAGATGAGTTACTTTACAAGCTTACTGATTAAAATGTCATTGTAACACAGTAGAAATATTATTGGCTCTGGAGTCAGAGAACCTGAGTTTAAATTCCACCTTTGTTATTGCTTATGTGACCTTGAGGAAGTCGCTTAACTTCCCTGGACTATAATTCCTTCAACTATAAAATGAGGAGGTTGGATTAGGTGGCAAAATAACAACAATATGACTATTTTCTTCCTTCTGGGTCTACACCAGATGTGTGATCCTATGAGGAAGTTTCAATGTAGTTGATGGATTTTTAAAAATTTAGGTATCTTTTGTTCCAAAAACTCATCCCTTTCATTTCCAAGAAAATTTTTCTACCCTATCCTCCCCAAAGAATCATCTTTTGTAACAAAGAACAAAAGGAGAGGAAAAGCAGCTCAGCAGAACTAATCGACACATTAACCAAGTCCAATAATATATGCAATGTACCATACACAGAGTCCCCCACATTTGTAAAGAAAGGAATATTTTTCCCCACTCCTCTTTGTGGCTAACCTTGACTATTATAATTACATGGAACTAAATTTCTTTTGTTGTTATTTTCATTTACCTTGCTTAGAACTAATGGACTTTAAGATGAAAACTATATAATGTGGAATAATTTTATTGGAGTGTGCACAGGACAAAACAAATCTACAAATCCTAGCTAAAAATGTGACTCCTTTTGAAATCTGGACATACTGTGTGCCTCATAGTCACATATATTCAGAAATACAAGTAAAGTTCTACATATAGTTTTTTAACATGATACATGAATAATCAGCTAAAACAAGAAATAGTCAACTAAAAAGAAGTCTGCAAAACTGTGAGATGATATGGGGCAGGACACAACACTTTTATATTATTGCAAAATACCTTGCCTTTCTCATGCCAAAGTACTTCAAAGGATGTTTGAGCTAAAAAGAAGAAATTACATTTTTCTTCAATGATAAAATGAAGTAATTTTATTTTATAATAAACATCTCTTCATGAAACTTTCATATTTGGTAGATATTTTTGGAAAACTGAGTACACCAAATCAGTCAATACAAAAAGTCCTCCAATTCACTAGAGATATGTTATCAGAGGAGAGTCATTAAGGTGATGTCTTATATTTTTTATAGTTAGCAAACAAGCACAGTAGGATATTGTATTCTATACATCTTTCAGTCAATTATGTGGTAATAAAGACACGGTCTACTGTTTTGTATCATTTCTAAAAGATTGAATATTTCCTTCTAATACCCTCACCAAGGATGCCCTTGATGCGCATGTCAATTACTCTTATAAAATTTGTATATGCTTGTGAGCATGTGAGATGATAGTTATTAACATCTTTTTGGCTACCTTTTTTTAATACCAAAATCAAATCTTTTTCTATGCCATTTGTTGGTTTCTCATTCAGGGACCATAAAAATGGATCTTTCAATATGCTCAGAATTGTGTTTCCTTCAGCAGGAACCTCATCTGTATATACTTAGAAGAGTCTATCTGCTTTTCCCATTTTTAAAATCTTTAATATTTCTACTTCATTTATAATTATATCTAGTACTGTGATGTTAGAATACAAGTGTGGTAATTCCAACTATCTTTGATGATAAGAGTTTGTTAGCTAAATCTTTACAGACCTTTTCCATCTTTTTTCTGTTTGTTGCCTTCTTCCCAGTTTCAGCTTTCAATTTCCTCAAAATTACTTTGTGTAGTTGGGTGCCTTACCAAGTTTTTTTTTGTATTTATTTTTCCCTCCATGACTTCTCAGGTCATACTTATAAGTTGGTACTATTCATCATTTACCACTATCCTTTCCAATAAGATTTTACAAACAAGTTTATATTCAAAACCCCCGTTGTCTTTGGCTATCATTTCTTTCCAGTTAGTAAAAAGATCAAGTGTTTTCTGTTGAAACAGTTGGTGGACTGTTTTGGTCTCCCTGTCCTAACAAACAATTTACATCAGTTAAACTCCTGTATAAAATTGTTGCAATGAATGTTCTTTCTTACATCTATTTCCTACTTGTAGCAATAAACTGTTTAAATGAGTAAACTTGGAGTTGCCTTAACTGTACACCATTCTCTCTGTCTCTCTCTGTCTCTCTCTGTCTCTCTCTCTCTGTCTCTGTCTCTCTCTCTGTCTCTCTCTCTGTCTGTCTCTCTCTCTGTCTCTCTCTCTCTGTCTCTGTCTCTCTCTGTCTCTCTCTCTCTCTCTGTCTCTCTCTGTCTCTCTGTCTCTCCCTCTCTGTCTCTCTGTCTCTCTCTCTCTCTGTCTCTGTCTCTGTCTCTCTCTATCTCTGTCTCTGTCTCTGTCTCTCTCTCTCTCTCTGTCTCCCTCTCTCTCTCTCGGTTTTGTATTAATTGTGATCTTTATCTTTGTTCTAACAAGTTAGTAGTCTGACTACACAGACAACTGATTCAGGAAAAAAAAAAACTCCCGTATCAGTAATGAATCATTTCCTGTCAAAATAGAATCAAGTTCATTTTTGTCATGCTACCTCCACTGCACACTATGTCCACTGCCTTCTCATTCTTTTCTCAAAGAAAGTATTAATTCTGTAAGGGTTTAACTCTTAAACTATATTTACCAACATATTTTTCACCATCCCTGCCTACCTTTGCACTAAAGTCACCAGTTATCAAAATACATATTCATTTGATTTTCTGGTCTTTATCAAGTGTTTCATTGAATTCTTTTACCTCTTCATATTCTAAAACATATACTGATGCATAAGCTGCAATTATTTCACATTTATCTCTTATTTCTACATAATTGTTTGCATGTTGTCTCCCCCATTTGTGAGCTCCTCGAGAACACAGACTTTTACCTTTCTTTATATTCCCAGCACTAAGCACAGTATCTGGCACACAGTAGGTGTTCAATAAATGTTTATTCACTGGGAGTTATTTTCATAATTTTTTTCAAATAATTACCATGAGCTTTACAATAAGAAAAGACCAAACATACCTAAGCATCTTATTTCCAGAGTAAACATTTACCTGGGAAAACTATATATGAGAATTTAGCTGAGCTTCTGTATTTAAATTTGTACTTTCTGTTTGCATTACCTTATTAAGATATAAATTAAGTCCTCAAAAATAAAATTAACAGAATAAGAATCTGATGAAAAGAAATTTTAATTTTTCATGTTAGTCTTGGCCATCTCTTGGGGTCAGAATTTCATGATTCATATACAATATATGAAGATTAAAAAGTTCTGGTTTGTAAAAGGAAAGATAACATATGAAAATAAAACCCAATTTAATGCCATACCAATCAAAGTGCTAAAGAGTGACTTAATAGCTCTTTTAGAAAAAAAAGTAACAAAATTTATCTGGAGGAACAAAAAGTCAAGAATATCAAGGGAACTTTTTTTAAAATGAGAAGAAAGGAAGCCTAGCAGTACCAGATCCCAAACCACACTATAAAGATGTAATCATCATAACAATCTGGTACAGTGTAAGAAATAGGTTGATCAGTGAAACAGATTAGGTATGCAATTTATAAGAAACAAATGAGCACAGTGACAGTGTTTGATAAACGCAAAGATCCCAGCTATTGGGGCAAAAACTCACTATATAACAAAAACTGTTAGGAAATTGGAAAATAGTCTGGCAGAAAGTAGGCATAGACTACCACCTTATACCACTTACTGAGATAAATTCAAAATGAGTATATGATTTAGGCATATAGGGTGATGCCATAAGTTACTTAATGGAGCAGGGAAGAAATTTTCTGTCAGCTCTATGGAGAAGGGAAGAATTCATGACCAAACAAGAGATAGTTTCACAGCAGGTAAACTGGATAATTTGAATTACATAAAATTAAAAAACTTGCACAAACAAAGCTAATGCATCCAAAGTTAGAAGAAAAACAAACTGGGAAAAAAAATCTTGCAATAAGTTTTTCTGATAAAGGTCTCATTTCTAAAATATATAGAGAATTGAGTCAAATCTACAAGAATGTGAGCCATTCCCCAATTGGTAAATCATGAAAGGATACAAATAGACCATTTTCAAAAGACGATATCAAAAGTATAAATAGTCATATGAAAAAATGTTCTGAATCACTAATAATTAGAGAAATGCTAATTAAAACAACTCCAAGGTACTACCTCACAACTATCAGATTAGCAAAGATGACAAAAAAGGAAAATGACAAATGCTGGAGAGGAGGTAGAAAAATAGGTACTTTAATGCACTGTTGGTGAAATTCTGAATTAGTCCAACTATTCAGGAAAACAATTTGGAGCTATGCCCAAAAAACTATTAAATTATACATTCTCTTTGACCCAGAAATAGCTCTACTAGGTCTGTTCTTGAAAGAAATCAAAGAAAGGAAAAGGGCTCATAAGTACAAAAATATTTACAGCAGCTCTTTTTGTGATGGCAAAGAATTGAATATCAAAGGGATGCCCATCAGGTCAATGACTCAACAATTTATGGTATATGATTGTGATGGAATGCTATTATGCTATAAGAAACAATGAAGCAGATGGTTTCAGAAAAACCTAGAAATATTTGTATGAATTGATATAAAGTACAATAAGCAAAACTAGGCGAACTATTCATACAGTGACAGTAATACTGTAATGTCAATCAATTGCAACTTAGTAATTCTGATCCACACAATGACCAATCACAATTCAAAATAACTCAATGATGAAATATCTACCTCCAGCAGAGAATTAGTGAACTCGGAGTGCAGATTGGAGAATTTTTTTCTCTTTTTCTTGGTTTTTTTTTTTGGGGGGGGGGGACATGCCCAATGCAGAAATTTGTTTTGTGTTACTATACATATTCTTTGTAATAGGTTTTGTTTTTCTTGCCTTTTTAATGGATGAATTAGGGAGGAGATGGAGGGAAAGAATTTGAAAAGGGGAGGGAAGGGAGTTTTCATTTTAAAAAAATAAATAAAATTTTAAAGACATATTTATTAAGTGCTACTATGTTTCAAGCAATGTGCTAGATCCTGGGGATACAAAGAAAAAAATGAAACTTCTCCTGCTCTCAAGGAAGTTAGATTCTATTTAGTTAAGTCCCTGATAGAGCCTCCTAATTGGTTTTCAGGTTCACTCCTCCTGACCCCCTTCTCTAATCCATTGTTAACTCAGCTGCTAAAGTGTTATTACCAAAGCACTACTCTCCCAATGTCACTCTCCTCAAAAAAGTGCCAATGTTCCCTCATTTTTTATGATAAAATACATCTTTTCATCACTTAAAGTCTTTCACAATCTGACTCCTCCTTTCTTGTTTCCTATCATTCCTCATCCTGAACCCTACATTCCAGTAAAAATGTCGGATTTGTTTTTCCCTGTTGTAAATCTGAGGGGGGGGCAGAGCCAAGATGGCAGAGTAGAAGCATGACCTTCCCATGCTCTGGCTTCCACCTTCCCCAATCCATGTAAAAAGGGGACTCCAAACAAACTTTGGAGTTGCAGAACCCACAAAATGACACAGAGAAGCTAACCTCCCACTGAGGACAGCCTGGCAGGAATCGGCCAGCGCAGTGCTCTGGGAGCCGAGCCCAGCCCCAAGCCAAAGCTTTACCCCAGGGTGGGCCTGACCAGCCACCTGCTGGAGTGCAGCAGCTGTGGCCTTTTCCAGATTTATCAACACATAGATGCAAAGGACAAAGTGAGAGGACAGTGCAGTCTGGACTTTGGGACCCAGTAAGTGGGAGTGAGTGGCTTTTACCCCCAGGGCGAGAAGCTGCTGAGATGCCAGCACAGCCAGCCAGTGCCACATGGAAGCTTCAGCTCCTGGCCTGCAGAGTGTAGGGGGACCAAGCACCAGTCTAAGGGGTAATTTCTCTTGCTTTAACCTTCTTGGATCTGGATTGCAGTGTAGGGTGGAGGACCTGGGGTGTGTGTCCAGCTTGCCAGAGGGTGTGGAGACCTCAGAGAGGGCACCCATCTAATACCTCTGGCAGCTGAGAAAACCCCAGCATTTGGGACAAAAGCTCCCCTGTCTGGTGGCAGAGTCCTACTGTGGCAAAAAGCCCAAAAGTCAAGTAATTGAGTGGCAAAATGAGCAGGCAAAGGAAACAAAGCAGACAGAAGATTCCAACAATACACTCCTATTTTGGGGACAAAAAGGAGCAAGCATGGAACAGGAGGAAAACAGTGAAGTCAGAACTCCTGCACCAAAAGCTTCAAAGAAAAATACAAGCTGGTTACAGGCCATAGAGGACCTTAAGAAGCAGATAAGAGAAGTGGAGGAAAAACTGGGAAGAGAAATGAGAACGATGCAAGAAAATTATGAAATGAGAGTCAACAGCCTGACTGAGGAAAATAGTACCTTAAAAAACAGACTGACTCAAATGGCAAAGGAGGCTCAAAAAGGCAATGAGGAGAAGAATGCCTTAAAAAGCCACATTTGCCAGATGGAAAAAAAAAACTCAAAAGTTCAGTGAGGAGAATCATTGCTTCAGAATTAGATTGGAACAAATAGAAGCTAATGACTTTATGAGAAATCAAGATACTGTTAAACAGATCCAAACAAATGAAAGAATAGAAGGCAATGTGAAATATCTCATGGGAAAAACCACTGACCTGGAAAATAGATCCAGGAGAGATAATTTAAAAATTATTGGACTACCTGAAAGCCATGACCAAAGTAAGAACCTAGAAATCATCCTCCAGGAAGTTCTTAAAGAAAACTGCCCTGATGTTTTAGTACCAGAGGGCAAAATAGAGGTTGAAAGAATCCACCGATCACCTCCTGAAAAAGATCCCAAAAAGAAAACTCCTAGGAATATTATAGCCAGGTTCCAGAATTCCCAGATCAAGGAGAGAATACTACAAGCAGCCAGGAAGAAACAATTTGAATATTGTGGAAACACAATCAGGATAATCCAGGATCTGGCAGCTTCTACACTGAGGGATCAAAGGGCCTGGAATATGATATTCAGGAGGGCAAAGGAGCTGGGATTAAAACCAAGAATCACCTACCCAGCAAAACTGAGTATCATGTTTCAGGGGAAAATATTGTTGTTCAGTGGAATAGAGAACTTTCAAGCATTCTTGCTGAAAAAAAACAGAATTGAATAGAAAATTTGACATTCAGATACAAGAAGCAAGAGAAGCATGAGAAGGTAAACAGGGAAAAGAAATCATAAGGAACTTATCAAAGTTGAACTATTAACATTCCTTCATGGAAAAACAATAATTGTAACTTATGAAACTTTTCTCAGTAGTTGAAGAGATTAGAAATATATATGTCTATATATGAGGGTATATGGGCATATGAATACATATATGAATGTGTGTATATATGTTTACAGGTATACACAGAGGGAACAGGACCAATTTAACAGGAAGGGATGATACTTAAAAGGTAAAATTAAGAGGTGAGAGGAATATAATGAGAGGAGATGGGGAGAGACAGAATGGGGTAAACTATCTCATACAGAAGAGGCAAGGGGAAATGGTTACAATGGAGGGGAAGAATAGAAAGGCAAAAGGGAATGGGTCAACCTTATTTCCATTGAATTAGTCTTGAAGAGGGAGTGAAATACACACTAAATAGGGTATCTCACCCTCCAGGAGAGTAGGGGGGAAAGGGAATGAGAGGGGGCATGATGGAAGGGAGGGCAGGCTGGGGGGGGGGAAGGAAGTTGGAAGCACCCACTTTTGAAAAGGGACGGGATCAAAGTAGAGAATAGAACAAGTGGGAGGTGGGATAGGAGGGAGGGAAATATAGTCAGTCTTTTACAATATATCTACTATGTTATTGTCTTGCATTAGCCATACATGTACAACCTATACTGAACTGCTTATCTTCCCAGTAAGGGTGGGTGACAAGGGAGGAGGGGAATGAATCTGGAATTGAAAGTTTTGAAATCAAATATTTAAATATATATATGTATATATACTATTATTAATACCATCTTACATGTAATTGGGAAATAAGGTATACAAGCACTGAGGCATAGAGACCCACTGGAAAAGTCGAAAGGGGTACGGGAGAAAATATGGGAGAGAGCAGATTGGAGGAGGGGATATCCTGTGGGACTGCTATTTTGGGGCAGTGGGTAGGGGGAAAATGGGGAGAAAATTTGCAACTCAAAATCTGTCGAAAACGAATGATGTAAATCAGAAGTTAATAAAGCATTAAAAAAAAAAAAGCTGATCACAAGCAGCTCTCCTGAGGACTGTTGCTGTGAATAACTTTAAGAATCTAATCACATAGGATAGTGAACTCTCTATATATTCAGCAATAAACTAAAGCAAAACAAGAAATTAAAGCACAGCATTCACAACAATATAACATAGCAAAATGTAATGGAAAGTGCACTGGTTTGGGAATCAGAGGATTTAATTTTAAATACTAACTCATCCATATAACATATAACAACTTATTACCAACGTGGCCACAGTCTTAAACAAAATATATCATTCAGTAAATCACAATCTCATCAATCAATACAAAGTAACCAAGTCAAGTCTTCTTTCATCTTGACTTGAGGCTGGCCTCCAATCATCCTTAAGGGGAAGCAGAAAATACAAAAACCATCCACCTCTAGGTCGCAATAAGTCACAATCTCATCAGTCAATGCCGAGTATCCAAGTAAAGTCTTCTTTCTTTAAAGTCTTCTTTCGTCTTAACTTGAGACTGACTTCTAAACCCCACAGTTCCTCTTCCATGGGCTAACCACTCTCAGCTCTTGCCTGGACTCACACATAGGAAGCTCTCTACTCCAGTTCTATATCTCAGCTTACTGTTCCACTATAAGCTCTTTGAAATTTCTGTCTCTAGGAAGACAAAGCTTAACAGAGCTATAACAATATTTACAAACATTAAGCTTAACAGAGCTACAATAATATTTCTACACATTGCCGGCACTATCATCTCAATTCACTTTCTGTCTGACAAACACAAACCAAATGACAAAGTTTCTGTCTGAGAAATCAAACACAAATCAACAGTAAAGTCCCAGGACTTCTGTAAACAGCAGTAAAGTTCTCTTTCAGGGTTTCTGTATCATCAGTAAAGCCCTTTTTCAACAGACAGAATGCTTCATTCTGACAAAGTAACATCAACACAGTCAGAACAGATAGAGTGTTGAAATCACAAGCATTGTCCCTCTCAGTTCTGCTTGGTCCCAGCTCAAGCTTTTATCTGCTTTCCTCCTCCCACCTCGGGCTCCATTTGATGACATTAGGCCTAATAGGCAGAGAAGGTCTCCAAGTTCCCTTAGGGCTATTAAGGGCAACACAAATGTATACTGTTTCCAACAAAAACTTGACACAATCAAAGATGAGGCTCAAAGGTACTTGAATACCTGAAACCAGCAGCAAAGTATTACTTTGCTGTATGTGTCATGCCATCTCCTGTCTCTGTGTTTGCATAGGGTTCCTCAGGCTTGGAAATGTATTTCCTTCCCTTCTTCCCATTTTGACTCCCTAACTTCCTCTAAGGTTCAACTCAGGTTGCACTTCCTATTTGAAGCTTTTACAAACCTCCCCAGTTGCTAGTGTCCCCCTACCAAATTAGTCTGTAAGCATCTTAAATTAATTTGTCTGTGTATTTATTGTCTCTTCCCTGTCTTCCCAATGGAAATTAGTTCCTTGATGGAGGAACTGTTAGCAGAATGTAGTGGAAAGTACACTGGTTTGGGAGTTAGAGGATTTAACTTTAAATACTAACTCATCCACATTGTCCATGTGACCTTGAGCCCTTTGGTCATGTATAACATGAAGGGGTTGGACCGGATGGTCTCTAATGTCCCTTCCATCTCATGTATGATCCTGTGAGTATTTTCAGTTTTATCTTTGTATCCTCAGAGCCTGGCACAAAGTAGAAGCTTCATAAATGACTCAAGTTATTGAGTGATCCTTTAGAATGAGAGGAAATAGTTCCTCACTTTCCAACTCAGCACAAACTAGGGATGTCATTATCAAGTATGACAAAAAACAGGCTACCACCATACTTTCCTCATCTTATGCAATACTGCCCCCAACACACATACTCAGCAGTCATTGGACCAATGGCCCTACATGGGTTAAGCTAGATTTTCCCTAAAAGACACAAAGCTAAGACTTGATGAAGGGGAGGCCAGGAAGGAGGGGTAGGGCAAGGTTGAAGTTATGCCTCCACTTTCTAGTAACCTCTAGATATAATAAGGTAGCTTCTTGGTCACTTAAATGACATAAAAAGGCTAATGCAGGGAGGGTTAGTGCCTTTCTATATCCCTAGTCTATACCATGCCCTGCAGGCCAGACATGTTTCCATAGGTTCAATATCTTTGTTAAATAATCTTGTTATGTTAGAGGTAAGTAAACCTTCTTTGTTCAGTGAACTGTAAGTATCTCATTTTGTCCCAGCATCAAACCTGAACTAACAAAGTTCTGATGTCAAGCCTGCCTCTTATGCCTAGCATGAGGAGAAAACAGACAATTTTTTCTTGATCACCCTTCCCATTAAAGATAATAAATTTACCAATAATCTTAAACAATTTTCATATTGCTGAATTTCAGACAATTGAATCCCTAGTTCAAAAGTTCTTAACATATTTAGTGTCATGGACCCCTTTGACAATCAGTGAAGCCTATGGACCCCTTCCTTCTCTGAATAATGTTTTTAAATGCATTAAATACATAGGATTACAATAGAAACCAATTATATTGAAATATAGTTATAAAAATACTTTTTAAAAGAAGTTCACAGATGCCAGGTTAAGATCCTCTGACCTAAAATTTAGAGAATTATTGGAAGAAAGAGATGAGAATAGGTTGATATTGCTATATACCCATACATTTTGTTATTATAAAAACAAGTAGTCTTAAGTATCCACTTTCAGTGGAGTAGGGCCCAAGGCTGGACCTGCCATGATTCATACAAGATCTTGAGATAAGTAAGAGATTGGAGCCAGTAGCAAGAAACTTCTGATGTTCTTTGGGTGCATCTCTCCTTCAACTCTGCTATTCAATAGGGACCTGGGAGTGGAAAAACTAGAGCTCAGGTTCAAAACTAGAAAAGAAGTTAGTATGGGATGAAAAGCCATGTGGTAAGCAACACAGAGATATATGCCTGAAGCTTGGAATGGTCTAGATGGAAGAGATGATCTGATCATCAAGGACCAAACCAGTTGAAACCATGTGACCAACATTGTTAGCCATAAATGACTTCTCAGGGAAGAGAGGATATGGGGGGAGGGGGGCAGAGGGGGGAGAGAGAGAGAGAGAGAGAGAGATGAGGGGAAGGAGAGAGGGAGAGAGAGAATAATTATTGGAAGGAAGCTCAAAAGGCATTTAGTCTTTTCTATAGCATATTCATCAAGTGGTGATTTGGCCTTTGTCTGAAGACCTCTACTAATAAAGGATAACCTGCTACTGGCTAAAACAGACAAACTTTTGGATAGTTCTGTTAGCCCTAAATATTAGAAGTTTTTCTTTATATCAATACTGAATTTGTCTCTGTACTTTCTACCTGAATAAGAAGGCTGGATATTCACAGGCACCTTCCAGTGCTTTCCAAAACCTCTGTAGAGTAGTGAAAGAAAAAAGTGTGGAGAAAAAAGGAAGAAAGAAGAGAGAACTTAGAGATAACTCCTAACCATTGAACCTTCTCTTGTGACAGAAAAAAAAAATTAAGAAAAAACATTCAACATAGTAACTATATCTGACAATGTTTTCTCTGAATGGTTTTTCTTTGGGTTGAAAGAGGAGGGAATAGCAACTGACTTTGATGTAAAAATACAAGGCATCCATTATATATTAAACAAAATGTTGAGACATAACTTGGTCAGCTAAAATCTATAGCAAAACAGCTAGAGATTTGAGCTAACATCACTCATTCAATAAGTATTTCTAAGAGATTTAAAAGATTTTAAAAGATGTTTAAAAAGATACAGAAGACAATTTCTGCCCTTAAGAAGCTTACATTCTATCAAGGAAGACAAAGTGCACATATGCATATACAAAAGAAATACAAAATATTTCAGAAGGGAGAGTGTGAGCACAGAGGAGCATCAGGAAATATTTTGTCTAGGAGGTAGTATTTGAATTGAGTCTTTTTTTTTTAATGAGCAATTGGGGTTAAGTAACTTGTGCAAGGTTACACAGCCAGTTATTTCTGGGTGTGTGCTAAGTGTCAGAACCCTGATTCAATCCCCAGGTCATCCCGACACTGGAGCCGGTGCTCTTACTCGCTGAGCCACCTGGCCGCCCCTTGAATTGAGTCTTGAACGGAGAAGAGGAAGTGCATTCCAGACATGAGTTGAGGAGAGAGGGAACCAATACAAGGCATAAAGGATGACATGGAATGCTGTGCATGAAGAGCAGAAAGGAAAAAAAAGACCATTTTGGCTACACCATAGGCTATGGAAAGGGGGATAATGTATAACAGGGCTGATAAGATATAGAAAGGCAAGAAGGCAAGAGGATTTAAAAAGCTAAATAGAAGTTTTTATTTTATCATAAAGGCAATAGTCCCTAGAATTGATTGAATAAAGGAGTGAACTGTTCAGATCTGATTTTAAGGAAAATCCCTTCAGCAGCTCCATATGGAGGATGGATTGAAGTGGGGACAAACTTGAGTCTGGGGAGACCAGCTAGGAGGCTATTGCAATAGTCTGAGGGTCTGAAAGTGGTGGCTATGTGAATACTGAGAAGAGAGATCTTGTGAAAGTGATTTGGCAACTGACTGAATATACAGAGTGAGAGAATAAAGAGTGGAAGATAAAAGTTGAAATTGTGAACCTTGGAAATGGGAAAGATAGTGGTATCTTACAGGGAATTTCAGCAAAAGGATGCATGGGGGACAGGGCAGGGAGCAGGGGGGATAGATAATAAGCTGTGTTTTGGAAATAATTTTGAGAAATATATGGGATATCTTGGGACATGTCTAGGGTCTATCCAAGAATAGAAAGGTATTCAGTTTACACAATAGATCGAGTTTGGGACAGATATTTATTTCTTCCACAAAAAAAAGAAATAATAAAAACAAAAGTCTCATAAGCAAGTATTTTCAAAAACTAAAACATGAAATAGTAACTCATAACTTCCATCATACTCTCCCAGTAGTGTGCCACCATAAAAACATGAAATGTTTTTGTGAGAATCCTGAACAGCTATTTAACTTTAATCTCAGCTCTGCATTTTCCAAGGAGCTCTCTCATCAGCTAAATCTACTTCCGAGAGTATGCATGGCTTAGGCTCAATCTCCTGGCAACATTCATCATCTCTAAAGAAAGGTATAGTTATAGGAAACTTTTCCTGCTCCAGCTGTGGGACACAAAAATACACACAACTCCTCAAACTCCTGAAGTTGCCTAAAAGGCTAGAAATGTCCATCTCCAGGTCACTGTTAGGTCATCTATGTTCAAGTAAAGATACACAAAGAAGAGGCAGCTGGGAGCCCACAGGTAAGGTTCAGGTTCATCCAAGCAATCTGTGTGGTAGTTTTTCTTACTGGAGTAGCAACCATAATGGCTTCAAGGAGGGGCAGGGTTTGGGAAGAGAGAGAGACAGAGAGAGACAGAGACAGAGAGACAGAGACTTGCAGAGTCCTCATGGTCAGCACACAGGACCATGTGTCTGAGGACCTAATTACTCCTTTTAAGATCTACTGAGTTGGCACTTCTTCTTGGCTTAGTGTTCAATCCTTTTTAATGCAGTGACCTGTCATAGGGTGGGGGAAAAGGGAAATAGAGTCTTACATAGGCTATAGTATGGAGCCAAAACTGCTTTACCCATCCCTATGAAACAAAAACCCATGTTCCAAATGGCATGTCTCCCATTTCATCTATATATAATATCAACATCTAGGGAGCTTAGTGCCTCAGTAAATAGAAGTCTATATCTAGAGTGAGGGAGACCTGAGTTCAAATCCTGCCCCAAACCAGGACCTGACTCCCAGTTGATTCTTCCTAACCCCAGGCAAATCACTCAACCTCTATCTGCCTCAATTTTCTCATCTGTAAAATGGAAATAATAAAAATAGCACTGACCTCTTAAGAGTTATTGTGAGGATAATATTTATAGTGTTTTGCAAATCTTAAAGCACTATATAGATACTAGCTTTTATTGTTGTATGTATGAATATACAAATATACACACAACATACACACATAACTGCATTGTCTGGTTGGTACAAAAATGGAGAGCCTCTTCAAAGGCATGGACATTCAAGAATCTCTCCATGAAGATCAGGTCTTCTGAAAAATTGACAGAGAGATTTACTCACCCAGAAAGAAATAGTTAATTTGCATGAGCATATTTGGAGAGATGCCCCAAAAGATCATCTGGAGTCGAATATACATCCCAAGGGAAGAAAACCTAAATCTTTCTGTTTTTTGTTAACTGAGTCTTCAAGACAAAAAAAAATGGAAGGAAAAATTACCCTGAGCTAAAGAAATGTAAGGGGAAATGTATATAAAGGAACAGCTAATTGAAAGATTAGGAAGTTATGAATGTGTTCTGAATTCCTTTGAACTAGAAGGGAAGAGCGGGGACTCTAATAAAATAAAGCTTTTAAGTCCAGCAGAACTTGTGAGGCTAATCAAGGTAAAAGGATCATTTAGGAGGCCCTGGGTATATAATGTGGGTCTCATTGTCAGTGCTGAAACAAACTGGAACCAGAACTAGAAATTTAGGAAACAAGGAGGGTTTATTGAGTTCACCAGCAAGGTAACCTCCTCCTACACCTCATTGGCAGAGATTCCCTGAAAGAACAAAGAACAAACCTCGTATAGGTTTTGATTTAGTCAGGCGGTGAATTGAGAATGAGGTGCCTCTAAATTGGAAAGGGTGTGTTGCTGGGGTCTTGCAGGGGATGGGGTATCACTTGATTAGACAGGACCTTTTGCTAAAGCTAGTAACAAGAAAGGCTTTTCTTCTGGTTAGCTATCTCTTGTAACCCCACCCTAATAGATAGGATTGTCTTTGCTGTTTCTGAAACTTGCAAAGAGGGCAGGGGTTGCAATGCAAACCAGCTTTAGTTTTCTCAGCTACCCACAGTAACTAATGCATATCCATAAGATTTATTTTTATAGTTGTTAACCTTGATATTAGAGATACAAGGTGAAAACTTGCTAATTGCTCTCTGTAGCATTCTTATTTATAGATAGATATAGATAGAGTACTGGAAGACCAGAGATCAAATTCCCTCTCAGATGCTTACAAGTTATATGGCCCTATATAATCCTCTATGACATTAAACCCTGTTTGCCTCAGGGTTCTCATCTGTAAAATGAACTGGGGAGGGAAATGGCAATACTACCCCCAAAAGGAATTGTGAAGAGTCAGACACAAATGAAAACAACCCAATAACTCTGTAGCATTCCTGTTTATACCGCATTAGTCTAATTTCCTCTACTACTAACATTATCAATAAATCTTCATTGAAATACAGACCTAGGGTAGTCTAGGATTGTCCCCCTTTTCTCTTCCAGGCCTGGAGGGTTAGTAACTCTCTCTTCTGAACTAATGGGTAAGCTCTATAGCTCTGTAAATAGCTAACATATGTCTTATATTCTGAGGTAGGTTCATTTGTAAATAGAAAGGCATTAATTTATCTATCAGATATTTATTTGGCACCTACTATGCCAAGTGATTGTACCAGAGTCTGGAGAGAAACAAATTAAGATCAATTTCAAGAAGAAGTTACAAAAAAAACAAATCAAGAGCTTCAACACTGAAAGAAAATTATCTAGAACATTCTTAGAAAAAAAGGGGAATTCATTGATACTCCCAATACAATATATCTATAAATCATTAAAGATATTAAGGGAGAATTATAATATTATTGCCTATAACATTATATTTTTAGTTATCTCTGGCCCTTTTTTTTTTTTTTGGTAAAAGCCATGACTGCTTCCTCACTCCACAAGAAAAACTTTCTAAATACAACCTTAATTAGTCATTTGACTGACTGAAGATAATTAATATTGGAAGACAGTCTTCCATATTTTTCTGTGACAGAAAAGCAATGCATTCCATACAAGCTTCCTGCAGCATGAAGAGCTGAGCCCTTTTCTGTACAGTCTCAGGAAAATTGAGGACAGGGGCAAGGGAAACTTAATAGATCTATCCTGGGGTGGGGAACCCATGGCCTCAAGGCCACATGTGGCCCTCTAGGTCCTCAAGTGCAGTCCTTTGGCTGAATCCAAACTAGTTTTGGATTGAGGACTTAGAGGACCACACCTCTAAGTTCCACCTCGAGGCTGTGTGTTCCCCACCCCTAATCTAAATCTATTTTCTTTGAATAATCCTTTGAATTACAGTACTGAAATGATGTTGCTTTTCAAGTTTTACTTTTACATATTATCCCAGAAAATTACTTTCTCACTGTCCTTCCTCCCTGGGACTAGTCCACCCAAAATAAATGTAGAGGAATTTTCCCAAGTTCTGTGTCATTTCCGTGATGCATAAAAATGAGAGTTAATTGAGATTCTATGTCATTCCTGAGAAAGTCTTTTTTTTTTTTTCCTTTTTGGAGGGCAATTGGGGTTCAGTAACTTGCCCAAGGTTATATGGCTAGTTTTCTGTGTGGGTGTTAAGTGTCTGAGGCCAGAACCGAACTCAGGTCCTCCTGACTCCAGGGCCAGTGCTCACTGCACCACCTAGCCGCCCCTGAGAAAGCCTTTTTACAAGTGACAAAGATCCTAACCAGCCTCAGATACTAGTTGTGTGATCTTGGACAAGCCACTTAAACTCTGTCTGCCTCAGTTTCCTCCTCCTGAAAATAAGAATAATAATAGCACATATCTTCTAGACTTGTTGAGAAGATCAAACAAGATATTTGTAAAGTGTTTTGCAAACCTTAAAGTGCTCTATAAATGCTAGCCATGATTATTATTCTTGTTGTTGGGGTTATATCTTGAAATTACTGTTCAGGAGTTCTAGGGTTTCAGCCTGATATGTAAAGGCTAAACACCTGGAATCTTTTGCTCATAACTTTATCAGGTTCCACAGTGTGTAGAACAAAATGTGGTTTCTCAAGTGGACTATGTGCTAAAGTACTAGAAGCCTTTAGGCCTCAGTTTCTAGCTACCAGAAGTCACGTGACCTTGGGGAAACTGAAACTCTGGAAATCCCCCTGTCACCCCACCTGCCAAATAAGGGGATGTTAACAAAACAGCCAATCAATTTAGAAGATTACATGAGGAAGGGGAGGGTCGAGGTTTTCACTAGGTTTTTGGCTATATAACCCAGCTTTGGCTTCTCTACAGCAGCTTCCTCTCTCTGGACTTCCTAGTGACAGGACTGCCTGCTTCTCATGAGATTCAATAAAACTTCCTGCTTTCATCATGAGATGTCTCCGAGTAGTAAATTTGGGGTAGGGTCTCTGTACCCCACACAACAGTAATTTCATTTTCTTTTTTTGAAAGGATCACTAGAACAGGAGAATGGAGTAAATTACTTAGTTTACCAGAGCATTTGGTGAAGTCTTGCTATTCTTGTAGACAAGATGAAGAGATGTGTGATAAGACAGGGAGATGGCCAAATGCAGAAGTCATTAATAGTTTGATAAAGGCTTAGAGGGCCTCCAACAGAGTGTTTCAGGAAGTGGCATTAGTCCTGTGACATTTAACAATTTTATCAATGACTTGGATAAACCTGTAGTAGGCATGCTTATCAAATTTGCACATGATACAAAGCTGTGGAAGAACCAGACAAGAGCAAGTATCCAAAAAGATTTTAAAAGCTTGAATATTAGATACAACCTAATAAGATGCAATTTAGTAATTACAAAGTTTTACTCTGAGGTTCAAAAGAGTCATCATCAAAAGTACGATCTGGGAGAGGCATAGGTAGGAGTTCCTCTGAAAATGATGATTTTAATGGACTGAAAAATCAATGCGAATTAGCAGTGTGACATGGTAGTCAAAAGGATATATGCAATATTGGACATCAAGACCGGCATATTACAAAGAATTAGGGAAATTCTGGTCATAACACATGCAGAGCATTGTGTTCAGTTCTTGGTACCACTCCATAGGCAAGAAGTTAATAAGCTCGAGAGCATCCACAGGAGGAAGATTAGGAAAGTGAAGACCCTTGAGATCTGCCATATGAGGCTAGGTTGAAGGAAGCAACAATGTCTAGTTTACAGAAGAAAAGACTTAGGGATGATGGGATGTCTCTTCTCAGATATTTGAAGGGAAAGCATTCATGTTTAGTGGCATTTGCTAAGTTCATGATAAAAAAATTTTTTGAAAGATGCAGAAAGAAAGAAAAAGAAAGGGGGTGGCTAGGTGGTACAGTGAATAGAGCACCAGCCCTGGAGTCAGGAGGACCTGAGTTCAAATCCAGCCTCAGACACTTAAAAAAACTGGCCATGTGACCTTGGGCAAATCACTTAATCCCAATTGCCCTACCTTTCTCCCTCCCAAAAAAAAAAAAAAAAA
>NW_027186473.1:41749233-41817286 GCF_028583685.1 Petaurus breviceps papuanus
AAAAGGAAGGAAGGAAGAGAAAGAAAGAAAGAAAGAAAGAAAGAAAGAAAGAAAGAAAGAAAGAAAGAAAGAAAGAAAGAAAGAAAGAAAGAAAGAAAGAAAGAAAGGAAGGAAGGAAGGAAGGAAGGAAGGAGGAAGGAAGGAAGGAAGGAAGGAAGGAAGGAAGAAGGTGGACTTAAAGTCAGAAGACCTAGGTTCCAGTACCAAATGAATATTACACAAATATGGATTATTATTATTATATACTTACTAGATGTGTAACCTTGGGCAAATGATTAAACATATCTCCGCCTTTGTTTCTACAGCTATAAAATGATAACAATATTTGTTCTATCTGCCTCACCTCAGTTTGTTGTGAGGATCAGATAAGATGAGGTTTTTGAACATTAGAACAAAACAAAATAAAAACAAACATTTGAAGAGCTATCTACTTAGTCCCAGAGGCTAGAAGTAATGGTTAGACTTTGTAAGGCAGTAAACCCATGAGAGATAATTGTAATGCCAAGCAAAGACAACTTCCAAGGTTCAAAATACCAGCATAGCTGCTCTCCATTTTATTCAGTGACAAATTAAGAACAGAGAAAATCAAAATACAGCATTCACCAAGTGTAATTCAATAATTTCCCAGTACTACTCCACCCCTGGAAATTACATTCATTTAGTCAATCACAAAGTGCCTCTTCTCAAATGGAGATTAGTTTCCAATCATAAACAAAGTACATTCATTTGGTCAGTCACAGAGCACAAAAAAGTCAAAAGTTTCCCACCTCTGGATCACAACTGAATTACAATTATCATCAGTAAATGCCAAGCACCTTCTCAAAAGGGGCAGTAGAGAGCACAAAGGCAATCTATCCCTGAGTTACAACAAGGTTAAGATATCATCACAGCATTTAATACACAAAGAGAGGTCTTTTCTTCATCTTGACCCTAGGCAAGTTCTCAGCAATCTCTCTTCTTGGGGAGACAAAGCTTAACAAGGCCACAAGATGCATTTCCAGTGTCCTCATTAATTCATTCTCTGTCTGCAGAACAGTCCTAGGATCCCTGAAAACATCAAGACCCTCTTCCAGGATTTCTGTAAACATACAACAAGAAAATCCTTCTTAAGGCTTCTGAACCAATAGCAAGGTTCCAGGACCTCTGCAACAACAGCTCTGTCCTTCACCAGCGGACAAATCTGGCAAAACAACATCAAAACAGACAAGATACCGGCATCACAGCCATGTCTTCTCAGTCCTTGGCAGCTCTGGGTGGCAGCTCTCAAAAGTCCTGGGCAGCTCCCACTGGCCCTCAGAAATCCTCTCTCTCTCTCTTTCTCTGCCTCCAAGATGCTGCCTCCAAAAATTCTTCTGCCTCTCTTCCTCTGCTTGTGCCTTTGTAAATCTACTGCACCAGCTCCTCCCAGTTCAACCCTCTCTTTTCAGGTCAACAAGTCCATCCCACAAGTGGGATTCACAAACTCTGGGTTTTAACAATCAACCTGAAAACAAAGCCAATATAGGGGGATCTTTAAATTTCATTACTATTACAACAATGTGACACAAAAGGTAGGACATTGGACCGAGAGGCAGGAATACTTGGGTTTGAATTCTCCCTCATACACTTAGTAGCATTGTGACCCCAGGCAAATTATTTTACCTCTTTTGATTTGTTTCCTTCCTCATCAATAAAATTGGGATTACAATAATGGGGTCTGCCTTACCCAGCTGTTTTGAAGATCAGATGAGATAATACAAAGTACTCTTCAAACCTTAAAGGGATAAATATTAGCAATCATTATTATTGTTGTTGGTTTTTGTTTTTTGGGTTTTTTTTGAGATAATTGGGGTTAAGTGACTTCCTTATGGTCCCACAGCTAGTAAGTTTCTGAAGTCTGATTTGAACTCAGGTCCTCCTGACTCCAGGGCTGGTGCTCCATCCACTGCAACACCTAGTTCCTCCATCTATTATTACTGAAGCTTGATGTAGCACTTTATTTATTTTTTAAGCAATTGGGGTTAAGTAACTTGCTCAAGGTTATACTGCCAGTTATTTCTGGGTGTGGTACTAAGTATCAGAGCGCAGATTCGATCCCAGGTCATCCCGACTCTGGGGCCGGTGCTCTTACTCACTGAGCCACCTGGCCGCCCCTTGATGTAGCACTTTAACTGTAATCTCGTTCATCATATGAATTGGCCTCAATGGAATATCCCTTCTGAACCTGAGAACATAATTCTATAAGTATGTAATTCTGCCAGTCCCTATTGTCACCTCACACCAACAAATGTAGATTTATCCAGGGATGTGCTGGTAAATGTTTAACAACCTACTCACCAGGGGAAAAAAACTGTTTATAACACAGTTTTAAAAGTTTAATCTGTATTACTAAATTTTTTTCTATCACTTTCTTAAGTCCTAACAATCAACAAAACAACATTTCAAAGGTATAAATGCTCATACTAAAATGTAACAATAGGCTATAGAGAGTTGTTTCAAGCTGACTGCAGCACAACTTTGCCTTATCCTTCTCTTCCTCGAATTGCTATTATCAATACCATCATTCTAATCATTCAGGCTAGACCTTTTGAGGCCTTTTTGATTCTTTTGACCTCACATAGCCCTTCAGAGAACTTTCCAATTCTGAGGTTTCAGGATTCCCTGAGTAGTAGATTCTGAGAACAGAAGATCATGATTATTTGAGTCATCATATATACCCTACTAATTCAGACGTTCCCCCCTTATGTTTAGAAAGTGAACACACAACAGGGACATTTTAAGTACTTGTTTCCTTTGTTTACATGTAACAGTTTTACGATCCAAGCAGCCAGGAAACTTCCTGTAAAAGCAGCCCTATCTCAGCAAAATTTCTAAAATCCCTAAAACAGATGTTTTGCGCCAAAACCCAACTACTTTTTAACATGAGAACAAAACATTTGATTATGCATTTCTGACATAATTTTGGTTGCCGTTTTGATCAAGGGAAACTCTTACAGGAGTGTCAAACACAGCTGGCCCCAGCTACACTGCCAAGTGTGCAGGAACTAGATTAAAATGGAATTGAGAAATATTTAACAAAATAAGTAAAAATACAGTAGAACACAGATAATGTTAACATGGGGTTTTGTCAACATGTGCCTGCAGGGATCCTCACACTGAACTGTCTTTCAGTGACCCCCTGTTTCTTTTTGAGTTTGACTCTACTACTCTACAACACACTGGGCAAATGTAATCCAGTCTTTGTCTGAAACCTCTAGAAAGGGGGAATGAAATCCATTCGCATTTTTGGGTCAGTTTCTTCATCTGTCTTCTGAAGTCCTATCCAGTTCTAAATCTATACTATTATATGATTTTTCAAAGCAACTAATTCCACTTGGGGAGAGCTCTAACTGTTAGGAAATTCTTCCTTATATCAAGAGATGAATTCCTTTTTTTTTTTTTTTAAAGCAATTGGGGTTAAGTAACTTGCTCAAGGTTACATGGGCCAGGTGTTTCTGGGTGGGTGCTAAATATCTGAGTCCCGATTGGATCCCAGGTCTCCCACTCTGGGGCCCGTGCTCTTATTTCGCCACCTGGCCGCACCAAGAGATGAATTCTAATCCAATCTCTGACATTACCTAGCTGTGTCCCAAGGGGCAGGTCCCCTAGCTTGTCAGTCTTAGTCTCCTCCTCATCTACCAAATCAAGATAAAAGCTGTCATTAACTACTTCACAGGATTTTTGTGAAGACCTAAATATCCTAAGTGCTTTGTAAACCTTAAAGAATTATCTAGGTGGTATGTATTTATTAAATCTATTGAATTTGCTTATAAGTTAGAAATTGTGAAGTGGATTTGGAAAATGTGGGAAATAGGGGCTTCTGTTTTATTAGCTTTGAAACAAAATTACTGTTGAGAATTAAATGGGTTTTGAGTTACCTTACTTCCCTGGAACTCAATTTCTTCATCTGTAAAGTTAGGATTCAATGATCTCTAAATTTTAACATTCACTGATCGTATACAGTTTCTTAAGTCATAAAATAGAGAAGTTAGATTAGATGCTTTCCAATTCCAACACTATATTGTACTGATTCTATTTTCTCTTCCACGTGTTCCGTTTTCTTCTAAATGTGCCCTTTATCTTGTTAAATACCAATCCATAAAGCTTTATTCTAATAAAGTCCATGTTTGTTTTCTTTTTAATAATATAAGGACTGGTTCCCAACTCTTTACACTACTGTTGTAGTGGAAAATTTGTAGCTTGAAAGAGAATATTTGTTTAAGTTATTATGCAGTCACTAATAGCTGTAGTGGATTATCTTCTCTGCTCAGGAGGATACCCACTGATGTTTCTTCTGGTATTCTCCTTTTCAGTCAGACTTGTGAGTGGAAGGAAGAAAATGTAATATCAGTAGCATTCTTGGAGAAGCCACTCATGGACTAATGAAAGAATTGTGGCAATAACACTGTAAGTCCTTCCTTGGTGCTTCTCCCCAAAGACATTTAAGGATGCCCTCACTTCTACTTTTCTTTGCTATACTTGAGCACAATAAAACCACAACACTGGAACTATTGTTTTGGGGAGTATGAGCAGAGTGCCCTAAATTGAGCCATGTGTGATGTTTGCTATCATTTTATATATAACTCATGGCCAAACACCCAAAATTTTATTTCTGGCTCACTTTGTTCTTACACAGTTTCTTCCAGGAACCTCAGAATATAGTTCATGTCTAGCTTTCTACAGTTGTGAAAAAAAGGGTCCCAGTTTTTGCAAACTTTCAAGGTAACAATGCGTATTATCTTACCCCATAGACAGAATTTGTTGTTCAGTTGTGTACAATTTCTTGTGCCCCACTGGGGTTTTCTTGGCAAAGATACTGGAATGGTATGCCATTTCCTTCTACAGCTCATTTTTTTTCTTTTTTTCTTTTTGGAGAGCAGTTAAGTGGGTTAAGTGGCTTGCCCAAAGTCACATGGGTAGTGTGTCAAGTGTCTGAGGCAGGATTTGAACTGAGGTCCTCCTGACTCCAGGGCCAGTGTTCTATTCACTGTGCCACATAGCCACCCCCTACAGTTCATTTTTACAGATGAGGAATTTAAGCAAACAGGGTTAAGAGACTCATCTAGGGTCACATAGCTAGTAAGTGTCTTCAAACAGATTTGAACTCAGGAAGATGAGTATTCCTGTCTCCAGGCATGGTACTCTATAAAAATATAAAAACCGTTCTCAGTATAAGGAGCAGAACATAGGTAGCAGGTGATTTTGACCTGCCAACTGACCCCTACATTAAAACAACAACAGAAAGAAATCAATCTAGGAACTTTTGTATTGAACTTATTAGCAAGGAATCTTGCCTCTAGAAGGCAAAGAAGGCTTAAGGACAGCAAACAAGTGGAATGAGGTCTAATCTAACACAGAGGATGTTATAGCAAGGCTCCTAGACCTGAACATCAAAGACAGAATAGTGAAAAGGAAGAAGGGAATCCTTATAATACCAGAAATTGCTCTGTCAGAGTATCTCAAGTATACTAAGTTCCCTACCCTCTTCCTCTCTTGGCTCTCTCTTTGTGGGCCTGCCTCCTCCAAATCTACATCCAAATGTTTATAAGTTAGGATTCCAGAAGGAGTGACTGTTGCAACTACTTTCAGGATTCTAGAAATAACTTCTCTTCCTACTGTAAGCTTCCTGGGTCCCCACTGCTGTGCTTTCCATAAACAAATCAGGTAGATGACTCAATTAACTCAATTTTAAGTGTGTTACACATATATATATGAAGCTTCCACATCTCCCTGATAGTGGATAGAAGTGGGGGTGGGGCAGGATAAAAGGGCAGCAAGGTGGCAAAGTGAATAAAGCCTGGAGTCGGGAAGACTCATCTTCTGAGTTCAAATATGGCCTGAGACACTTACTAGCTGTGTTAACTTGGGCAAATCATGTAACTGTTTGCCTCAGTTTCCTCATCTGTAAAATAAGCTGGAGAAGGAAATAGCAAATCACTCCAGTATCTTTGCTAACAAACCCCAAATGGGGTCACAAAGAGTCAGACAAGCTGAACAACAACAAAGCAGGGGTAGAAGCATTCAGGGTAAAACCACACTATGCAATACCTCTCCTGGATTCTCTGCCATTTTTCCTCTTGGCCTTATAAAGTCAGATTCACATTGCATGTAGGGAGGTGAATGCTGCTTTAAATATAACACTCTTTCTGGTCTCTATCTCTGGGTTATTACCTTGGGCTGACTTCAAAGGAAGTGAGTGTTGGTGATTTTACTTGATGGCTTTCCCTCCCAGTCACTCCAGTCCCAGACTATCCTCTGAATTAAGTATTTTAATGAATCTCTTAAGTTCATTACTGACCAGTTCTACCTCCTTCCATCTCTACTGCTCCCCAGATGGCCACATAACCAAGTTGAACATGCTAAAAAATAACATAAATTTTTTTAAAAGTTTTTTCATCAAGGAAGATGAACTTCGGGGTGGCCAGGTAGCACAGCGAGTAACAGCACCGGCTCCAGTGTTGAGAAGACCTGGAGAACGAATCCCGGGCTCAGACACTTAGCACCCACCCAGAAACACCTGGCCGTGTAACCTTGAGCAAGTTACTTAACCCCAATTGCTTAAAAAAAAAAAAAAGAGGATGAACTCCAACATAAAAAGTAGGGGTGGGGGAGGGAAAGGGAACAGAACACTCAATGGAGGTAGGAAATGATCAACAAGGCAAAAGTCTGATAGCTAGTGATTCATCTTCAAAACAGCTTCCTGCTTGAGAAAGGAAAGGGGGACAATCATAAGTACTGAGCAGGGTGGGAAGAGGGAGTGAAAAATTGTCTCACACACTGGATCCAGTGCGCAATCCCACAGCCAGCAGCACATCTAAGGTCACCAGTTCTCACAGACCCTCTGTTTGCAAGAACGGGAGAGGAGACAAGTGCCTGTCCGTGTTCCTCTTTCTCAAGATGGAGACTCTCTCCACTCCTCTTAAAACTCCACCTCTTCTCTGTGTGCTTCTTCCTAGAATTCTCTATGCACTTACTATATGTATATCCTCAGGAGTTCCCCCCCCCCCCTCCCCCCCCCCCCCCCCCCCCCCCCCCCCCCATATCCCTTACTGTGCATCCTGTAATTGTTGTGCCTCAGAAAGTAGGTTACATCAAGGCATGTGCTGGAGGAACCAGATACGCTGGGATTGTGAGAACATTTATTGTCAAATTTTCAGCGTGAGCATTTACACTTCAGAAATTGAAAAATGCTACAGATCAGCACTTATTTATTGTTTTGTGGATCGAGCAGGCTTAAGAAAGGAATAAAGAGAATGGTAATAATATAGATTAAGCTTCAAAGTGCTTTGTTTGTGCATTAATTTTTCCCCCAGAGAGCCAGTTGTTAAACATTTACCAGTATACACCTTATATCCACAAAGGTATTTACTCAAAAGGCAAAGCAAGCATAATTATACAACATTCCACCTAAAAAACTCTTCTCCTATCAATGCATATAGTGTCTGAGGTACATTTCATGGTGACTTAAGTGGGCACATATTGAAGGTATCAAGGCAGTGAGTCACACATGTAGAGATCACTCACATGTGGCCAGGCAAACTCCCAGCTCTGGAGCTAAAGGCCTTGATAAGCTTCTTCCCTAGAACCAGTCCCCACAGAGTTCACTGAGGCGCTGGACAGAGGCTACATTGCTCCTCCACAAGGCTGTTCTGTAGCTGGGTAGTACTCTACTGCTTTTCCTCTGCCTGACCCAGCCTATTCATTGCTGCAGGGCCATTTACAGACCACCACTTTGCTAGCTTGGCATTCTTCATTTTTGGAGACATGTTTTGCTCTTTCAAAAAGAGCAAAGATTCTTACCCTGGTATTAGTGGATTCTCCAGTTCTACTCCCTTGGCTGGCTCTGAAGGATTTCTACTTCCCAGGCAGCACATGATCATGCAAAGAAGTATAGCCTTTCTTGTCCTAGGTTCTGAGGTATTTCCATATTCTAACTTTCTTTCCTCAGAGCTGGTTAGTGAGAGACTTCACTCTAGATTAACCAGTATATTTTTTTTTTTTTGGAGGGGGGAAGACAGGGCAGTTGGGGTTAAGTGACTTGCCCAAGGTCACACAGTTAGTAAGTATCAAGTGTCTCAGGTCAAATTTGAACTCAGGTCGTCCTGACTCCAGGCCTGGTGCTCTATTCACTGCACCATCTAACTGCCCCAATTAACCAGTATATTTACCAAATCCTTACCTATGCAGCCTAAGCCATTACCAGGAAATGTACATTTGTTCAATAATCCCAAAACAGTTCTGGGGTGGGTTCCCAGTTAACTAAGTTTTGCTATTGGTTATATGCAAATGAGCAAATGGGAAACAAAGCCTTGTTTAAAGGCATTATCTCTTCCCATTACTTTCATAGTGTTTGGGTTTTTTTGTTTTGTTCTACGTGCAAGTTTGACTTTTGTCTTTACTCCTTTCAGTCATCAAGAATTGCCAAAGTATGAAAGGGGCATATACAAAAAAAGCACTTTAGAATTGGAGAGCAAAGATGAAACTTGTAATAGAAACCCTAATGGCTGCAAGAGATAATTAGTGTTGGAAGGGTGTTTTATGTCTGTGAACTCTACATACAGCAGGAGTTTTAACTCCAAAGAATATCACAAAGAGACTTGAAACATTTTTTTTAAAATGTGTGGCTGTAAGTGCAAGCAAGGTGGGATTTTTGTTGTTTTCTTTTTGGAATTCAGTTTCCCAGGCTCAGGCTAAATTGTGAACATCTGAAGGATTAATCTCCTTTGAACTCTGATAATTCACAGCTGTCTTGAGTCAAGTAGGTTTTTCTAGTAGGTTTTCTAGCTCTGAGACAATCAGGGGCCAAGTCTTTGTTATATATTCTGGGAGATTGGAATTTTACTTTGGGGGGTTCATTCATGAGAAAGATATTGCTGGTTTCCTGGTCAAGACTCTGAGTGACTGTTCAGAGCCCCCCAACTGCTCAGATTTCTGTGCTCCCTCTATCCAGTGATGTATGAAAAGTGTATAGCAATATTGCTTTACTCAGACAGTTAGAGCCCTGTCTATTGGTCTTTGTGCTGATTTCTCTGTATTTTCTGTTTCTATTTTCTCCATGTTCAGGGTACTGACCTTTCCCCTGAACTAGTGAACATAATTAAAAGTTAGGATTGTTAACCCCTTTTTGAGCAGTCTTTCCTTTAAAAGCAGATCAAAGAATCTGAGCTAGCAGGCCATTCTGGGTGTGCTAGGGTGCTTGCTAATATAGCAATAAATATAATAATAAAATAGCAATTCACTATAATTTTTTAACTTTAAAAAAATTAATTTGTTTCCTTTTAGTTTACAGGATTCAATTCCACAATTCCTTGAGTTTCACATTTTGTCCCCCTCCCTCCCCTTCCCTCCTTGGCGGCATATAGTCAAGTATAGGATCTGTAAATACAATTCACTATAATTTTTAAAAATAATCTTTTATTTATTTATTTTTAGTTTTCAAGATTCATTTCCACAAGATTTTGAGTTACAAATTTTCCCCTATCTTTCCTCTAGCCCCCACCCCAAGATAGCAAGCATACTGAATACCCCTTCCCCCCAACTGCTCTCTCTTATATCCTCCCCATACCCCCCCTAACTTTCTAGTGGGGCAAGATGGATTTCTTTACCCCAGTGCCTGTATATCTTACTTCCCAGTTGCATGTAAAAAAACAATTTTTTAAACATTTGTTTTTAAAACTTTGATTTTCAGATTCTTTCCCTACTTCCCTCCTCCCCCACCCCCACTGGGAAGACAAGCAATTCAATATAGGTTGTACATGTGTAGTTACACAAAACGTTTCCATAGTAGTTATATTATGAAAGACTAACTATATTTTCCTTCATCCTATCCTGCCCCCCACTTATTCTATTTTCTACTTTGACCCTGTGTAGCAGCAAGCACCCCAAGCGTCCTCAGGGTTTGCCGCCTATACAGGTTCTTGGATCTGCTTTGTTAAAGGAAAGCAACTCAAAATGGGTTAACAAGCTTACTTTAATCAGTCAGACATATATCATTTACCTTGTTCAGGGGAAATAGGTCAGCACCCCGAACTTCAAAGCATACAGGCAGAATTATCAAGACAGAAACAGATCAAGTAGACAGATTTCCAAACTGTCCAACCATTACATCCATACCCAGTCAACATCTGGGTTTCCACATCTGGGTTTTTCAAAGCCGGGGGACTCTCAACAATGGCTTCCCAGAATTCAGATCAAATAACAGAACACTTCTTAAAGTGAGTCCCAAAACAAAGCTACACATCAGGGCTTATATAGCCTTCTCCTGGCTCAGAGAATGTAACAACCTTATTGACTCACTGGCCAATCAAGAAGTATCTACTGAAAAACAAGCCTCCCACCCCAGGCTCTAGGTGCACCTTATCCTAGGGGCAGGGAAGATCTTTAAAATTTACATTCGCATTACACCCTGTCCCTTTTCAAAAGTGTGTGCTTTTAACTGCCCTCTCCCCCAATCTGTCCTCCCTTCTATCATTCCCCCCTCTTATCCCCTTCCCTTTTACTTTCCTTACCTGTAGGGTAAGATACCCAATTGAGTGTGTATGTTATTCCCTCCTTAAGCCAAATTCAATGAGAGTAAAATTGACCCATTCCCTTTTACCTTCCTATTCTTTCCCTCCATTGTAACAATTTTCTCTTGCCTCTTTTATATGAGATAATTTACCCTAATCTATCTCTCCCTTTCTCATTCTCCCATTATATTCCTCTCTCACCTCTTAATTTTATTTTTTAGATACCATCCCTTCCTAGTCAACTGATCCTGTGCCCTCTGTCTAAGTATACATGTACACACATATACACACATTCACATAAGTATTTATACACAACACACCCTCCTATATATACATATATATGCATGTATGTATGTATATGTGTGTATGTATATATATACATATATACACATATGTATTCCCTTCAACTATCCTCATACTGAGAAAAGTCTCATGAGTTACAATTATTGTTTTTCCATGTAGAAATGTAAATAGTTCAACTTTAATAAGTTCCTTATCTTTTCTGGAGAGCAATCTGGAATTATGCCCAAAGAGCTATAAATACTTTCATACCCTTTGATCCAGCAATACCACTCCTAGGGTTATATCCCAAAGAGATCATAGAAATGGGAGAAAGACCCATATGTACAAAAATGTTTATAGCAGCTCTTTTTGTGGTGGGGTGCCCATCAATTGGGGAATGGCTGAACAAATTGTGGTATATGCATGTTATGGAATACTATTGTGCTATAAGAAACAAGGAGCAGGCACTCTTCATATTTACCTGGAGAGGCTTAAAAGAACTGATGCTGAGTGAGAAGAGTAGAACCAGGAGAAATTTGTACACAATTACAGACACAACGTATGTGTGATGACCAACTTTGATAGACTGGACTCTTCTCAGCAATGCAGTGATATAAGTCAATCCCAAAAGACGTATGATGGAGAGAAAAATGTGCATCCAGAGAAAGAACTAGAAAGAACTAAGTTTATATCCAGGTGGAAGCAAAATACCTGATCTTTTTCATTCTCTTATTTGGTTTTATGTCCTCTTTACCATTTTTCATTCCAGCTGGTACAATCCATCCTTATAACCTGACCAATGTATAATGTGAAAGTATTTACAGATCCTATACTTGACTATAAGCCACCATGGGGGGGAGGGGAGGGGAGGGAGGGGGACAAAATGTGAAATTCAAGGAATTGTGGAATTGAATCCTGTAAACTAAAAGGAAACAAACAAATTAATAATAAAAAAAATAAGTTCCTTATGATTTCTTTTCCCTGTTTATCTTCTCCTGCTTCTCTTGCTTCTTGTATTTGAAAGTCAGATTTTCTGTTCAGCTCTGGTTTCTTCATCAAGAATGCTTGAAAGTCCTCTATTTCACTGAATGACCATATTTTCCCCTGAAGCATGATACTCAGTTTTGCTGGGTAGGTGACTCTTGGTTTTAATCCCAGCTCCTTTGACCTCTGGAATGTCATATTCCAAGCCCTTTGATCCCTTAGTGTAGAAGCTGCTAGATCTTGTGTTATACTGATTGTGTTTCCACAATATCCAAATTGTTTCTTCCTGACAGTTTGTAATATTTTCTCCTTGACCTGGGAACTCTGGAATTTGGCTATGGTATTCCTAGAATATCCCTATTCTTTTTGGTATCTTTTTCAAGAGGTCATTGGTAAATTCTTTCAATTTCTATTTTGCCCTCTGTTTCTGGAATATCAGGGCAATTTTCCTTGAAAATTTCTTGAAGGATGATTTCTAGGCTCTGTTTTTGATCATGGCTCTCAGATAGTCCATTAATTTTAAAATTATCTCTCTTGGATCTATTTTTCAGGTCACTGGTTTTTCCAATGAGATATTTCACATTGCCTTCTGTTTTTTCATTTGTTTGGATCTGTTTTATAGTATCTTGATTTCTCATAAAGTCATTAACTTCCATTTGCTCCAGTCAAATTTTGACTCACACCAAGTTCCTGCTTTTACTCTGCCATCTTGTCTCCCTCACTATAATTTTTTTTAAAAGAAGAGAGAAAAGGAGAAAAAGCAAAATTGAATGACTTTCAGTGTACCTATATACAAATTTCATTAACTATTTCTTGGTATTTAGGGATCAATTTAATTCAACAACCTACTAGGTGCCAGGTGCAATGGACATATGTGTGAAGAAAATTGGGGGCTTGGGGATAAAATGACAAAATTATAAAACCAAAAATGTTCCTGCCCTGGAGAAGCTCCATGAACATTAAGAGAACAGCCAAGAATGCCTGGTAGCACAGACAGCCACCATGGAAGGATGGCTAAGTCTAAGAACCATACCTGCCCCAACAAATCCTACAAATGGCACAGAAATGGCATTAAGAAACCTGATCACAGAGATACAAGTCTCTGAAAGGAGACGACCCAAGTTTCTGAGAAACAGTCGCTCTTACAAGAAACCCAACAAGAAAGGACTGAAGAAAATGTAGGCCAAAGACATTGGTGTATGAGCAGAGGCCACCAAGGCCCTGACCATCAATATCCTTAAGCCTAAACTCCTTAGGTCCAAGTTCACCAAGCCCACAGGTCGGCACTAGAGGTACAGGCTCCAAGACTGCTGCCATAACTAAGGTTTCTGAGTCCACTGACTTGAAGTTTACCAAGCTCACTGGCCCGAAGGGTACTAAGCCTATTGATCGAAAAATCACTGAGTCTCACTCTAAGGTTACCAGGTCTGACACTAAAGTCTCCGAGGGAACAAAGTCTGATCCCAAGGCCACCAACTCTGTGCCCAAGTCTGGAGCCAAAGTCACCAGCTCTGATTCTAAGATTATAAAGCCCAGTGATTCCACTGAAATAAAACCTGCTAAGCCCAGAGACCTTAAGCTTACTGCACCCACTAACCCTAAGGCATCCCAACTCAAAGATGCTGGGGCTCAGGCTAGTAGTCCCAAACCTTCAAAACAGATGCTTCAAGATAGAAGCATTTGTTTAAACCCTAAACCACAGTTTTTTCTCAGCCAGGGCATGATCATTTACTATTTGAACAAATGAAGGAAACGGTGAACCATAAGGGGGGGGGGAGGAAAAGAGAACATTCAGGTCAGAGAACTTGATTGGGAAATTCTGTGTCTCCTTTATTTTTAGTAGTTTATATATAAGCTTTTTCAAAGGCTTTTTAGTCCTAAAGGATTTATTGCTAACATCTAGAAAGGGTTTGGGGTTTGTTTGTTTTTTGTTTTTGTTTTCTTCAGAGAAGAGAGACTCTCTTTTACTCAGATCAAGTTTGAAGATCTAGCTTTTAATAATTTCAGTTAGAAAGTGAAACTACATCCAAAAGTTCAGCCATGTTGTTTATTATTATAAACCTAATTAGCACCCACAAAAACAAAGAAACATGCAAAACAAAGGGCAATCTCTTACCTTCAGCTTTTAACCAAACAAGAAATGAGGGAAAAAGATGTTTTCATTCTGTGTCCCCTTCCAGGTAAGTAGCATCCACCTGAGTCCATGACACAAAAAAAGTGTAAGGACCTAGGGGTACATCATTCTCCTGGTTCTGCTCACTTCACTCTGTATCAGTTCATATGTTCCTTGAATTTGTCATCTTCCAACGTTTTATTTTAAGAATGGCTTAAGAATCTTTAATACTTATCCAGATAGCAGAAAATTATCAATCTAAGTTTTGGGTTTTTTTTTTTAAGTGCAATAGGGGCAGCTAGGTTGTGAAGTGAATAGAGCACTGGCCCTGGAGTCAGGAGGACCTGAGTTCAAATTTGACCTCAGACACTTGACACACTTACTAGCTGTGTGACCTTGGGCAAGTCACTTAACCTCAATTGTCCTGCCTTCCCCGCTCAAAAAAAAGAAAGAGGAAAAAAAGTGCAATAGTAATACAAGAAATAGAGCAAAAGGTGTCTAATACTCCACTTTGTTGTTCAGCTATGTCTGACTCTTTGTGTCCCCATTTGGGGTTTCTTGGCAAAGATACTTAAGTGGTTTGCTATTTCCTTCTCCGGCTTATTTTGTAGGTGAGGAAACCAAGGCAAACAGTTAAATGACTTGCCCAGTATCACACAGTTAATAAGGTTTAAAGTCGAATTTGAATTCAGTTCTCCTGACTTCAGGCTGGACACTGTATGCACTGCGCCACCTAGCTGCCCTTTCTAGCACTAATGAATTTGTAAATCATTTACCCTAGAAGGAATTTCTAAGGCAAGGGGTATTATTATCATGATTACTAAAAATCCAGGGACTTGTTACAAATCCTAATGGTAGCTGGTTCTTTGTTTAAAAAAAAAAAAAGTCAATTGTGTGACAAAAAACAAACCTTACAACCTACTGACATTAGGTTAAGTTTATGTTCTCAGTGCCCAACAGAAAATATTGACATAAAAAGCCTTTCATAAGATGACAGAAAATTGATGCCAAGTAATGGATAATTAGTGAAGACTTTAATTTTAATTATAAACATAAACAGGGGCAAACCCAGGGATATGCTGTTAAATGTTTAACAACCAGCACACTTTTAAGTTTAATCTTCATTATTTCATTATTTTTGTTATATATTCATTATCTTTCATTATTATCTTCATTATATATTCATTAACACTGTTTTGTCACTTTCTTATCTTAGACAATCAGAAAGACAATAAACCAAGCTCTTAATTTGTATCATCTTATTTAACAATTGGCTCTCCCAGAGCCTTTAGGAGCTGGTGTCAGGATACTCCTCAATGAAACCCCTCTTTTGAAGCACATGAATGGAGAAGAGGCACCCTTCACGTGCAATGTAATCCCACATTTCGCTAGAGAAGATAAAATCCATTCACAAAGGATTATGTACTGTGTTTCTGTAGACATACAATCTACAAGACCAAATTATACTTTGAATCATTTTGGGTAAGTTTTATTATACCAACTGACTTACAATAATAATAACAAGCTCAAACTATACCTGGACTTCTGCAAGCTCTTTCAAAATACAGAGTATACAGCGGCTAGGTAGCACAGTGAATAGAGCACCAGCCCTGGAGTCAGGATGACCTGAGTTCAAAGGCGGCCTCAGACACTTAACATAAAACTAGTCATGTGACCTTGGGCAGTCAACCCCAATTGCCCCTCCAAAAAGCAAACAAAAAAAAAAAGAAAAAAGAAGAAAACAATACTTGTAATTACAGAATATTAGAGTAGAAGTAACCAGAGACAGGCATACAAGCATGAGGCTTGATTTTGTATTGAAAGGATATATGCCATCTAACATCATTGTCTCTTGCTGTCACATTGTTTTTAACTTTGGATTTGCTTTCATTATTTTTTCTTTCTTTTTTTTTTTTTGCTTTTTGGAGTGGGGAGGGTAGGCAATTGAGGTTAAGTGACTTGCCCAAGGTCACACGGCTAATGTTAAGTGTCTAAGGCTGGATTTGAACTCAGGTCCTCCTGACTCCAGAGCCGGTGCTCTATTCATCGTGCCACCTAGCTGCCCCCTCATAAATTTTTTTTGATAAATAATTAATTAGCATTTGTTTTCTCTCACACCTACCTTTAATTAAAAAACAAAACAAAAGCACTGGTTATGTCCATAAAATATGTCTCATTCTGCACCCTAAGACCTACCTCTATTTCAGAAGAAGCCATGCTTCATCCTGGGGTCTCTGGAATTGTGGTTGGTCATTGTGTTGATGGGAGTTTTTAAGTCTTTCACCATTGTTTGTCTTTTTAACGTTGTTGTTATTGTTTAAATTGGTCTCCTGGTTCTGCTTGCTTTACTCTATATCAGTTATCCAGCTTCACTGGAATCATCTCATTTCATCATTTCTTATGAAAACTGTCTTCTATTATATTTATATATCATAAATTGTTCAGCCATTCCCCCCAGTTGATAGGGACCCCCTTTAGTTTCCAGTTGTCACTACAAAAGAGTTTTTATGATTTTTTTATACATATAAATTACAGTAAAACACATTATTATATTACTTAGGTAGTTTGTGGGATCTGACCCCACTGGCTAATCTCCTAAATAGATTTACTTTTTAAAAATTTACTTACTTGTATATATGATGTTTCCTTTCACAAAAATGTCATCTTCTTGAGGGCAGAAACTGATCCTCTCTTCGTAGAATCATAACCTTAGAGCTAGAAAGGACTTCAGAAGTCATAGTCCAACACCCTCATTTTACAGGTGGAGAAATTAAGGTACAGAGAAATTGAGTGCTTCGTCCAAGGTCCCACAGATAGAAAGCATCAGAGCTGAGATCTGAACCCAAGGTCCCAGATGTCAAATCTATCTTTGTACAGAGAAATGTCTAGGACTTAACAAGTATCTATTGCATGGATGAATCAATCTAGCCCATGTGTAAATTAAGGGATTGTTTTACAATAAGGAAACTGAGGCCCAGAAATGTCAAGAAATTTCCCTAACTTTACAGTAGCCAGCAGAGCCAGGGCAATCACTCAAGACTTGCAAATCAGTGCCATCTGCACTCCATTATGCCATAGCAGTGTTGCCTCCTGTCTTAAAAAACAAAGAGGCAAGAAGAAACAAAATGAACCCTGGCAAAGGGGCGGGCTCTGGAGCAATGGGGGTGCAAATCTTCTGCCAGAAATTGAAGAACCTTGGGATTTCTTAGAAGTAAACCCAAGTCCTTTAAGAAAAGTCTAACCAGACTTGTAACAGTTTTTCATGAAAGAGGAAAAGGTTGAATAAAACATTAGCTGCCTGTTTCTCTGCATCTGACACACAGATGAGTTTTACAGAGTCTGTGAAATAAATATTATGTTCTCCACTCTTCAGACCTCCCAAATTCATTTAAAATTGATGAATTCCTAGACTTGCATCCACCTGAAAAGTATCAGACCATCACAGAAAAGAAACTAGGGGAAACTGTTAAAAAAAAATCTTAAGAACAACAAAGCACCAAGACACAATGGCCTAGTCACAGAATTGTATTAAAAATCAAATTGTAACAACTGCTATCTAAAATTCCAGTAAATGCTTAATAAGCTTTTCCTGGAATTATTCCTGGAGTAGTTACTGTAGAGTTCTGAGACCCACCCATCATTATGGAGAGAGAAGGGGAATATCTCTGGACAATTCCAAACTCTTGGAGAGAAGTAAATGCCAGGACTATTCAGGAATCCTCTCTCTAGTATCTAGCTCCTTGAGGGCAGGGTCTGTCTCTCTTTTTACTTATATGTGTATTCCTAATGCTTAGGACAGTATCTTGCAAATTGTAAGTACTTAATAAATGCTTGTGGCCCATTCTTGCCTTCCCTTTAAACCTAAAACCCAATGTCAATTATAGTCATTATTATTACAATATTTGTTTTTCATACTCTGTCTAGGTTAGAGGTTGATACTGATCTACCAGGCTTAGTCCTCACAGCCGTCTTCAGGGGAACAATTCCTATGAATAAGAGGCCAGTCATTCCTACTGCCAAATGTGGGGCAGGCAAGCCAGGGTGGCTGAAACAGCAAGGCCCCCTGAGGGAGAGATAAGAGGCAGCATGTGCTAGGCAAGGCAGTTCCTCTCCCTTCCACCACCTCGACCATGATCTTCCCTCTGCCTCTGATGGAGACAGTCTAAGACCCCGAATTCAATAGCTGTGGGAATAGAAATGTGTCTTGCCCAATGCCCTCAGGCATCATCCTGAGAAGCAAACCTTGTAAAGATTCAGCCTGGCAAGTGCTCCTGAGAACCCAAAAGGACCACCAGAGATCTTAGTCCTGTCAAATCATTCAAGAACAGAAATTGGGGGCAGCTGGGTGGCGCAGTGAATAGAGCACTGGCCCTGGAGTCAGGAGGACCTGAGTTCAAATCCAGCCCCAACACTTGACATTATCTGTGTGATCTTGGGCAAGTCACTTAACCCCAATTGCCCTGCCTTCCCCCCTCCAAAAAGACAAAAAAAACCAAGAACAGAATTGATATGATTTTGTCAGTGGCAATGACATTAAAGAAGAGGCATTACCACCTGCTTTGGGCTTCACTCTAAGGACCATGAGACTTTCCCATATGACTTTCAGTTGAAACCTTCCATGTGTGTTGTCTCCCCCATTAGATTATAAGCTCCTTGAGGGAAAAGACTGACCTGCTTTTCTATCTGAATCTCCAGCACTTAGCACACTGCTTTGCACATAGTAAGTACTTAATGAACACTTCTTCATTCGTTTTTTGTTTTTTTTTTTGCTTTTTGGAGGGAGGGGAAGGCAGAGCAATTGGTGTTAAGTGACTAGCCCAAGGTCACACAGGTAATGTTAAGTGTCTGAGGCTGGATTTGAGCTCAGATCCTCCTAACTCTAGGACTGGTGCTCTATTCACTGCACCACCTAGCTGCCCCTCTTCATTCATTCTTATTAAAGATCTGATTATTTTTTCTTTTTTTTTTTAAGCAATTGGGGTTAAGTAACTTGCTCAAGGTTACACAGCCAGTTATTTCTGGGTGTGGTGCTGAGTATCAGGGCCTGGATTCGATCCCAGGTCATCCCGACTCTGGGGCAGGTGCTCTTACTCACTGTGTTACCTGGCCTCCCCTGATTATTTTTTTCTTGATAAAATGTAGACTGTGCAGAAGTAAAACTAACTGTAACTACTGAGTAGTATCAACACATTGCTTTTGTTCCCTATTTTGCTTGATTATTACAATAAGAATAAGAAAGCAAGAGTTGCCAGGTCCGTTTCCATTGAGAGTTTATTAAGGAACTCAAGATTGCAGATTACAGTAGAGATGAGATAAATATGTACACGTGTATACCTCTATGTGTATGTATGCATGTGTGTGAGTGAGTGTGTATGTATTTACCATGACCCCTAAGCCCTGATTGGAGGAAACAGTATAGAGCCACCCAAACATCCCATAACCTTTAAAGTAAGAAGCAGATCCTGCTTCTTATGGTGCTCCCAATCTCCTTCCTCTTCCCTAGTACACTATACTTAACAATCATTGGTCACCGCCATTTCATTTTGGAAGGACACAGATGTGTATTGACTTTTTTTCTTAAACACTAGCTGTTTACAACCTCTAGAAACATGAACTGAACCTTTATTTTAAAAATGTTTGTGGGGCGGCTAGGTGGCACAGTGAATAGAACACCGGCCCTGGAGTCAGGAGGTCCTGAGTTCAAATCTGGTCTCAGACACTTAACACTTACTAGCTGTGTGACCTTGGGCAAGTCACTCAATCCCAATTGCCCTGCCTTCCTCCCTCCAAAAAAAGCAAAAGAAAATAAAAATATTTGAGGAACTATGTAATTCATTGAGAATTTTCAACTTATTAAATAGAAAATTATGTAGTGTTAAGCTCGATTGCCTAACAATGATTAAATGTCCTCACTGTTATTCATGGTCATCTTCACTATTAATATTTCACTGGCATAATACTGTCTTAGTAATACTGATGTTTTATTAGTAACTGTAGTGCAGAATTATTGTCAAGAAGAAGTTATGCCCATAGTGATTGTGATTAAAAAAAAAATTTCAGATCCAGCAGGGTGCGCCAGATATCAACAATTCATCAGTGTCCCTGTCTACTGTGTGTTAAGGGGGAAAAAAATCCTCCACAAAGTCCTACTTAGAGGACTCATTGTAGTATGAGGCTGACCTTGGTGTTGTGAAGTTAGACCTCCAGAGCTAAAACTAGTTGCTTCTGCCATGTTGAAGAGGTTTTGAATGTTTCCTCAGCAACAGATTCCTATGGATCTCTAAAGACCTGCTTAGCTGAGTAAAGAGAAATTCATCATTGATCAGAAAACCAGTTGGTGATGAATTCTGATCATGTTGCTCCTCTATTCAATAAATTCCAGAAGTTCCTCACTGCCTCTAGATAAACTACACACTCTTCTGTTTAGTTTTTAAATCTCTTTCCAACCTATTTCCAAATTCATACAATATTTCCCCCCTATCCAGCACCCTAATATAGCAAAACTAATCATCATTTCTCACACATCACACTTCATCTCTTCCCTCCTTGCCTTTTAATTAGCTGGCTTCTTGTCTGGAATGCACCTCCTCCTCACCAACATTGCACAGAATCCATCTCTTCTTTCAAGAAGCATCTCAAGCACCTTGAAGCCTTACCTGATCTTCTCAAATGCTAGTGCCCTCCCTCTCCAACTACCATGTGGTTAACAATTTTCTATTTATTCTCCTTGTTCTTTGTCTCATTGAGATCTCCAATCTCTCTACCTCTCAGTTCTTTCCCAGCCCAACAGCCCTGGCTTGTCTACTACATGCCCTTCACCATCTTGACCTCTTCATTGGTAAACCAGTTAAACTCTACACTGTCCTTTTCTCTTGAGTCCCTTTCCCCCTATACTATTTGTAATCTTGCCCTGCCAAATGACAGCCTTTGATTGCTCTGATCATCTACTACCTTCTCTTCTACTCACATGATGCTGAATGAAGCTGAAGGAGGGGAAAAAACCATGCCAATTGGATTCACTACGAATTTACATTTCCCAATCTCAACTGGGCAATCAGTATAGTAAGGCAATCTTTTTAAACCTCCCTAATCAATTCACTGTTTCACCACAGAGCCTTTTTAAAACTTTTCTTCCCTTTTTAAAAAGTTATTCTACAGTTTATTGCATGGCTCTTATAAAATTACTATATAACTTCTCTCCAATTATCTTAACCTTATAGTAAGTTACTGTTCTTCTATTACATATCTGGTACATAATTATTGTACAATGTAGGAGTTTGACTGGTTTATTTGTAGGATGGCTGAATTGGCTTTTTCTGTCAGACTGCTAGACCCTCCCCAGGTATTGGACTTGAGACAAGTAACAGCCAATTGCATTTACTTACTAAAGATAAAGCTGATTGCTATTGGACAAATGTCACACATCAGATAAATGTGCCATTTCTGCCCAAATAATTCCCCCTGGTCCCAGAAATACCAGACTCTGAAATGTACAGGGGTATGGATGTAGTCAAAATTATTACCACCCAGTACCTCTTTTTTTTTCAAAGAAATCGGGGTTAAGTAACTTGCTCAAGGTTACATGGCCAGTTATTTTTGTGTGGGTGCCTAGTATGAGGCCGGAACTGATCCCAGGTCTCCTGACTCTGGGGCCAGCACTCTTACTCACTTTGCCACCTGGCCGCCCCTCACCCAGTACCTCTTAACAGTCATGGCTCTAGGTAGGGGCACTTATTCCCTCTTTAAACCTTCTATGGCTCTACTCTTCTTGTCTACCTTCTCAACTGAGAATCTTGCCACATGTTTCATTGAAAAAAAATGAGGCTATTCATTGGGAACTCCCTCTTATCCCCTCCTGTTTTGTATCACCCAGTTGCCTGTTGCCACTATCTCCTCCTTCATCTCTCTTTTATGGTCTTTCTTCTTGTTAAGGCAAACCCCTTCACATGTATATTCGATCTCATTCCACCCCATCTTCTTCAACAGATGGCCCCCTAAAAAACCCTCCATTTCTCATTAGTCTTCAATCTCATTCTGTCTACTGGCCTTTTCCCTACTGTTTACAAATGTGCCCATGTTTCCTCCATCCTCAAAATTAACTCTCTGCAGTCTGGCTTCTTGCTTCATTATTTAGCTAAAGCTGCTCTCTCTAAAATGATATATCAATAGTCTCTTTTCAAAAAAATTATTTACTTTTAGTTTACAACATTAAGTTCCACATCCCTTGAGTTTCTAATTTTCTCCCTCTTCCTCTCCTCCCCCTTGCCCCCCATGGCGGCATGCCATCAAATATAGGATCTACAAATACCTTCACATTAAACATTAGTCAAGTTGTAAAGAAGGATTATAACTAATGGAGTGAACCATGAGAAAGAAGAAACAAAACAAAAGAAAAAGAGAGAGAGCAAGTAGTTTGCTTCAATCTGCATTCAGACTCTGTAGTTCTTTCTTTGGATGTGGATGTCCCTTTTCATCATGAGTCTTTTGAAGTTGTCTTATAACCTTGCATTGCTGAGAGGAGCCCAGTCTATCAAAGTTAGTCATCACACATATGATGTGTCTGTAACTGTGTGCAAAGTTCTTCTGGTTCTGCTCTCCTCACCCAGCATCAGTTTATATAAGTATCTCCAGGTTACTATGAAGTTTGTCTGCTCCTCATTTCTTTTAGCACAGTAGTATTCCATTACATTCATATACTACAACTTGTTTAGCCACTCCCCAATTGATGGACATCCCCTTGATTTCCAGTTCTTTGCCACCACAAAAGGAGCTGCTATAAATATTTTTGTATATATGGGTCTTCCTTCCACTTGTATGATCTCTTTGGGATATGGCCCCAGAAGTGGTATTGTTGGGTCAAAGGGTATGCATATTTCTATAGCCCTTTGGGCATACTTCCAAATTGCTCCCTGGAATGTTTGAATCAGTTCACAACTCCACCAACAATGCATTAGTGTTCCAATTTTTCCACATTCTCTCCAGCATTTATCATTTTCCTGTTTTGTCACCTTAACCAATCTGATTGGTGAGATGTGGTACCTTAGAGTTGTTTTGATTTGCATTTCTCTAATCAGTAGTGATTTAGAGCATTTTTTCATATGCTTATAGATATTTTTAATTTCTTCCTCTGAAAACTGCCTGTTCATATCCTTTGACCATTTATCAATTGGGGTCAATAGTCTCTTAATTGCCAGATCTTATGGCCTTTTCTCACATATCCTTGTTGACCACTGCAGTCTTTGACATTGTCAATCACCCTGTCTTTTCCTTGATACTCTCTTCTCTCTAGGTTTCTGTGATATTGTCTTGGTTCTCCTCCTACCTGCCTGACTCTTCCTCAGTATGCTTCACTAGAACTTCATCCATATCATACCTGATAATGGTGAGTGCCTCCCAAGGTTCTGTCCTGGAGCCTCTCCTCTTCTTCTTCTATAATATTTAACTTGGTGATCTCATCAGCTCCCATAGATCCAGTTATCTTCTCCATCTTCTCTATCACCTCTTGCTTGACCTTCAGTGTTTCATCCCTAACTGCTTATTAGACATCTATCTATAACCAGATGTCCAATAGATATCTGAAACTCAACATATCCAAAATTGAACTCACTCTTTCTACCTGCCTCATAAGTTCCATATTACTACAAATTACTATTCTCTTAGTTACTCAGGCCTAGGTTTCTCCCACCTAGGTATCATCCTCAATTCCTCACTGTCTCTTACCCTACCACGTCATATTCAATCAATTGCCAAGTCCAGTAGATTGCATATGTCCCCCTTCTCTCCTCTGACACAGCCCCTCTGATTCAAACCCTCATCCCCTCATGCCTAGACTATTTAAATAGCCAGATGATTGGTTTCCCTGACTCAAGCCTCTCACCATGCCAGTTCATTTTCTACTCACATGAAAATGATCTCCTTAAAGTACAGGTCTAAGGCACTCTCTCCCCCTATTCAGTACACTTCAGTGACTGTCCGCAAAATAAAATAAAAAATCCTGTTTGGCTTTTAAAGACATTAATACCCCGACCCCTTCCTACCTTTTCAGTCTTCTTAATCTTAGTCCTTTCAATGTGCTCTGCAATCCAGTGACACTGGCCTCTTTGTTGTACCTCAAATAAGACCTTCTATCTTCCAACTCCAATCTTTTTCACTAGTTGCCCTCATTCCTATAATTCTCTCTTTTCACATCCACCTCCTGGCTTCCTTCGGGCACAGCCAAAATCCTGCCTCCTATAGGAAACCTTTCCTCATCCCCCCCCATCACGCTAGTGCTGTCTCTCTAAAGTTAGATCCAATGTACCCTGTATATATAACTTTTGTACATAATTTTGTGCATGCTGTCTCTCCCCACCCCAGTCCCACCAGGCTGTAAGCACCTAGAGAACAGGGACTGGGTTTCTTTTTTCTTTTCACTTTCTTTGTATCCCTGAAGCTTAGCAGTTTGTGACCTATAATAAGCACTTAGTAAATGCTTGTTAACATGATGAATATTCTTAACATATCTATTTGTTGCTTTCCCTGTTAGATTATGAAGTTCCTTACACATATGAATTGTTTGTTCCTTGCATTTGCATCCCTAGCACCTAACTGTATTAGCAAGCACCCTAGCATACCCAGGATGGCCTGCTATCTTTGATAGAAGGTTCTTTGATCTGCTTTATGAAGGAAAGACAACTTGAAAGGAGTCAACAATCCTACTTTAATTAAAGAAAGAAGTGAGTATAGAAAATACGAGCAGAGAAATTAGCACAAAGATCAACAGACAGGGCTCCAGCTGTCTGAGTAAATCAATATTACTATACACTTTACATACATCACTGGATCGAGGGGGCACAGACATCTAAGCAGTCAAGGGACTCTGAACAAACAGCCACTCAGAGTCTCTACCAGGAAATCAAAAGATCCTTCTCATGAGCAAACACCCAAAGCAAAATACCAACCTCCCAGAATATATAACTAAGACTCAGCTCCTGATTGGCTCAGAGTCAGATGGCACTAAACCCACGTGACTTAACACAACTGTGAATTATCAGGGTTCAAAGGTGATTAATACTTTAGATGTTTACAGTTAGCCTGAACCTGGGAAATTGAACTCCAGGGAAAAAAAAGGAACCAAAAAATCCCACTTTGCTTATGCTTACACTAACATAGTGCCTGCCCTATATAGTAGGCAATTAATAAATGCTTGTTAATTGGCTAATTGAATTCTTTGACCATGGTAACCCATAAAACAAAGAAAAGTATAAAATGACACTCATTTCTGTGCAGCTCCCTTCTACTTCAGCAATAATAGTTACAGAGTTGGGGGGGAAAGGGCAGATAGTGCTAAGCACCACACATTTGTAGAACATTCATGAATATCCATTTATCTATTAATACTCTCAATGTGAGATACTTGTCCATTGAGCATCAAAACATACTACTGGAAGAAATGAATTCTAGTAAATCATCTCTTTCTTATTACAAATGAAACCAGAAGTCATTATCAAGCTGCCTCTAAATCAAAGGATAATTAACAGGTTCACCTTGGAGATCCTAATAAATTAGTTGGCTCAGTTATTTTTATCATGTATCCAAAAGCTATAAGAAACATTATTATGAGATATTTAGTCATCTAATCTTACTATGCTTGTGACAAGTGTTTTTTTTTCATTTTTTAAATGCTTTATTAACTTCTGATTTACATCATTAATTTCCACCAGATTTTGAGTTACAAATTTTCTCCCCATTTTTCCCCTACCCACCACACCAAAATAGCAATCCCACAGGATATCCCCTCCTCCAATTTGCTCTTTCCCATATCTTCTCCCATACCACCTTAGACTTTTCCAGTAGGGCATGGTGGATCTCTATGCCCTAGTGCCTGTATATGTTATTTCCCAATTCCATGTAAAATAGTATTAATAATTTTATATATATACCGTGTTTCCCTGATAATAAGACCTATCCCGAAAATAAGCCCTCCCCTTGCTGTGTAAGATTCCTCTAAAATAAGCCCTCCCCTGAAAATAAGCCCTATTGAGATTGCTACTGTAGCGAAGGTGATCCCCTGCACTACACGCTACATTACGGTACCCTCTGTATGTACTGTCCCCCCCTCCCCCGTGAAACGCACGCCGCGCTCCAAGCTGCATCCAATCAGAGCTGCAGCAGTGAGCGCGTCATCCTGTTCTTCCCCAGTGATTTGCTTATTGAATAAAGGTACATTTTTTTGTTCACATTTACCTGTTTATTAAAATTGCTGTCAATGTTCATTAAAATAAGCCCTCCCCTGAAAATAAGCCCTCTGGTGTTTTTCTGTCCAAAAAAATTAAGACAGTGTCTTATTGTCGGGGAAACACGATATATATATAATTTTAAACATTTGATTTTAAAACTTTGAATTCCAAATTCATTCCCTTCCTTCCTTGTCACCCACCCTTACTGGGAAGATAAACAGCTCAGTATAGGTTGTACATGTGTAGCAGATGCAAAATATTTACATAGTGGATATATTGTGAAAGACTGACTATATTTCCCTCCCTCCTATCCCACCACCCACTTGTTCTATTCTCTACTTTGATCCCATCCCTTTTCAAAAGTGAATGCTTCCAACTTCCCTCCCCGCCAGCCTACCCTCCCTTCCATCATCCCCCCTCTCATCCCCTTCCCCCCTACTCTCCTGTAGGGTGAGATACCCTATTTAGTGTGTATGTCATTCCCTCCCCGAGTCAAATTCAATGAGAATAAGGTTGACCCATTCCCTTTTGCCTTCCTATTCTTCCCCTCCATTGTAACCATTTTCCCTTGCCTCTTCTATATGAGATAGTTTACCCCATTCTGTCTCTCTCCATCTCCTCTCATTATATTCCTCTCTCACCTCTTAATTTCACCTTTTAAGTATCATCCCTTCCTGTTAAATTGGTCCTGTGCCCTCTGTGTATACCTGTAAACATATATACACACATTCACATATGTATTCATATGCCCGTATACCCTCTGATATAGACATATATATGATATATATATAGATCTATATGATATAGAAATATATATATATTTCTATTCCCTTCAACTATTTTCATACTGAGAAAGCTTTCATCAGTTACAATGATCATTTTTCCATGTAGGAATGTTAATAGTTCAACTTTGATAAGTTCCTTATGATTTCTTTTTCCTATTTACCTTCTCAAGCTTCTCTTCTTGTATCTGAATGTCAAATTTTCTATTCAACTCTGTTTTCATTAAGAATGCTTGAAAGTCCTCTATTCCACTGAATGACCATATTTCCCCCTGAAATATAATACTCAGTTTTTCTGGGTAGGTAATTCTTGGTTTTAATCCCAGCTCCTTTGCCCTCCAGAATATCATATTCCAGGCCCTTTGATCCCTCAGTGTAGAAGCTGCCAGATCCTGTGTTATCCTGATTGTGTTTCCACAATATTCAAATTGTTTCTTCCTGGCTGCTCGTAATATTCTCTCCTTGATCTGGGAATTCCAGAACCTGGCTATAATATTCCTAGGAGTTTTCTTTTTGGGATCTTTTTCACACAACGTAACAATATAGCACAACATGACACAACACAACAGCACAACATAACATATCAACAACACAACACAACGTAACATAACATAACATAACATAATGTAATATTCCCTTGACTATAGTTTGTCCCTATGTTGGTTTATCCTACACATGGCTGCCGATGCGGTTTTCCTAAAGCATGGGTATAAGCATGTCATCTCTCCTACGTAATCAACTTCAATATTACTTCTAGGATCAGATATGAACTCCTCTCTTTGACGTTCAAAGCTCTTCACACCTAGACCTTTCATATATTTCTAGTTTTTAAATTTATTACTCCCTTTTAGGAGGCAGCTAAATGGTACAGTGGACAGAATTCTGGGCCTGGATGTTGGGCATAAAAGGAGCTAGACAGAAGATTCCCAAGACTAAAATTGGAAGTGGATTTTATTGCTGCAGGACTGATGGGGTCACATACCCAAATCAGACAGTAAATTGGCATGAACAATATGCCAGTTTTTAAAGAGATTACAATAGTCAGGTTACATAAACTGAAACTACAATCAGTGATTAGTCAGTGTATATTTGAATTTTCCCTCACATTTTCCCCAGGCTGAGGTACAGGGAACCCAGAATGGGTGGAGATGGGGTGGGGGGGGGAAGGGAAGAATGGAGCAGGGATATTACCCTAGGCTGAACCCCCCACTCATGGATCAATTAGGAGAGGGAAGGGAGGGGTAAAAGTGATGCTAAAATGCCTGCTTACAGATCAATGGAAGGGAAGGGAAGGTGGAGTTGTTGCTTACAGATAAATTAAGGGAAGGGAAGGTGGGATTGTGCTCAACATTCCCTACTCTTTTTTTGTAGGTATGTCAAACCTTTGACATGACTGGGACCACATCATCTAGGTTATCCAATTCTGTTTCCAAAGGATGGTAGTGGGGGTCCCTGACAATTAGCAATTTAATAGTTAATAGGGACTTCCTATAATCAAGGCCATAATCTCAAGGAAGGGGAGGGGTCCACATTTTTCCATCAGTCCTCTAGTTGAATTTCTCCAGGAAAGAAGCTGTCCCAATAGAGGTCTGGTCCGGATTCTTGGGAAAGCTGTCTGTATCTGATGTCGTCTTTTTCAGATTCCAAGGCTCAGGGGATGATCCTTATATGACTAGAGTTCAAATGTACAATATAAGAGCTTCCAGAAACATGATTTTACATGTAAAAATCCAGTTTTTAACCATGCAAGACTAGGTTCAAACAAATAGTTCAGTTTTCTTAGCCACACAGGGCTAGGCTCAGTTAATACAATGAGATTTTCCTCACAATTTTACAAAATGACATAATTACATTAAGTCAGGTACCTGTCACCAAGATAACCAAGAAAACTTACATACAAACTATACAAGAATCATAATTAACACACAATTCCTTGTATCCCAGTGACCTATTTCATTTAAGCAACACTTTTAAATCCTTGATGCCTCATGTAGTTACAGAATCTAAAAAGGAGTTTTGCTTCTCCAGTTCAGATCTAGAGATGACCAGATAATTTTGACTTAATATAAATTAGTACAATTACTTAAGATTAGTGCCATATTTTGAAACCACGGAGAATTTTCAATTTATTTATTCTTTGCTATCTACCTTTCCTAAATCCTGTACCTGCTTTAGGAGTCCTTCAAAATATGAAAAAACCTTTTTTTAAAAAAATTGATTTCATCGGCTCTTTGTAAAATTATCAGACAGCTGCATTAACAAATTAACATTAGCTTCACACTTGCCACTATCTTATACAATCCTTAAATCCAAACCTCTGATCTTATTCCCAAACATGCTCAAATCATGAATTCACATAATAGGAAATTTTCAAAGCCAGTTTTATGCATCTGGATTTAATCCTAGTTGTCATCTAGCCTGAGCCTGTTGCTCTCCTCAAACTTCACTATTCTGGTCAATCAGGCATCTATTTCATTACTTTTTGCCTTATTACTAATCATCTCCTTCTTTGAAGGATGTTATCTCTATATTTATTCATTTATTTGGCCCTGAATATTACTTCTCAGTGAATTTGCTATAGAATAAGAGAGGGACAAAGTCAAACCTTGCCAGAAGGAAAACTTCCTTAGCCTTGTTTGATTCCAGGCATGAGTCATCTCCACTAGTCATTCAGGTAGTCACCAGATGCTGAAAGCAAGGCTTAGGCATAAATAGGTGGGAGGTTTCCTTTTCAGAAAGAAAAGGCACAATTGGGAAAGTCAGAGAGATCCCACCTGGGCAGTGTCTGAGGTCATCCCTAAACTTTTCCAAGCACAGACATCCACCTTGAACAGTTCGAAGCCTGCAGCCTCTGCCATCCCATTATCAGCTTTTATGATGACTCCTGTAATCAAGGCTTAGAAGAATAGTAAAATTTACATTCCTTCAAATTATTAAATAGCAAATAAATATGGACTAGTGTCCTTCAGATAGGGCCATCTAAAATTTGATTGAGCTATTAATTACAAACTCAAGTTACAAATCTTTCTGCCTTCCCAAAACTTCCTCGTGCTCTCTCAGCATACTTCCAAAACTGATATCAACTATCTAGAAACAGGAGGGGCTGGATGAACCCCATTTGTCCCCTAACCTTCTTATCTGCTTTGTTCAGCTTTTCATAAATATATTTTAGAGATAGTTTGAATTAACCTGGTGTTAGAAATGGTATCTTTTCTTTTCTCTCTTTTCTCTCAACTTAAGTAACTCTGATTAACCTAAATATAAAAATGGTATCTTTCTTTTCTCTCAACTAAAGTAACTCTGATTAACCTAAATATCAGGTACCCAAGTACCCCATCATTCCAAACACCTGATCATTCCCCCCCTTAAACAGCTGGGACCCAAAATCATTTGGGTAGATCTGTCTCTGTTTCATATGGGGCTAGATCTGTAGCCAGAGGCTAAAATGTGGCTGAAGCCAGGTGCTGCCCACAAATTGTTTTCTGGGACACCTAAGCCCTCATTTCCATATTCTAGGTTTTACAAAACTTAGAAGAGGATTCACAAGGTCTTTTCTTCACATAATTACCAATAAGTAGTTTTTCCCAAGCATGCTATTGTAAATACTTGATTTATGAATTGAAACTTTAAAAAAGTGTATGATTTCTTAAATTACAACATTTCAGAATATCATAACTGATACTCTGACATGGTCAGAGTACTTCACCATCATTTTCTTGTTCTTCTGACAGTATAATTCTTAATTTAACAGCATTTAGAGAATGAGAAACTGCTTCTATTATAACATTCATAATACCAATGTTTACCAGTAACAATATCAGAAGCAATTATGATGTACCTAAATTTAAACTTCAAACCAAAATCAAGTAATTACCAATCTGGTGATCTTAATTTAGTAATTTCCAAATTGCTTTGCACAGAAAATCGTTCATCCCATAACCATTGACACAAACCTCACACCTAAGAAAGATTTCACCTAAGGTTGACAAACATAATAATTATAAAATAAACCTTCAAATATGAGAATTTCCTAAAATTAATTTGGTGTTAAAATGCTCTTAATATAAATTTCCCAAGACATTGTATATCATATATCTATATCCTTAGATGACTCAACAGCTTCAGAATAGTAATAAGAATTTTTAAAATTTTTCCATAATTCATAATTTTTCCAAATTACATAATTTAGCCAAAACCTTAAATGAAATATCAACATTATTATTACCTGTTTGTAACCCAAATATAAGTTCTAAATTAACAAATTTTATAACACAAAAACCTAATACACATGCAATACGAAATTATTTTTTTAAATAGGTGTAATACTATTCCTACTTCAAAAATGTTTCTTAAGTTCACTTAGCTAAATAGACTTTTAAAAACACAATACAGTCTCAGAAAGATGGCAACAAAATAACAATGAATATCAAATGACTTATACAATAGTTGACTTTATCAATTCTGGCATGGATTCAAAGTTAGAGAGATACCAACATATGCCAGTCATTGTATTTTACAATCAAGTGTTTCAGTAACTATATTAATTTTCCTTTTTCAAATTCAAGGAGCAAGTCAAGCTGAGATAGCAAAAAACTTCTTTCTTTTAAGCAATCCCAATATCCTATTTCAAATTTCTTAATGATTAATTCTCAGAATTTGCGAAGATATTTTGTAAAGAAATTGTAAATTTCCCAAATTAAAATTTTCTAATTATTACAACAGGGAGAATTTTGGTGGACCTTTTGAAAGTGAGCTTTGAGTCTGCCAATCTCAAAGCTCCACACTTAATTGGCTTTAATTGGTCAAGCAGGAGATCTAGCCCTCTTGCTTCTTTGATCCGAGGCCAGGAGGGATTCCCAAAGAGGGGCCCACCTCAACACCTTCCCAATGCTCACTGTGGAGGGGAAGGGCCAGCATAGTAAAAAGTTTTGCTGTTCACCCCCCTTTTGAGTTTTTTTTTTAAGTCACATGAGGCTGATCTAGGAGGAGAGCCTGGTATTGGATTAGACAGGAGTTAGAGAGCCATAGGGCAGGACTGCCATGGAGGAAAGTCTCCACAGAATGCGGAGATGGAAAGAGGCTGGCCCAAGGAAAACTCATCAGCTTCCCCAACAAGGAGGGCTGTTGCAGCAAAGGCTTGGAGGCAAGGTGGCCAACCTGCAGTCACTGAATCTAGATGTTTGGAAGGATAGGCGACAGGGCGGCACCAGGAGCCCAGGGTTTAGGGGAGGACTCCTTTTAGCCACTCCATTAGATTTAGCAACAAAAAGATGGAAAGGCGTGGAAATATCAGGTAGGGCTAAGGCAGGTACTGAGGCCAAGGCGGCCTTAAGGGTATCAAAAGCCTTTTTGCTCTGGGCCAGACCAAGAAAGGGGCCCAGCTTCAGCAGTGGCAGAATAAAGAGGTTTCACAATTTCAATGCAAAACCCAAAATCCAGAGCTGACAGTTACCTACTGTACCCAAAAATTCTGGAAACTTGCTTTCTTGTTTGTTTTGTTTTTTCTAGTCTTTGGGGTTGGTAAGTCTAGAATGGTTTGGATTCGGGAGGGGGAAAGGTATTGAGTGCCCCCAGAGAGAATGTAACCAAGATAGGTGACTTGAAATAAACAGATTTGGGCTTTCTTAGAAGAAACTCAGTAACCCAAAGAGAGAAAGAAGGTCGGAGGTGGCAGATAAATAAGCGCTTTCAGTAGGTGCCACAAGGAGGAGGTCATCAACATACTGAAGCACAATGTGAAGGGGGAACCAGGCTAAGGGTGAGAAAATCCTGGGCCCCGTCAATTGATGAGTGCTAGAACCTCTGGAGTGGGGCAACGTTGCTCCAGAGGATTTTTTTTCTGGGGCATTCATTTTTCCAATGGCCTAACTCTTTTTTTTCTTTTTTGGAGGGCAATTGGGGTTAAGTGATGTGCCCAAGGTCACACGGCTAGTTTTTGTGTTAAGTGTCTGAGGCCAGATTTGAACTCAGGTCCTCCTGACTCCAGGGCCAGTGCTCTATTCACTGCACCACCTAGCCACCCCCAATGGCCTAACTCTTTGAAGTAGGTGCATTGGTCCCTCAAAAGAAGGGTGTGGGTACCACACGGTGTAGGCCCCACTCGGGTACCCCATTTGGGAGTCTGAGGTGCAGCTACAAGACCCAGGAAAACTTCTTGTCTGCTTTATCATAGGGACTGTCCCTGTTGTCATAAACCTTTTGAGCCATTTCTACCAGCTGGGATAGAACCATGCCCTCAAAGCCCTCCTGTTTCTGGAGTTTATTCCCTTCGGGGAAGGATGACTGAAGCAGAAGAGGGTTCTTCTGGGGGCTGGTAGTTTGCCCCAGTCTGGGTGGGGGGGGGGTGAAAAGGGGCAGAAGGGAGGTTGGAGGCCCCATGAAGTGAGGAGAAGAGGCGAGGGAGGGGATGGAGGGCTGTAAGGCGCTGGGAAGTTATGTTCCTCATTGTGATCTTGTAGGGTTTTTGTGGAGGGTTTGTCTTAGGAGTACCCGAGAGCATGTGGGCCACCAGGATTGGGTGCCCCTTTGGAAAGAACAGTTCCTAAGCCAGGGAGGGGGATCGGTGACGAGATCTAGCCAGACATCAATATAAGGGAACTGGTCTGGATGTCCTGGATTCTCTGTGACCACCCAACACACTGATGGGATAATCTGCTTGTTGAAACTTCCCTGAGGGGGCCAGCCCACCCCAAACGTGGGCCACCCATTCATACAATAAGAAATGAGTTTCCTCTTCTTCAAGGGGACCCCATATTCTGCCCCATCCTGATAGGCTACTTTAAAATGGCTTAGTATGCAACCCAGGGGAGTTTTTGATGTACTGGTTGAACCTCCCATGTTCTAGGATGAAAAGACAAACAGTTTAGTCTTATAAACAAACATATCTTCCCAGTGGAAATCAGAAAAGCTCCCTTGGAGGTGCTCATCTGATAGCCACTCGAATTACCTGTTTTGCAGAATAAAAACAGGGAGGCTTTAAGCAAATGAGCTCAAGACAAAACTTTAGGAACATATGACGAATACCAACAAACAATAGTACCTAGCTGCTTGTTCGATTCCCACAGATTCTGAACAGGAAGAAAATGAGCTCAAGCAAGCATAGGACACATAAAAAAACATACAAACATTAACCAGAATACTGACAGTCAAGAGGCTCAACGTCTCAAAGCTTCCCCAGGGGAGATGAAAAATGGTCACGTCTAGCCCTCCCTGCTCCAGAACAGAACCAGAATAGATTTTTACTCACCCCCAAACTGGAGGTCCTGGGTCCACAAAAGCCCGAATGAGGAGAAAGTCGGACTCAGGAGGCAGATGCAATCTTTCCCTCCTTGAGACCTGGGGCTCTGGAATGTCATCAGGGACTAGCCCCCCTAGGGATCGGGGAGAGCAGATGCCTACCTCTCAAGGCCAAGAGCTCTTCTTATTCGGGAATCTTTGTGGTACCACAGAACACTACAGATCTCACTGGGGCCTCCAATTTATGTTGGGCATAAAAGAGCGAGAGAGAAGATCCCCAAGATTAAAATTGGAAGTGGATTTATTACCGCAGGACTGCCGGGGTCACATACCCAAATCAGACAGTAAATTGGCATGAACAGTATGCCTGTTTTTAAAGGGATTACAATAGTCAGGCTACGTAAGCTGAAACTACAATCAGTGATTGGTTAGTGTATATTTGAATTTTCCCTTACAGTTTTCCTAGAGAAAAACAGGGAACCCAGAATGGGTGGAGATGGGGAAACACCCAATAAGGGGTTAGGGGGGGCAGGGTATGGGGAAGAATGGAACAGGGATTTTACCCTAGGCTGAAACCCCCACCCACGGATCAATTAGGAGAGAGAAGGGTAAAGTTATGCTAAAATGCCTGCTTACAGATCAATGGAAAGGAAGGGAAGGGTAAAGTTATTGCTTACAGATCAATTAAGGGAATGGAAGGTGGGGTTGTGCTCAACACTTTTAAGACTCAGCTGAAGCATCACCTCCTAAAAGGAGACTTTCTTTATCCCAACAGCTGCCAATGCCTTCCCCTCTAAGGCTATTTTTCATCTACTCCGTATTTATCATGTATGTACCTATTTATGTATATGTTATCTCTCCATTAAAATGTAAAGTTCTCTAGGGCAGGACTTCTTAAACTTTTTCCACTAACTACTCTTTGTTGGCACTGAGTGGTCTGAGGGCATGTGTAGTGTAAAGAAGGCAAGTTATGTATTCAGAACTGAGGCTGCAGTGAAACTGCAGGATCTCTGCCAGAAACACCTCAAATTCATTACAAAGTTGATTTTTAATTCGTTTTTGGTCATTCACAAACCTTTTACTGTTGCCAAATTTTTTTCAACCCCAGTTGTGACCCACAGTTGAAGAAGCTCTGTCTAAGGGAACCACTTGTGGTTTTTTATTTATACCTAGTGCTCTGTATGGTGCCTGGAATATAGCAATTGCTTAATAAATTCTTGATTGACTGTTAGAACAAGTTTATATCCATTATGTCTTTTTTTTGGAGGCAGTTGTGGTTAAGTGACATGCCCAGGGTCACACAGCTAGTGTCTGAGACTGGATTTGTTTTCAGATCCTTCTGACTCTTGGCTGGTACTCCATCCACAGTACCACCCAGTTGCCCCTCTATTATATCTTTCAAAGATTCTTGTTTAATTTTGATGGACTGTTCATGGGGTAAGAAGAAGGAATATACTGATGGACAGTCCATGTGTTTCACTGGTATCCTTGTGATATTATAAGAGTAACAGTGAAGCCCTCAGCATGTTGGATGCATTCTCTGTGGAACCCTTATGGGAGAATGAAGACAAGACATGCAAAGGCTAGGTAGGCATAGTGAGATTGTGAGCAGCATCTTGGGAGGTAACATCAAAATCTAAGAGAACACAACCTTTTGAGTCTTTGAAATGAAACTGATGGAATGTATCATGATGGAGAAGGCCCTGATCCCCTTCACTCCTGGATTATTGCAATAGCCCCTGGTAGATCTGCCTACCACTGGTCTGTCTCCTACTCCAATCCTTCAGATTCAGCCACTACAGTGATTTTCCTAAAGCACAGGTCTGACCATGTCACTACCCCCTGACTCAATAAACTCCAGTGGTTCCCTATTGCCTCCTGGAACAAATACAAAATGTTCTGTTGGGCATTCAAAGCCCTTCACAACCTAGCCTCCTCCGACTTTTCCAGTGTTCTTACACCTTCCTCCCCAACTCACCCTCTTTGATTCAGTGACACTGACCTTTTGGCTGTCCCCTGAACAAGATGCTCCTTTTGGGTAAATGTAGGTAAATATAAAAGCTCTGGGAATTTTCTTTGGCTGTCCCCCATGCCTGGAACATTCTGGCTCCTCAGCTCTGACTACTGACCCTCTTGACTTTAAGTCACAACCAAAATCCCTCCTTTGATTAGAAGCCTTCCCCATACCCTCTTAATTCCAGTGCCTTCCCTCTGTTAATTATTTCCTATTTATCCTACATATAGCTTGCTTTGCATGTATTTGTTTGCTTGTTGTCTCCTCTAATAGATTATAGACTCCTTGAGGTAGGAACTGCCTGTTGCCTCTTGCCTATTGCTATTGCTGCCTATTACTATCCCCAGAGCTCAGCACAGTGTCTGGTACATAACAGGTACTTAATAAATGTTGATTGATTGGAAAGAAGTCTGGAGTTGGAAATAGAGAGTCTGACCATGGGCAAGTCCCTTCTCCTCTCTGGGACTCAGTTTCCTCATATGTAAAATAAGAGGATCAGATCCCCACGATTTTAAAATCTCTTCCAACTCTAAATCTGGTCTTATGTTTGCATTCCTCTGAGTTTCCCTAAGTAATATTTTTGACATGACCTTGCATAAACACCATTTACCCTGAAGCCAGGAATGTCTCTCTCTGTCCCCACCCCATAGTCTGCATTTCTTAAGATGAAACAGGAAATTACTTCAAGAATATGCTTGGAAACATTTATTTTAAAAACTGCTCATATGAAGGTAGTTTTTCATTAATATTTTCCAAGGGGGATAAAAAAGCAAATAATGACTAATTCTAGTAGATCTCAAACAAGAAAGACATTTTTTTAACTGTATTTAAGGCAATTGTACCTAAATGCTCATTTTATTGATAATAATGAATAGATAATATTCATATCACACTTTAAGGTTTGCAAAGTAATTTGTAAATATTATATCATTTGAACCTTACAACAACCCTAGGAAACAGATGCTGTTATTAACTTCATTTTACATATGAAGAAACTGAGGCATGCAGAGATTAAGTGGCTTGCTTGGAGTCACATAGTTAGTGAGACTGGATTTGAACTGAGGTCTTTTCTAGGTCCAATGATCCATCCATCGTTCCTTTGTGTCTGTAAAGGTAGTAGCTCTACTCCACCCACTTCCTCCATTATTCTAAAGTCTCAGTAGGGTAGGGAGTACTCCTCTACTCACCTCCAAGTCCTTCCTCTTGTTAACTTCCTGGAAAGGAATCTTTTGACTGTTTTTGCTATATAGGGGCTCTGAAAACAGCTAGTGATATGTGGTTAGAAGAAGTCGAGATCCAACCCTAGAGAATGATATTTAAGATTGGGAAGTAGGTGAGAAAAGTTACAAAAATGTTTAATCTCTTTGACCTAGAATTACTAGTATTGTGCATATAATACAGTGAAGCCAAAAACAAGATCTCTATATATCAAAAGATTCATAGCGCCAATCTTGGTGTTGGAGAAAAAAAATGATCAAATGCACCTCCCTCCTTTGGGTAGAAAGGTGGGAGATCATTGGTGGAGAATGCTACATATATTATCAGATATGGTCACTGTGTCTATTGCTTTTACTTAACTGCTTTTTTCTTTGTTACAAGTAGGGGCTCAGGGGGGTATAGAGGGAATGAACAATGGGAAAGAGGTAAAACAAAACCAAACAAGAAAAAGAAAAAGATAAGGTAGTTTGCTTCAATCTGGATTCAAACTCAGTTCTTTCTAGTTCTTTCTCTGGACGTAGACATCCTTCATAATGAGTCTTTTGGGGTTGACTTATAACCCTGCATTGCTGAGAAGAGTCCAGTCTATCAAAGTTGGTCGTCAAACATACATTGTATCTGTAATTGTGCACAAATTTCTCCTGGCTCTACTCTTCTCACTTAGCATCAGTTGGTATAAGCCTCTCCAAGTAAATATGAAGTCCATCTGCTCCTTGTTTCTTATAGCACAATAGTTTTCCATTACATTCATATGCCACAACTTGTTCAGCCATTCCCCAATTGATGGGCACCCCCCTTAATTTCCAATTCTTTGCCACCACAAAAAAGAGCTGCTATAAATATTTTTGTACATATGGGTCTTCCTCCCACTACTTTCATGCATTCTTGGTTAAAAAAATCGCAGTTGAATAGAAAATTTGACATTCAGGTACAAGAAGCAAGAGAAGCATGAGAAGGTAAACAGGGAAAAGAAATCATAAGGAACTTATCAAAATTGAACTACTTACATTCCTACATGGAAAAATGATAATTGTAACGTATCAAACTTTTCTCAGTATGAGAATAGTTGAAGGGAATATAAATATATATATATATGTATACATACATAGATATGTCTATATAGGAGGGCATATGGGCATATGAATACATATGTGAGTAAGTATATATGTGTACAGGTATACATAGACAGAGGGCACAGGACCAATTGAACAGGAAGGGATGATACTAAAAAGGTGAAATTGAGAGGTGAGAGAGGAACATAATGAGAGGAGATAGGTAGAGACGGAATGGGGTAAATTATCATATAGAAGAGGCAAGGGAAAAGTATTACATTGGAGGGGAAGAAGTGGAAGGCAAAAGGGAATGGCTCAACCTTAATCTCATTGAATTCGGTTTAGGGAGGGAATGACATACACACTAAATAGGGTATCTCACCCTACAGGAGAGTAGGGGGGAAGGGAATGAGAGGGGAGATAATGGAGGGAAGGGCATGTTGGGGGGGAGGAAAGTTAGAAGCACACACTTGAAAAGGGACAGGGTCAAAGTAGAGAACAGAACATGTGGGGGCAGGATAGGATGGCGGGAAATATAGTCAATCTTTCACAATACATCCACTATGGAAATGTTTTGCGTAGCTACACTTGTACAACTTACATTGAATTGCCTATTATTATTATTGTGTGCAACTGGGAAATAAGATATACAGGCACTGGGGTACAGAGATCCATCTTGCCCTACCGGAAAGTCGGAGGGATGGGGGAGGATATAGGAGAGAGCAGATTGGGGGAGGGGTATATAGTGGGATCGCTGTTTGGGGGTGATAGGTAGGGGAAAGACAGGGAGAAAATTTGTAACTCAAAATCTTGTGGAAATGAATGATGTAAACTAAAAATAAACATAAAATTTAATTTAAAAAAAAGTGTCATCATGCACAGCAGTCACACCCCTAAAAACCATCTCAGCAGATGGGTTAGCCCAGGGTGAGGATGACCAGCAGGCCTGAAGCCTATCAGTGAGTGTGTGTGGGGGGGAGGCGTCTGCCTCAAGCATGTGAAGACATCCCAGGCAGGATGGGAGGGTGAGAATTGTTCCACCTCCATGTTCTCTTGTTTTTGTCCTGCCTCTGGCAGAGAGAGTGAGGTGGATCACTTTGTGTAGCTCTGCTTCCCTTAAATCCAATTTGCGGGCAAGCCAAGACATCACATTGAGATATCACTGGTCCTCTTCGAAAACAAAAGACAAACAATAACAATACTAGTTAAGTTCATGAACCTCAATTTCCTCATCTTTAAAATGAGGATAATAGGAGTGGCTAGGTGGCACAGTGAATAGGGCACCAGCCCTGGAGTCAGGAGGACCTGGGTTCAAATCCAGCCTCAGACACTCAATACTTACTACCTGTGTGACCTGGGACAAGTCACTTAACCCCAATTGCCCTGCCCTCCCCACTCCAAAAAGACAAAAATGATAATAAAATGAGGATAATAGTCCCTACCTCAGAGGGTTATTGTGAGGATCAAATGAGATAATATGTAATAAGCACTTTTAAAACCATAAGTGAGATATGCGTCTGCTAGCTGTTATTATTATCACTACTAGGGTGTATTTTTGGAATGACTTTCCACTAGCTATGTGTTCATCTTGCACCATCCACACTTCCAGGCAGAACTCCTCGTGACCAGTGTCACACACTTGCTAGACATCTTTCTAATGGTATCACACCAGGCTCTGACCCATGACCTTGACCTCACTGGCCTCATTGGTATCACATGCTAACTTGTAGAGCTCACTGACTACATAATACGCAGAGATGAGCTCTGCTTCTGCTATTGAACTGGCCATGCATCAGGAGACTGCTATTATGCTCTGCTTCATTAAGAAGGACCAAACCAGGTCAAGTCATTGGGTATTTCCTGAACATTCAAAGGGTGAGTGTGTTTAGCTGACTTTGAGAGGATGAAAGAGGTGATAGGGAGATGAGAAGTTGTTTCAGACAAGCATAATGTGCTATGAAAACACCAAGAAGTTGAGGGAGTATAAAGTTGGGGGGCGGAAAGAAAGGGATGGTATAAAAATTTTCTTAGCCACATCAGAAAGTATGAGCAAAGGAATAGTGGACAACAAGGGGCATTAGTGTAGGGCCTAATGGTGAAAATGTTAGAAACCAATAACAGACTGACTTCTCTCTATAGACTTTCCTTTTGTTTTTGTTTTTGCTTTTTGCTTTTTGGAAAGGGGAAGGTACGGCAATTGGGATTAAGTGACTTGCCCAAGGTCACATGGCTAGTATTTATGTTAAGTATCTGAGGCTGCATTTGAATTCAGGTCCTCCTGACTCCAGGGCTGGTGCTCTATTCACTGAACCACCTAGCCAACCCTCTCTATCGACTTTCTCAGGAAGAAATCACACTATGTATAGTCATGAGTTATGGGACACTGTGGTCTGAGGAGAATTAAAACTGCAGATGCTCCAAAGGTCACTGGAAAAAACAAATGGTAAACTGGTACATATGACCAACAGTGAGTCGTACATGAATTGTGGCACAAGAGACATCATCAAGGACTGGTCTGATGGGAAGAGAAACTGGGCTAGTCATGTCACAAGAACAAATGGTAGCAGATAATACTAGTGTTGTGATAGCAATGAAATATTGGAAGATATCCAGAAGACCTACTACACATTTGGAAAATCCAAAATGAGATAGTGAAATACACCTTCCTCCGTTTATCAAAGGGGCAGGGAACCTTAGGACCAGCATCTTGCAGACACTTCAAGATATGGAGTCTGTACCCATTGTTTTTGCTGAGCTGCTATCCTTTGTGACAAGGGCATTTTCAATTCTAGAGATGGGGTGGGAATGGGACATAACCAAAAATAATTGCGATACAAAATCAAAAAAAGATTTTAAAACTTTTTTTAAAAGAATGAACAAGAGATGAACATAATTTGGAATCAGAGAACCAGAGTTTAAAGTCTGGTCTGTATGGTTTTAGGCAAATTTTTTAACTTCTCTGGGTCTCAGTTTCCTCAGTTATAAAATGAGATCATTGGACTAGATGCCCTCAAAGGCCCCTTCCAGTTATAAATAAAACCCACAAAGAAAGAGAAGTTATGGATGAGTTGAAATCTGCAAGGATAGCAAAAAGGCTCACACTGATGCGATCATGGAATCACTGAAGTAGCAGAGTGCCTGAGAAGTGACTTTGGAAGAAAATGATTATATCTGTACATGTCTATGCTCAAACAAAAGAGCAAGGAGTCAAAGGCAGGAAGGCCGGCACAGAAAAGACTGTGGAAGTCCAGTATTAGGGATCATCAGAGTCCAGACAAACTCTTTTTTCTGGTAGGAAAGAAAAGGAATCAGACCTTTGAACTGTTTAGGGACAGAGCCTAGACTTGTGATTTCACTGATACAGGGAACTCCCAGATGAGGAACTCCCTCTACCAAGGCAGGTCAGCACCTTTCCAGTCACAATTAGCCAGCATTTATTAAGCACTTACCACATTCCAGGTACTATGCTAAACAATGGAAATATTAAAAAAAGGGAAAATGTGGTCTCCATACTCAAGGAGTTCATATTTTAATGGAGGAGATAATATGCAAAAATTTGTAAATATAAGAGATGTATAATTATCCCTTCCACATTATGATTTTCCCCATCACAGTTTTGATATATTGTGGGTCAAAATAAGAAAATAAATGCGAATTTTGAGGCAGTTTTGTGAAAGCCACAAATGACACGTGGAGGCCAGCAGATGACACAGAAAAAGTTTAGAAACTCAGAAATGCATAAAATATATGTATAGTATTGTATAATATCAGCATATTTTGTCTTTTAATGCCATAATAATTCAGACCTCTGATCCAAAATATTTTACACGAATTTTCCAGATTACTGGGGCACCACATCCCTAACCTCTGCAATGTGGAAGGGATAACTGTACAATATAAAATAATCTGAGGGAAGGCACTAGCAGCCTTATAATCTTAGAGGATTACCTGGGGACACAGAGAGGGTAAGTCACTTGCTCAGGGTCACACAGCTAGTACTTAAGAGATAGAATTTGAACCAGGTCTTCCTGGCTTGAAGATAGGCTCTCTTTTCCAAGCTGTGCATGTCTTATGAGCTGTTTAGAGGAAGAAATTTTATAATTTAGGAATTTATTGGCTATAGGGAACAAAGGAAAGCCAGGAAGCAAAAGTTCTCATCAAATGGAGTTGTGATGCTCAGAATGCACATGGCTCCTTGCCAGCCCCTTCGGGGTTTCAGCTGCAGTCTGTCTCTGGGAGGTAAATGCTGCTTTTCCTCTTTCCCAAGAGGGACTTAGTTTGGGCACTAAGCTAGTTCCAGCCTGCCCGGGACTGACAAAGTACTATTCTCTCCCTCTGATCCTGGAAGAGTTGAGTGTGAGAGCAGAGGTGGGAAAGGGAACACAAAACTGGAATACTTTCCTCTTCTTCTCGTCATCCAGAAGAATTACTAACTTGCAACCTCCTGGGCCTCAAAGAGACATATAATGTACAACGTGAAACACAAAACTGTGACTCACTCATTTCTTAAGTATATATTTATCTGTATTAAACAGAAGTATAGGACAAAGGCACCTGGCTAGATGAGTAGCACCCAAATACCAGAATTCCTGATGATAACCAATTTTTTGTTCTGATTTAAAAAAATAAAAACAAAACCATGCACCATTCTGCTTCCAATTAATGCTGAGTTATGAGGAAATGGGGAAATTGAGATTTAGGGAGAAGCAGGAAATGGAAAATTGTGACTGAAATCACTAAAATGAATGAGATCATAGAGCTAGAGAAAAGACGGGGGAGGAAAGTCTCTCCTCTGAAGTAGATCAGCAAGTCACCAATAACTTGAAGTTAGAGGGCTTCCTAGAACATTGAGAAGGGAAGTGACTTGATGAAGGTCATACAGCCAGAATTCAGAGGTAGGACTTGATCCCAGGTCTTCCTGGCTTTAAATTCAGCCCTCTTTCTGCTGTACCATGTTGCCTCTCCTGTTAAAGCTTTCCTCTGTGAAAATCTTTTGACATGAGAGAACTTCTGATCATAATATTTTTATAAAGAATTTCTTCTGAGTGTTCAATAGGTCCCCTACATTGATTTTGTTCTAAAATGATTTTTAAGGAAAACTGTGAGATTGTGGGATTTGTTGTTGTTGTTTATGGACTACATGTTCTTTTGAATGAATAATTTCTCTGAGCAGTTTCTAACTTAGGAGAAAGCCACTCACTCTGATAGGAAATGTCATGTTCAAACACTTGTGAAGAAATTCTCTTCAAGCATAATGAAGCTAAAATAATCTGAGATGGCAGCCTGATTGAGCTGGAATCTGCCTGCAGCTACAGTTCTCATGTCCATTGGACATCCCAGTGATGCACACAGCTACAATGGAAAATGCTTCCCAGGGCACTCTAGAACAAAAAGATAGTCCTCCCTCCACCCTCACTCTCACATTAGAGACAGTTTTAAAGGAATCTGTAGGCCAGGTAAAGGTGCTCTGGGACACTTAAACAAAAAAGACACATCTGGGCAATGCAACTTTAAAGGCATTGTTCCCTGAAAAAAGAAAATAGGCAACCAAATGAGTGACCCACTCAGATGAGCAGGTGTACTTGAGAAAGAAGTATCACTACTTAGTCATATCTTACTACTTAACTACACTACTTAATATCCAGGAGGTGTGAAAACAACCATCATTCTATTGGGTGACGGGGAAGGGGTGTGTGTGTGTGTGTGTGTGTGTGTGTGTGTGTGTGTGTGTGTTTGTGTGTGTGTGTTTGTGTAGCTGGTCCCCACATCCCATATCTTGCTGAAAAAAAATCTTTTTGAATTTTAGAAATTGACTTAGCTACCCACTCTAGGAAAGTTTTAGGAAGCTAGCTAGTTTAAGTTGTGCCTCCTTCAAAAAGTCTTAGCATCTTAATTCTTTAACACTCATGATGATGTTATTTCTGACTTGGCCCAAGTTTTTTTTTCTCCTGGAATATAGAAGAGACTTCAAATTAATTATGACTATAGAAATTACCCTGAGTCATATACCATGATGATTGTGATAATGCAGGAGTGTTGAGCTGTGTAATTTCCTTACTGAAAATTTTATGTAACTACAGCTGGTTTGTGGCATGGGAACTCCAGTTGTGTGCTGTTGTTGTTACTGTTGTAAAATCACATCAGCAATCAAAATGTGAATGATTGAACAAATTGAGGGGTTTGAATGTCATGGATTATCAATACCCCATAAGAAAAGACAAATATGAATAATTCAGAGAAACTTTAAAGGTACATATGATGAAAAGGGAAGTAAGCAGTACCAGGAGAAAGTTTACAGGATGACCACGGTACTGTAAGGGAAAACAACATTGAAAAACATTCGAAGTCTGATCGGTGGAGTAAATAGTCATGACTTTATGAGGACTGATGATGAAGCATGCCTCTAGAGAGAGGTTGGGTTATAGAGAGAAGGTTCTGAATCCGTCACCATATGTGGCCAATGAGTAGCTTTGTTGTGCTTACCTGTGCTCTTTAGCTGTGTGGTAGGAGTAGTGTGAGCTCATAGATCATAGGATCAGAGATTTGGAATGGGAAGGGACCTTTGAGACAGCTAATCTACCCCTTTCACAAATGAGTAAACTATAAGTGACTTGCTCAAGATTATAGAAATTGTAAGGAACAGAGACAGGATTTGAATCCAGATCTTGGATTCAAACTTGAAAGCCGGTTCTCTATAACGATAGTACTTGAAAGATGACAGTGATTTTTTAAAGAGATCATACATTTAATTCATTTTTAATATTTTAAGATAAAATTTAAAATTCTTTTAAAAATTAAAAATATCATTGCATTATTGATCCAATTACCTTATAACCATAGGACATTAAAAATCAATATTGGCTGTGTAACGATCTATTTGGTTTCTACATGTAGACATGGGATCTACTCTTCAAACTTCAAAGGCATGTGATGTCATCAGTGGGGTTCTTTCTGCAACTTTCTGCAACAAAAATTCGCTACCAGAAAGTTGGTGGCCGACTTTCTGAACAAGCTTCTCAGATCTTACTTAGCAAGGTCAATCCTCAGGCACTGTATTTAAGGAATGCCAGATTGGCAAGACATCCTGGAGCTTAGGCTCTGCTGGAATAGCCTTCAAGAATACAGGGTCACCTTCATGGTATGGCACCTCTTCACATCACTCCCTGACACTGCCTCCCTCCCTCATAGCAAAGGTGTGAGGGACCATTAGGATAAAACATGGCAGATGTCAGAGAAATTTCTGTACCGGATATTTTTTTCTTAATTGCTTTTCTTTGTTGCAAGGGAGGCTTTAGTCTGAGGTGGAAAATGACTCTGGTGTAAAGACAAAGACATTAACAAAATTTTTAAAGTAAAATGATAAAAAACTGATCTACAAAAGTACTTGAGATTTTGTGTTGTCAGGAAGTTATTTAAAATTATTTTTCCCTCCAGAAAAAGAAATAGCTTTTAACTTTTACAGTTCCCAAATATTTTTTCATCTTATCTTAAATGGTTAAAGACTTAAAAGTCAAGAAAAAAAAGAGCACAGGGTGTCTAGGTGAGGACCTGAGTTCAAATCAGGCCTCAGACACTTGACACACTTACTAACCATGTGACTTTGGGCAAGTCACTTAACCCTAATTGTCCTCCAAAAAGCAAAAGAAAGAATGAAAGAAAGAAAGAAAGGAAGGAAGGAAGGAAGGAAGGAAGGAAGGAAGGAAGGAAGGAAGGAAGGAAGGATGGAAGAGAAACAGAATTATACACAACACTCAAGATGGCACAATAATAAATTTCTTTCCCCAGTTAAAACAACATTTAAATTTCAGCTACACTTCATCATCATCATCATCATTAGTCTAGAACTGGAAGAGACCTTCAAGATCATCTAGTCCAATCCCCTCATTTTACAACTGGAGAACCTGAGGCCCAGATGGGTTAATTGATTTTGTTGTTCAATTGTTTCAATCGTGTCTGACTCTCTGTAACTCCATATTGGAATACTGCAAAGATACTAGAGTGGTTTGACATTTCCTTCTCCAACTATTTTATAGATGAAGGAATTGAGGCAAACAGGGTTAAGTGACTTGCCCTGGGTCACACAATTAGTAAATACCTGAGGCTGGATTCGAACTCATAAAGGTGAGTCTTCCTGACTCCAAGTTCAGCACTCTGTGCACTGTGGCGCCACCTAGCAGCCCAGAGTTGGATGATTTTCCCATGGTCAAACAGTAAATATCTAAGATATGGAAGACTATGCCATGCGGGCCTGTTGAGAGAGCTGAGCATATTTAGTCTGTGAAAGAGAAGATTTGTAGGCTGGAGAAGATGAAACTATGGAAGTACTTAACTTCCTAATTATTAAAGCTATTTAAAAGTAGAATTGCGGCTACTAGAGCTAGTGGGATCTCTCTCACTGGAGATATTCCAGTAAAAGTTCAATTGCTCACCATTGGAGATGGACTTGTGGTCAGATATGGTTGGGACTAAAGGCCTCTGAGGTTCATCCTAGCTGCATCCTGTGATCCTGCAAAACTTAAATAGGGCATCTAGAAGCTGGCATATCAAGAGAAATCTAGAACCTGAAAGATAATTTTAATAAATGCAATAAAGTTGTGAGCAGACTATGCTGGGTGTGTCAAAGCTGTTGGCTCAAAGTTATGATGGTGAGTTCCAAAGACAAGTTTTTCTATAAAAAGAAGTGACAATAAATCAAGCCAGTCCTTCCAGGTGTCCTTGAGATAATGTCTATTAATGGTTGGTTGCATTTTGCAGGCACACCTACCTCTAAATACAGATGATTCTCACTGACTTTATCTTGACCCAGAAGATGAAGGATAGTCAGAGACATAGAGTAGTTATAAAGTAATGAGACCGAACCTAGGAACTTATTCCACCTCATATGGGTCTGTTAACTTATGGCATCTATTTGTAAATATTTATTCATGAATGAAAACGAAAAGGTTCAGATAATGGGGCAATTATCAGCTTTACACTGCTTCTACTTTTACATTGACACATATTGACTCTATAATATTACACTTTTGTCAGTTTTCCTCCCTTTCCCATATCATCAGATGTATATGTTGTTTCTCAAAATGGGTTGATTTTATTTGCTTCTATAGCAAAAGATACAGTAGTGATAGGAATAAATAACTTCTCAATGTGGTATAACAGAAAAACTGCTCGAGTTGAAGTCAGGAATGACCTAACCCAGTAAGCGAATTTATGAACAAATGACCTTGGATAAGCCACAACCTCTCTGTGCCGCAGTGTCTTCATTTTAAGCTTGGGATACTAATACTCTGCCCTCTGCCTCACAGGGTTGTTACCCTGTGTAGCGTGCCCTCAGCTTCTTGCTGTCTCTGGTATTAACATGTTTCATAGCTGGTTGTTGTTCAGTCATCTCTGACTCTCCGTGACCCCATTTTGGTGTTTTCTTGGCAAAGGTATTGGAGTGTTTTGCCATTTCCTTCTCTAGCTCATTTTGCAGATAAGGAAACCTAGACAAACAGGATGAAGTGACTAGCCCAGGGTCACACAGCTAGTGAGTGTCTGAGGCCAGATTTGAGCTCAGAAAGATGAATCTTCCTGACTTCAGTTTTGGCGCTCTGTCCATGGCACCACCACCTTCCTGCCCCAATATATAACTGATAACCGGTATTCTCTAGCTATTTAAATGGGGAAGAGCCAGTAAGATGATCCAGGATAACCACAAGGCAGCAATCTGAAAGAGTTCTCTGTCCTAGGTTCCTCCTTTGCTAAAAGATGAAATGGTATGAAAACCTGGGAGACACCCTCCTACCCCATCTCAGCTCTCCTTTGGGTAGAGGTAGACAGAAGGTAGGAGCAGAGGGGTGATCAGCAGGCAGAGCAATGGAAGCCGGAAGACCTCCATTTGAATCCTACCTCAGACACTTACTAGTTATGTGACCCTGGGCAAGTCACTTGACTGTTCTCAGCCTCAGTTTTCTCATCTGTGTAATGGAGATAACAGCAACTACCTCATAGGATTATTACGAGGATCCAGTGAGATTAACATGTGTAAAGTGCATGGAAAACCTTCAAGCTCTGTATAAATGCTAGCTGCTCTCTCAGTCTCTGTCTCTCTATGCCTCCCCTCCCCCCAGGCTAAGTGATTGACTGAAGGTCACACTGGTAACCATCACTGGAGGTGCGATTTAAACTCAAGTCCTCTACTTCCAAATTTAAAGTTCTTCCCACTATGCCAAGCTGCTCCTTCAACTACATACCATGTAGTTTAAATGCCGTTTTTGGAAAATCTCCTGGTGGGGAGAGGGGAGGAGGAGAAGAAACAGACAGTCCCTTTTTACTAAAGACTTGTAGACTATGGAGCATATATTTCTGATGTATCAGTGAACTGAAATAAATCAAGAACGTATAAGTGTGTGTGTGTGTGTGTTTATTTATACAATTAAAGGAGCACAACATTTTTCTCTGAGGTGCAGGCTTGGATAATGGAGGAGACTGATCACCCCACTCACCCTTGCCAATGCCAACATAGGGCCTGCTGGTCCCCATGACAGCTTCTCACCAGCCCAATATCACAAGTCAGGGAAATTCTTTTGAGAACAACCAGCCTTGGCTTTGGGCAGGACAGTTATGGAGTTTTCCCTTCTTATCTGAAGTTAATCAAGTTTTAACAAAATTAAATGCTTTTGGGATAAAATGGCCCATAGCATTCTCAGTATCAGACAGAAGAAAAAAATGAATGTATATGTGACTGAACTTTTCCCTAGAGAGCAGTATAATTGGAACCAGTACACACACTTGCGCACACGCACGCGCACGCACACACACACACACACACACACACACACACACACACACACACTTTGGGAAAGCTCAGAAAAGGGGCAAGTTTGTTTATCTGGCTGTAAACTGATCTCCCACCCCTGCCCCCAACTTCACCCGATGAAGTTGAGAAAAGCATAATTGGTTTTCAAACAGCCTTCTGTATGGGTTCCAGACACTGAAACCAGACTGAGTCCCTTCAGGGATGGAATGGTGGATGGGTTCTCTATTTTGTATTCTATCTCATTCTATTCCTACTCAGTTCTTCTTTCCCATCTTATCGGGAACCTAAGAGATAAAAAAATCAAAATCAATTGGCTAAAGCAAGTATCTGTCCCTCCCACTCCCTGAGTCCAATTATATGTTATAAAAAATTTTTGATCTAAATAACACAGTACTTTGGACTACAGGATACAAGATATTTATTTTTATTTCTTTACCTTCTGAAGTTGACTGTCCTAATGAAACAGATCATTCCATGAATACTTTTAAAAACAAGCTATGCTATTTCATACACTGTAAAAGTAGGATTCTTTTTAAAAAATTATTGATGCTATTCATTTTTTACACCTCAGACACTTCCCTATTACTTTCCCCACTCCAAACCTAATAATAAAGAAAAATAGTTAAGCAAAATAAACACTTATAGTGACTGCATTTGTGTGTACAACACTTGGTACCTATAGTCCACCACCTCTTTACTGAGAGAAGGGAAGTTTTTCATCATTGGTGCCTTAGGGGTCAGAATTATTTATTACATTTCATCTGCATTCTCATCATTTTTAGTCTTGATTTCTTCTACATTATTGTGATATTGTGCAAGTTGTCTCCTTGATTATGTTTTCTTCCTCCTCAATAAGCTAATACAAGCCTTTTCATTTTCTCTTAATTCTAAAGATTAATTTGTTTAGAATCCTACCAATCTTAGTTCTCTACAAACAGCAATGGTTGTTTGCCAGTACAGTGATAACTGATGTGCCTAACAATGACCCTGAGTCATTCCAAGGTCCTGAATCTTCAAAGAAAGTCTAAATGATCTCTAGTAGAGTTTTAGTACTAAGTATACATTATTATATTTTTATGCTTTAAAATCAACCTGTGTGTAATAAAGTAACCCATCTTTTTTCACTTATTTTTCTCCCTTTTGATCTGTTTCTTCTTTATAGACTGTGACTAATATGGAAATATGTTTTACATAATCATACATATATAACCTGTATCTAATTGCCTACCATTTTAGGATGAGGGGAGGGGAGGAAATGAGAAAAGTTTAGAACTCAACATTTGTAAAAATTAATGCTAAAATTTTTCTTAACATATAATTGGGAAAAAATAAAATGCTACTAAAATAAGATATGTGTGATATATGTGGATCTTAGTTTAACAACCAGCTATTAGATCAAACAACTGTTTGTATATCATACATTTTTTACTCTGCAAAGAATTATGGAAACTCTCTTTGGTACCCACAAAATGACCAAAGTATTTTACCCCAAAGTTAACAATTCAGAATATTACAAACATCATAAAACTTTAGTATTGTAGATAATCAGAAGTACCAGCTTGAGTTACATGTTTTTAAAGAAATGAACTTTATTTCCTTCAAGCACATAGGATAACTTGAAGTAACTATTAGGTTGTTTCCAAATGGAAATCTTGCAAGTTTGCTTGTTAGTGAATACTACTCTTCTATAATTACCAGTATCCATGCTTACACAATTAATGACTAAAACTCTAAAAAGCAGTTTGTTCTCCTTCTTGTAAGTGGGCTAATTGTCATTAATTTGCTTAGGAAAAAGACATTTCTTCGTGGAATGATAGGCTTATAGAATGTTAAAGCAGAAAGAGAGAGATCATCTACGACACATTTCCTGGTAAATGCTTAATAACCAATTCTTGGCAGGGAGGGGATTTTTGCAGGACACACTTTTAAGTTTAATTTGCATTTTTAACATTTTCTCTATCATTTTCTTAAGTCTAGAAAACCAACAAAACAATAAATCAAGCCCTGGTTAGTAGCATTTGTCAGTTTCTGAGGAACAAATGCTGAAATTTTAACAACTGCCTCTTCAAGCTGGCTCCTGGGTTCAGCCCCCTCATTTTACAGAAAAGATCCTACCTAGTAAGAGGTGAAATTCATCCCAGCTGGATTCTAATTATTGTAAATCCTAATTATCACAAATTATCACAGATGCTATTAGCATAGTCCAGATTAATGAGCTTTATCTCTACTCAAGAAACAGTGGGTATAATGTATCAGTTTGCATTTCTGTGCAATTTGGGTGAAGAGAAAAAAAACATGTTATTTTAGTATATAAGTTTTTGCTAATGACACACCTCTCTGAAAGACACAGATTCCTACTAAAGGTTAATTTAAACCAATGTCACACAAAAATGTAGCATTGAGAAACAGTTGAAAAACATTTCAATTTATTATATATTCCTGTTTAATAGTTTATAGTGAATAATTGTCAAATAAACCATATTTTTGAGGAAAAAAACCCTTTAGATGGTGTATGAAGAAGGATATACTACAGAGAATTGCTGATGTTCCTTCTGTTGGAAATTATTCAATTCACAGATGTTGGAAAAAGAAGGTTATAATATTTTCCTAATCTAAACAATTAGAAATCATTTAGCACATTGTGTGCATGTGAAGCACAAAACAGGGACCCTGGAGAAATGAGCTCTTGTCCAGATCTTCCTCTAAGTCACTGTGTGACCTTGAGCAAGTCACTTAATTTTTATAGGACTCAGTCTTCCAAGTCTTCCAAGACAAAGGAAACCAGATTCCATTATAAGATTATAAATAGTAATAGATGACATTTATATAGTGCTTTAATGTTTGAACCATGTTTTATGGATAATATTTCATTTGATCACTGTTAATTTCTCTTTTTCCTTCTTTATAAAATTTGTTTGTTTTTTTTTTAGCTTTCAACATTCCCTCTTATAAGATTTTGAGTTTCAATTTTTTTTCATCTATCCCTCCCCAGGACAGGAAGCAATGTGATATAGGCTATTCACAATCATATTAAACATGTTTCCACATTAGTCATGTTGGATCATGGTTAATTTCAAGAGTTTAAAACTGGATAAAATGTGTGGCTTTGACTTATTTTCTTCTAATTTGCCCAAGTCTCTCTACCTATAGCTTAATGGGAAGCAGAGGAAGACAAAGTTAACAATTGCCTAGGGCATAATACTGAAGAGGACCCAATGCACAATGCTTTTTTTTTAGACCCATGTTTTTAATACTGGAAAATTCCACTTTCTTCAGCACATAGGTATTTTACTTTGTGATAAGTGAAGTCACATATATAACAGCGAAAGTTCAAAAGCCTCTGCAGGGCAGTAACACCCATGGGGCATACTTTCCAAACCTTGCCTAGAGCATACAAATGCTCTAGTTATCTCTCCTCTTCTCCTTCCCCCCCCCCCACCCCCCCCACTTCCATTAGGAAGGGGAAAAGCTGTAGAGTAAAGGGTTCTTAACCTTGGGTCTATAAACAGACAAACATACATACACACACAATGTATATATCATATATATGTATGTGTATATTGTTTGGTCATTTTCTAGTCATTTCTGACTCTTTGTGACCCCATTTGGGGTTTTCTTGGCAAAGATACTGGAGTGGTTTGCCATTCCTTCCCCAGTTCATTTTATAGATGAGGAAACTGAGGCAAACAGGGTTAAGTGATTTGCCCAGGGTCACACAGGTAGTAAGTGTCTAAGGCCAGATTTGAACTCAGGAAGATGAGCTTTCTTGACTCTAGAACTTGTACCCTATCCACTTCACCATCTAGCTGCATAGATAGAAAGATAGATAGATGGATAGATAGATAGATAACTTCAATATAATTGGTTTAATTTGTAATCCTGTATATTTTCTTTTATTCATTTAAAAAATTCTGAGAAGGGGTCATAGGCTTCACCCTCCATAACACAGCAAAGGTTAAGAATTCCAGGTCTAGATAATGTCTCTAAGATTCCTTTCAACTCTAAAGTTGTGACGTTAAGTTTGTAAGGAAAAGTTGTATTACCATTTGTTAGGTGATATTATAAAGAGGATTCTTATTCATTTGGTGGTTAAGCTATATGGCCTCTGGGTCCCTTCTGACTCTGAGATTCTGTGAAATTTCTATTACCACAAGCTGTTTAGGCCACCAATTCTAGAGGAATTATTCTTTCCTCTTACTTAATTGACCTCAGGGCAAAGGGGAAATTCAGTGGGAGAGGTATCTGAGAGAGTGGGTTATTTCCCTTTCTTTCCCTTAGGGAAGAGGGAAGAAATGATGGTGCTGGCATACTCCTGAAGGCAGTGGGGAAAGGGAGTTTATTATTTTAAACAGCAAGGGAGATCTTTCAAATATCTGAAGAAGTTGTAGTACTATAGGTTTTGAGCTAGAATAAACCTTAGACAAACTCCCTAACTTAGCCTAACTCCATTCATTTTACAGAGGAGCAAACTAAGGCTCAGTTATGTGCCTATGGTCACATAGGTATTAAATGCCACAATCAGGTTCAAACTCTGATCCTCCAAATCCAACACTTGCCATTACATTGGTTCTATTAATTCCTCCATTTTTTGCTTCACTCAGTGAATTGCTCAGCACTTTCTTTCTTTCTTTCTTTCTTTCTTTCTTTCTTTCTTTCTTTCTTTCTTTCTTTCTTTCTTTCTTTCTTTCTTTCTCTTTCTTTCTTTCTTTCTTTTCTTTTCTTTCTTTCCTTTCTTTCTTTCTTTCCTTCTTTCCCTCCTTCCTTCCTTCTTTCCTTCCTTCCTTCCTTCCTTTTTTCCTTCCTTTCTTTCTCTTTCTTTCTTTCTTTCTTTCTTTCTTTCTTTCTTTCTTTCTTTCTTTCTCTCTCTCTCTCTCTCTCTCTCTCTCTCTCTCTCTCTCTCTCTTTCTTTCTTTCTTTCTTTCTTTCTTTCTTTCTTTCTTTCTTTCTTTCTTTCTTTCTTTCTTTCTTTCTTTCTTTCTTTCTTTCGGAAAAGGCAAGGCAATTGGGGTTAAATGATTTGCCCAAGGTTATACAGCTAGTTTTTCAAGTGTCTGAGGCCGTATTTGAATTCAGGTCCTCCTGATTCCAGGACCGTGCTCTATTCACTGCAATATCTAGCTGCACCGCTCCCCCCCTTTTTTTTCTTTTTTGTTTTGTTTTTGCTTGTATATTCTAGGCACTTAGTAAGTGCTGTTTTAGTTGGACTGAAGAACAACATTAAAATAGATTTTATTCCTTTCATTATTTAGATATTTAATTTTTTTTTCTGCCTTTTGGAGGGCAATTGGGGTTAAGTAACTTGCTCAAGGTTACAGGGCTAGTTTTTTGTGTGGTTGTTAAGTGTCTGAGGCCAGAACCGAACTTAGGTCCTCCTGACTCTGGGTTTGGCACTTTATTCACTGTGCCACCTAGCTGCCCCATTATTTAGATATTTTAGCAATTTATTTTTTTGGGAGAGTAAGAACCTTCACTCAATAGTTCAAGAGTTTTTACACACAAGTAAAAATCAAAATGAGATTAGGTGAGGAATGTAAATTGTCTCACAGTCAACTACACAACTACCTTATAGGAAAGTTATTTTTAGTTTTAGACCAAGTCATGATGGCCACCAGTCTCAAATTTGTAGTAGTATACTTGCACAGAGGGAAAAGAAACATATCAAGCTATCCCATTTAACGCAGAGACAGATGACTTGCAGGTAGGGAGTATGGTAGAATGTTTTGAGTTGGGAAGAGATAATGGAAATAGATGGAGTTCTTATCTCACTAAGAGCATAAAATGTGCAAGTTCCAATTGAATATCTCTATAACTGTTAGTAGAATAAATCTGGAAACAATAAAAATATTTACTAATTTCACTGACTTGATTTCATATTCAAGAGCCACTCTATCCAAGCCCACTGACTTAAAGGGATTTAACAGTTCAAAATTAAAAGGAATATGGAATTGTGTAGATAGCTTAAAAGGAATATGGAATTGTGTAGATAGCTAATTGTGATCACTTAGAATTTTAAAAAGAAAAACACCAATAGAGCAGATTTCCTCATGACCTCTCCAGCTCTACTGTGTTTCCCTCACTCTCAGAGGAGACATTTCCTAGAACATTTACAAATGCATTCCCCAAATCCATCAAGTGACTCCATAGTTCTTCAAAGTACCTCAAAGAGTTGAGAAAGTAACCTTGAATGAACAGTAATTCTTCCTGGAATTTACACATAACACTCACCCACATTCTGACATCTTTTCTGACCTAGAGGCTTTTTTAGTAGCAAAGGGAGATTAGGTAACCCTTTGGGTAAGGCAGTCTCAGGCCTGGGGAGGGGCTTCTTCCTGTAATTCAGCCTCTACACAGGTTTCAGCTTCTGGAGGAGATTTCTTTTCTCCCTCCAGTTCAGTATCTACAGCTGAGGCTTCGTCTGGCTTAGGAGACTTGTCACTGGCCTCAGCTGCCTCCAACACAGCTGCATCTGTGACCTCTGGCCCTGATTCTACACTGACCATAGCAACTTCAGTGATCCCTGGACTAGCTCCGAGGCTGTCTGCCGGAGTCTCCTCGGAGCCAGCTCCGACGCTGACTGCCACAGTCTCGTCTGGATCAGCTCCGATGCTCACTGCCGGAATCTCCGCTGGACCAGCTCCGACACTGACTGCAGAAGTCTCCTCCAGAGCTGCATCTTCCACATCTGGAATTTCTTCAGCTGTTGCCATATCAGCCTCCAAAGGAGAAGCATCACTAGGGGCTTCTGAACAGCCTTCATTGGTTTCTGTGGGCTTTACTTCCTCATCTGTTGAGATTCATTTCATTAAAAGACATACAAAAGAAAAAAAAAAGGCAGCAGGAAAATAAAAACCCAAACCACCTACTTTCACTACAAATATTGTCAAAGTAATATTTAGAGATGAAAACCTGTTGCTTATGTTCTGCAAAGATAAAAAAACCATTCTGTTAGCAACAGCTGTTACTTAAAATAGGATCATTTTAATTCACCACATTTCCAAGTTGAAAGGGACGTCCAAAATCACCGTTCTATCTACTTCTCTACTTTTTGCACAGCTGGTTCCCGAACTCCGCTCCCTCCCCAGGCCTTCCCTCTTATTCCCTTGGAGACTATCTAGCTTCCTTCAAAACACAGCTCAACTGTCATCTCCTATACTAATTATTTTGCTGATGCTTCCTGATATTATCGTTGCTTTCTCCCTCTCAAAATTACTTCAAATGACTTTGTACTTTGTGGCATTATTATCAGTCTACATAGTTTATCATCCCATATAATAGACAATAAACTTATAATAAACTATAAAGATCTTGAACATGGGAACTACTTTTTGTCTTTATACCAAGATTACATCCACATAATAGGTTCTTCATAAGTGTTTCTTGAAAGGAATGGAACGGAATAGAGATCACCTCATCCATGGGACTCCATTTTGGTGTGGTTTTGTGGAGAAAGCCTTGGACATAAAATTAGGAAGAACCAGCTCTGTGACCCCATGGACAAGTCATTTAACTTTCCTGAACCTCCATTTCCTCATCTGTAAAATGAAGTAGTGCCTTCCACACAGAGTTGTAGTGGGGCCCAAATGAGATAATATATTTAAATCACTTTACAAACCTTAAATTGCTATACAGTTTCCCAAATGACTTAGTGCAATTTTAAGTGTTGGCTTTATTTAGTTGGAAGATTTATCTAAATCTAAGCTAAATAAAGCTTAAAGATTTATCTTTAAAATGTCACTAAAGTTTTTTTTCCTTTTGTTCTGTTTCTTATCTAACAACATGCCTAATATGGAAATATGTTTTACATGATTGCACATATATAACCTACATAAAATTGCTTACCATCTTAGGGAGGAGAGAGGGGAGGGAAGGAGGAAGACAAATTTGGAACTCAAAATCTTATTTAAAATGACTATTAAAATTATCTTTACATGTAATTGGAAAAATAATTTTTTTTAACTGTACTAAGTCTTTTGGAACACACTGTGTAAAAATCAGTGGCTATCATTATTATTATCACTTACAAGCACCCAGGTAGCTCATTCCATCACTGTACAAAGTAGAGGGAAGGGAGAAGTGTCATTCACATATTTGTTAGCACGGTGCTTTGCAATTTAACTCCATAAATGTTTTTCATTCTTTAATTTACTCATTCTCCCCTCTCCCCTTTCTTAATAATAATACCATATATTGTATAACACTTTACATTTCAGGAGAACCATTAACAAGTTGGAATAAAAAGTGAATGAAAGCAAAGGAATTAATACAAGGCACCAATTCTATTCTGTCTCACTTTTGTTTTTGTATTGTCAGTGCTTAGCATAGTCCCTGGCACATAGTAGGCACTTTATAAAGGTCTACTGATTGAGTTAAATAAGTATTGCTTAAGTACCTGCTATCTACTATACCTTGGGAACTAAGCAAGGCAATGGGATACAAAGACAAAAAAAAAAAGTTCCTGCCCTCCAGGTGATATATTCTACTGGAGGGAAACAACAGATATTATGTAAAACACGTGCAAACCAGTAGGAACTGATTTAAAAATCTATTATGATGCAATTGGAATTTGAAAAGAAAAAAAATGTCACATCTGTTCTTACTGTGGCTATTTCCCCAAATCGATCAGGTTAAAGAGGTGCCATTCAACCCCAAACATCTAAATGACTTTGTAATCTAGTGGATTCTAGTCAAAAACATAAGCAGACAAAGACAGTATTGGAATGAAAATGACATTGTGATAAAACAAAAAACTCCAACAATTTTGTTCTTTTATCTCAAACTGCTGAGCTAGGCAGATATGAATGCCCTGGATTCCATGGACTGAATGAAGTCAAAACCCTGAAAGATAATAGATACTTCCAAATACAAAGGAGTCAAAGCAGTTGGTCAGCAATATAGAATCATAGTATCATAGTTCCAGAGCTGGAAGGGCCTTAGAGGTCACCCAGTTCAACTCCCTCATTTTACAGATCAGGAAATTGAGGGCCAGAGAGATAACACGACGTGTCCAAGGTTGTGCAGGTACTAAGTGGCAGAGATGGGATTCAGACCTATTACCAAACTAAAAGTACTTTTATTCATCAGATTTTACCATCCCAAACACATTTCATTAGGTTTTAAAACATTTTTTCTTATTAAATGAACAACCTTCCAGTCTCAGATTCTGGATTCCCTCAGGAATGGAAAGCAAAGACAAACAGTCCAATGCACATGCATTAGAAACATAGGATGTTTTGTGTGTCAGAGTAGATGAAAAGGAAGAAAGCTTTTACCTGGATGTTGCAGCATCTCTGGTGACTCCTTCATGGTACTTTTTGCTTGCATGTTATTGATACGTTCTGTGTACCGAGACTGGTCTGATGTGAATGTCCTGTAAGCCTGAATGCAAATGTATGTCTGTATTTAATTCCAGAGCTCTTAGAATGAGGATCTTCAGTTCTAGTGATATAATTCCCTAGATTTAATCATTTAAAATGAAATATGATTTGGGATGGATTTTTCTCTTGGAAGAAAAGAGAGGATTAGACACTATGGAACATATATTCTTTTTTTTCTGCATTGCATTGGGAGGAGTACAGAGGTGGGGGTGGGGGGGAACTCCTGGGTGAAAACTCCTTCCACTGATGCTGATCAGCAATTTGTAGTTTATGGTCTTAAAGAGACTCCTAAGGCACTGGGAGGTGAAATGTTTTGCACATATAGCTAAGTCAAAGGTGGGACTTGAACCCAGACCTTTCTGACTCAGATCAGCTTTCTAGCCTCTGTACCACAATTCTCTCTCTGAAACAAAATAATGAGCAGATCATAAGATGTGAAACTGGAAGGAATCAGGTGCATAGATTTAGAAGTGGAAAGAACTTTAGACATCATCTCACCCCCACCTCATTTTTCAGATGGGAAAGTTAAGACTTGCCCAAGATCATATGGGTAGAAAGTAATAGATCCTGGATTCAAACCCAGCTCTTCTGACTCCAAATCCAGTAACCTTTCCAAACTGGAAGGTTTTTTCAAAGGAAGATAACTGAAATATTCTGTCAAGTGAAATAAAGTGATGAAAATAAGGGAGTAATAATTCAACTTAATAAATCATGTTGAGACCAAAGCATACATACATTTTCTGACTGATCTACAGTCCTGACTCACAGATTGCCATCTAGAAAAATGCACATTCACAATGCCTCAAGTAATCGGTCAAATTACTTCTGTCATGCTATTTAAACAAATCTGTATGCAATGAGTAACTGAAGCAGTAAGTGCATAGTGATCTTTCCTGGTAACAAATTTCCTTCATTTCCCATATGGGCTGCCTTCATTCATTACATTCATGTTAGACTACAATATGTGACATTCATCCCAATGCAGTTAGAATTAATAATTGGGATCATGAACATCACCATTTCATAGTCCATAGGAGTGGCCAAACATTGATTCCTGAATTTTATAAAACAAAGATAATTATGCTGTGAAACTAGCTTTTACCTAATCACCCCATTGCTTTTCATAACATGTATATCCCATAATATTGTAGTTATGAAAACACTTACATAATATCCACCAGCACTAAAAGTGACACCAACAAAGAGATAATATATCATGTTTGACCCAGCTAATCCAGGGACTCTCTTAGATGACATGTGTCGAAGGGATGCTGTAAAAAAATTTTTTTTTTACATTACTTCCATTACAATGGACAATTTAAAGTAATTACATAAAAAACACATTAAAAGTTCAATTCACTTCTGTATTACTGAATACTCCATTCAAAAATAAGTACAGATGCGTATTCGAAACATAGTATAAACAGTATAAAATAAATACTCTTTGTATTTAGCAAAGAAATGAAACATGTAACAAAATATTTCTAATAAAACTAAAAAATCAGTAGAGAGGAAGAAACACCAAAGCTCCATCCCACCAATTCCCCTGCAAAAGAAAGGGGCTATAAGAAATAGGGAAAAGCAGGTGCCTGTTGACTATGTAACTATTTTAATGTTATCTTTTAAAATCCACTAAATCATATGATGAACTTTAGTAGCTAAAGGATTCAGTTGTTTTCACATTGGGTATGAAAAATATGAATTTTTTTTCAAAGTCAATCTTATGTATGAGCCATAACAAAAATATAAGAAAAGCCTTATATAAAGTAATCAAATATATCATCCATTACTTCTTTGGATCAGTGGAAGCAAGCATGTTTTTAAGAAAAATAGGGGGCGGCGAAGTAGCACAGCGAGTAAGAGCACCGGCTCCAGTGTTGAGAAGACCTGGAGATAGAATCCCGGGCTCACACACTTAGCACCCACCCAGAAACACCTACCCGTGTAACCTTGAGCAAGTTACTTAACCCCAATTGCTTAGGGGCGGCCAGGTGGCTCAGCGAGTAAGAGCATCGGCTCCAGTGTCAGGATGATCTGGATCAAATCTGGGCTCAGATACTCAGCACCACACCCAGAAATAACTGGCCGTGTAACCTTTAGCAAGTTACTTAACCCTGATTGCTTAAAAAAAAAAAAGAAAAATAGATTGTTTTTTTGGAGGTCTAAGTGACATTAGAGGTCATAAAGTTCATCTTCCCCATTTCACTGAAAATAAAATTGAGGCAGAGATAGTATAGACACATAGAATGATAAAAGTGGAAACTGTAGCCCAGCTAAGTTAAGGGACTTGTCTAGGATCATACGGTTTGTTAATGATAGAAGTGGGCCTAGAACCATTGGGAATCTGCTTATTCCTAGTCTGATCCTATGAATCTTTCTTTCTTTTTTTTGCTTTTTTCGGGAGGGCAATTGGGGTTAAGTGACTTGCCCAAGGTCATATGGCTAGTAAGTGTTAAGAGTCTGATTCCGGATTTGAACTCAGGTCCTTCTGACTCCAGGGCCGGAGCTCTGTTCACCAAACCACCTAGCCTCCCTTATCAATCTTTCTTTAGTATATTGATATCAAAATTGATATCAATATAGACATACATGTATAGAGTGTATATATGTGTATACATGTAGTATGTACACATGTGCATACAGATATATGTTTAAGTATGTGATATACAAATACATATGAACACATAGAAATGTATGTATCTAATATAAACAGTTGCCACCAACATTCTAATAATAAAACTGATAAATTACATCATATGAAAACCATAAACCTCAAATTATTTATTACTTACAATTAAAAATATTTTAATATCTCTTGTTTTTATATCACCTACATTTCCCATTACATACCTCTCTTACTTTCTCCTAGTAAGCCATCCCTTATAACTAAAGACTGAAAAAAGAGGAAGAAAATAGTTCAGCAAAACCGAACAATACATAGGAAAAAAATCTGACATTATCTACAAAAAAAAAAACAAACCTGACATTATATGCAATGACATGGTATGACACCATCTCTGCAAAAAAAGAGTGAGGAAGGTTGATTCTCAGAGCTCTCCTATGGGGCATGTTTGGTCCTTAGAGTTTCACAGTGTTCATTATGAAATTGTGTTATCATTGTTTTTCTTTCCATTTACATTATGATAGTTATATGTATATATATATATACATATACATATACACACATATGTATATGGCTCTGCTTATTTCACTTTGAATCTGTTCATATACATCTTTCTGTATTACCTGTATTCATTTTATTTCTAAATTCTCATAGTTAACATTTTATAGACTTGAAGGTTTTGCAAAGCAATTTTCAAATATTATCTCTCTTTATTCTCACAAAAACTCTGAGAGGTGAGTGCTATAATTATCCCCATTTTACAGAAGAGAAAGTGGAGGATGAAGAGGTCAAGTGACTTGTCCAGGGTCACACAGCTAGTAAATGTTCAAGATCTGATTTTATTTCAGGTCTTCCTGATTCCAGATCCAGCACTCTTTCCATTGCACCACCTCTCTATCTATTAGGATTTATTGAGTGAGCAGAATAGAAAAGAATTAATCTCTGCTCATATTGTAAATTTTTATATTTGTTTTCTCTGTTAGCATGATTGCAACTCCAGTATTTTGGGATTCACTTGGATAGTAAATATTGTTCTAGATTAATTTTGATTTTATTTGTGTCTTTGCTTTTTAGAGGTGGCTTGGTGGTGGCAGTAGATAAGAGTACTGGGCCTGAAGGCAGGAAGTCCTTAGTTCTAAATCTGACCTCAGATATTAATAGCTGTGTGACCCTTGGCAAATCACTTAATCTCTGTCTGCCTCAGTTTCCTCTAATTATTACTGGAGATTATAATATCACTTACCTCAACAGGCTATTGTGAGAAGCAAATGAAATAATAGTTATAAAGTGCTTGGCACATAGTAGGTGCTTAAATATTTTTTCTCTTTCCCTTCCCTCATATGTGTTTCTTATGAGCAACAGATTGTTTACTCTTTTAAATCAACAATTTGTCCCTATGACTAGTTTTGATTAGACTACTTGAATAACAACTCTATTTTCACAAATTATTTTCACCCTCTTCTCCTCTGCCTCTATTCCCACTATTAACCTTTTTCCTAGTTTTATAATTTTATTTAAATAATTTCTTTATCTTTCTTTAATTGTATATTTCTTTCTTGCACTCCCCCCTCTCAGTTATGTGTAGTTCAAAACTTTCCCTACTCTATGTATAGGCAATTTTCTTTACACACACACAGACACACTCACACACAAACACATATGGGGCAGTTAGGTGGCACAGTGAATAGAGCACTAGCCCTGGAATCAGGAGGACCTAAATTCAAATCTGGCCTCTGACACTTGATAACTTGCTAGCTGTGTGACCTTGGGCAAGTCACTTAACCTCGATTGTGTCACCTTTCCCCTCCAGAAAGTGTAAATGCATTTATAATCTGCCCCTCCCACTGGCCCCTGTTGAACAACAACAACAACAACAACAAAAAACAAAAACAAATTTCCTATCAAAACCTGCACAGTCCAACAAAACAAATTCCCACATTGACCTTCCATGGAAAGGTATGCTTCTCTTTGAATTTTAAGCTCATCACTTCTCTGGCAAGAGGTGAGTGACATATTTCTTCCTTAGCCTCTGTACTGAACCATATTCTACTAATATGAACAGGTTTTAAGTGAAGAAATTCAAGGTATCAATTGTCATCTGAAAAAAGAAGTTTCAATCACTAAAAATATAATTAGAGAAATACAAGTTAAAGCAACTCTGAGTTTCTCCACCTCACACTCATCATATTGCAAAGCTAATAAAAAAGGAAAATTAAAAATGGGGGACGGTGGGGATGGCAATATTAATGTCTTGTTGACGGTGCTCTGAATTGGTCCAGTCATTCTGGAAAGCAATTTAGAACTGTGGCCCCAAAGGCACTAAAATGTGTGCACCCTTTGCCCCAGCAATACCACTCTTAAGCCTATACACCAAAGGGATCAAAAAGAGGAAAAGGACCTATATGTTGAAAAGTATTTATAGAACTTCTTTTTGTATGTGCAAAGAACTACTAAGTTCATCCATAAAATGAGGAATAACTGAACAAAGTATGTTATATAGAAATGGAATTTTGTTGCTCCATAAGAAATGATGAAAGTAATGGTTTCAGAGACACTTGGGAAGACACAAAGTGAGGAGAACAAGGGGGACTATTAATACAATAACAAAAATATAGTAAAAAGAAACAACTTTGAAAGATTTAAGAGCTCTGATACATGTAATAACTAACTACATTTCCAGTAGACTGATGATAAAGCATGCTACCCACCTTCTGACAGACAGATAGATAATGGACTCAAGGTATGGAATGGGACCTACATTTTTGGATACAGCCAATGTGGGGATTTGTTCTGTTTGACTAAGCATATTTTTCTTCCTTCCTTCTTTCCTTTCTTCTTTCTTTCCTTCCTTCCTTCCTTCCTTCCTTCCTTCCTTCCTTCCTTCCTTCCTTCCTTCCTTCCTTCCTTCCTTTCTTTCTTTCTTTCTTTCTTTCTTTCTTTCTTTTTTTCTTTCTTTCTTAATTAGGGTATTGGAGAGGATGAGAGTATAGGGTGGGGAAGGGAGAGAAAATAAATGCTTATTAATTGAAAAAGAATGAAATAAAATAAAAATTTTAAATTGCTTTTCTTCTTCGAAATTCTGATGTTTGCTAGTTTTCTTTTTTCTGCTCCCTTTTTCAAAGATTTTTTTTTGCTTTGTTGTGTTTATTAGTTATCTTCCTTTTCTATTTACTTTAAAATGCTATTTTCTCATTTGTGCTTTATACCCCTTTATATTTTTTTTCAATCTCTTTGGGTTCATCATCTAGTTAAAGCTTCTGAAGTATCCAGTGTGAGCTTCCTCCTAACTAATTTCTGTGTTATTGCCTTTAATTGATCTTGCTCATGATGTTTCCCCCTTTTTATTGCTCAGTCACAGAAGTATTAATTAGTTAGGGAAATAATATCAATAGAAGCGGTTCCCCATGTTATAAATTACCCTGTCCTAAATTGGGCAGTCCAAATCTACCCCTCTGCTCCTCTTTCCATTGACTATGCCAGTTCATCTCTGTGTCCATCCTGACCCTCAAACCTTCTGGTGCCAGAGGCTTGAAGGTCACATTTTTTTTTCTGGGCTAGAAAATTGTTCATGTAGGTACACTCAAAAAGACAATCATTTCCTGATGTACTAATTCCACCCAGATTAAATCCATCATGAAGTGGCCCTCCTCTCACTGCAGACATATGTATCTTCCCCCATGGTAATACTCTTTAATGAAATCTACCCTTCCCCTTTAGTTTAAGATTACCCCTTTTCACTTCCTAGTCTCAGTCCTTCTCTTCTGCTATGCTCCTATTGTGTTACAACCCTTCTTCTAGTTGAGAGGTTATAGGTGTTGTCACCTCTTCCCTTTTCATCCATAGACTGGATAAGGGTACATCACTCATTCCCCTCTGTCCTTTCTCTTCCTTCTTCCCATTTATGAATCTTTCTTCTCTGCAATTTTGTCCCACAAAGTAAATTAATTCTCCTATGGGAAATTACAGGATTTATTCCATTACTCTTCAGTTCTACTCTTCCACCTTCACTTCGTCTATTTCTTCAAAATCAATTTGCATCTATATTACCTTTATGTTTTTTTAACCTATTAATGATGCCTCTTTTTTGTACTGTTTTTATCTCATGTCAGTTTTTCTCTTTTAAAAAAATAACTTCTAAACATAGTGCAATTTACTTCATCAATTATTATTTCCTTGGTAATTGTACTTATTTATATTTTATGTGTTTTTGGAGGGCAATTAGGGTTAAGCAACTTGCCCAAGGTCACATGGCTAGTAAGTGATAAGTGTCTGAGGCCACATTTGAACTCAGGTCCTCCTGACTCCAGGGCCCATGCTCTGTTCACTGCACCACCTAGCCTCCCCTGTCTAGTATTTCTTAAGATAGTTTTGTAATCTCTGGGTTGTTTTTTTTATTTGTAATTGGAAAGAGATTTATTAATAATGATAATAGTAACAAGTATTTACTTTAACACAAAAGTATTAAGTTTATAATCTCTTTAAGGATGTGGCACTTATCTTTCTGGTTTTAGGATATTTCCTACTGATGTATCTGCACTTTGAGTTTTTGATGAGTTTGTTAATGTTTCAATATTTTTTTTTATATTTCCCCATCACTCACTTTATGAATACCTCACCTGCCATTATCCTACCTCCCCCCCTTGCTAGTGGATAGGATGATACATCCCTAGGGTTGGATTGCAAAGCTGTCTCAACCTTCTCTCATGGTGGAGGATTTAATAATCTTCACTGGCCTACATCCTTACCATTTTCAGGGGCTAGAGGGACTGACTCATCTGCAAAATGAACTGATTGGATTCAGTGGCCTCCCAAGTCCCTTTTGACTCTAGATTCATATACCCTACAACTGGCTTAAGCTGGGTTTCAGTCTCCATTCCTGCAGCCCTGAGTGCAGCTATTCATTCTAGCCCCTGTTTCATGGCCTTTTTTGACTCATCTCCTTTCCTTCTTTGGACTGTATCACTGAATAAACTTTTTTGCAGTCCAAAAGAAGATGCTGAAGGTGTTACAGGCAAAGTCTCAGGGGGTTGTTGTAAAGCCTCAGGGGATTGTTAGCCAAGGCACCACATTGGACCTAAGCCCCGTGGCTTCTTCCTCCCCTTCCCTCAACTCCTTCTCATGTGATTGGGTGGAATCAATATTTGCAGCTTGTTTCTAGTGGAGCTAGGAATGAGTGAGATGTAGAGACAAAGTCTGTGAAGCAAGAAAAGATCCCAATACCTGGGCCCCATACATAAGTCTGGGGGTAGGTTTGTGTGGTCCCTGCCAGGAGTGAAGGTTGGGTGAGGAGGGGTTGAGAGAAACCAGTTGAATGATTTGTGGTCTCTCCTGTTAATTTTTTGTTGGGGTTCTCCCTTTTTTATCTTGTGTACATAAATGCAATTGCTCTGCATTTGGGACATATTCCTTTTTGGTAGAGTTTTTGAGAATTAATGGGGTCCAGGGAAAGTGACTATCAGCTATCTTGTTGTTCTACAATTTGTTTTTTAAATGTTTATTTCAGCTTAACAAAAACATGTTGTTTGCTTCAGTGTTCTTTTTTTCTTCTATGAATTTTTTTTTCTGATTTTGTTACAGTTAGGGTTATTTTCATCCCTACCTACAGTTATAGTCATGCACGCTATTAAAGGAATTAAAGGTCTGTTTTAAAGGAATAAAGATCTGACTGAATCCTAGCCTAGGCGCTGACTCCATGAGTATGTGGTCAAGGACCTGATCCTTTCAGGGACCCCTTCCCAGGCTTCAGGGATGCTCCCAAATGAAAGTGTCCTGAATAGTATTTCATTACTTCTTTTCTTTACACAGAATGGTGCTCTTTTCTTTGCTCTATGTTTCCTTTTGAATCCATAATTCTTGGAAGGATGAGAGAAACAAAGCTGTTGTAAACAAAGCCTTTACTATTAAATTGATGGAAAGGGTCCTGCTTTATGTTTTGGGTTTATTTATATGGTTTTTTCAATTCAATGATAATTAAATACTATGATGTACCAAGTGCTAGGGCTATAAAATTTAAAAATTGACAATCCTTGCATCCAAGGAGCTTACTGGGGGTAAGAGTAATACAACACATTGGTAAATAAGTAAAGACAAAGTAAATACATAATAATTTCAGAAAAACTCCCACCTGAGGAAATTAGGAAAAATCTTTTGTAGAAGGTAGAGCTTGAGTTTAATCCTAGAGGGAAAAGAGTGTCCAAGAGTTCAAGTGGAGCAGAGAGCCTGTACAGAGGCTCTGACACAGTGATGAAATGTCTCCTAGGGGAGTTTAAAAATCAGCTCCAATATTTACATATTCCTCTTGTTTCTCAAGCAAGAACACTAGCATTGATCAGCTTTTATGAAGGAAAGGACTCCTACTAAGAAATGAAAGGGAAATAATTTCTCATATCGAGTGAAGCTATGCTGCTTAGGTATATTAAACTAAATAACTTACATCCCCAAATAAATAAATAAAACAAATTGTTTAGTTAATTTAGCTAATAAACTTGTTCCTAAATTTTAATTACCTTAATTTTAAAAATGAGCACCTACAGTGCACATATCAGTCAAGAGTAAGCTCTTTAATGCAGAAAATTGTCCAGTTAGTTGATCGGAGCTTTGTTGTATAGACATAAAGCAGGAGTGAGACCATAGAAAGGCAACCTGAGGGTTTTGTTGCCTGTGGAGGGTTGTTCATTTGTTACTAGAAGGTAGGAGCACATGTTTGAAACAAACACTTTGTACGAAATTGTTATGCAAAACCCAACCCCAAGTTATGTACTTATCTGTGTTCAGGCTATCAGGTTCTCTTCTGTTCATCTGAGTTGCTCTCTCTCTCTCTCTCTCTCTCTCTC
>NW_027186473.1:41817386-41832656 GCF_028583685.1 Petaurus breviceps papuanus
TCTCTCTCTCTCTCTCTCTCTCTCTCTCTCTCTTTCTCTCTCTCTCTCCTCCTCCTCCTCCTCCTCCTCCCTTTCTTCCTCCCTCTTTTTCTTTTATCCCCTTCTCTTTCCCCTCCCTCTCTCCTCTCTCCACCCTTTTCTCCCTCTCATCCTTCCTCTTTTCCCTTTCTCCCCTTCTTTTTCCTCTCTCTCCCTTTCTCTTGCCTTGAGGTCAGAGCTATTTCTTTTCTGTCCTGGCAAATATCCTGGTACCTTGTAGATGCCTAGCACAATGCTAGATACATACAAAGGCAGATACATAATGAATGTTTTTGAATGAATCAAGTAATAAACAAGGAATACAAACATACCACCCGGATCCTCCTTCAATCTTTCTATCTCTTCCTTCCCTGCACCAGAATGTGGATTTTTTAAGAAACAAGGTCATAGTTTTCTAGTTTCTATGGCTGCAAGAGACAACTTTTCCCTAACCTTGGCCTGTAGGCAGGCAGTGAATGCCCTGATCATATGTGACACACAGAAAGCAAAAATCTCCTGCCAGAAAGCCCTTCTTGTACAATAGCTGCGGATGGCTTTGCCCAGAGCCCCAGCTAATCACCACCATCATCTGTGTTATCTCTTTCAGCTCCTTATTCTATAAATGATTTAACAAAGGGTAGGGAAGCCCTAACTTTAGTTAGCAACAAGTAAGGATATGATCCTGACCCTCAAAAGTCAATTAAATAGAATCTTAGAATCATTTAAGATCTAAGGATCAAAGGAAACTTAGAAGTCATCTACTATAACTCCGTTATTTATGAAGGAAGAAACTGAGCCCCACTCAAAATGGTTAAGGCACTTGCTCAAGATTCTGTAAATTGGAAATGGCCTAGAAAATGGTGGTTATGATTCAAACTCGGTCCGCCTGCTCCAAATCCAGCACTCTTTCCATGAAGGTTGGGACAGGTAATCCCTTTTAACTGAGCCTGGAGAACAGACTGTTAAGTGAAGAGATGTTTGAGGCTACCTTGTTCAATTCCCTCATTTTACAAATGAGGGGAAATGATTTATTCTATTGTTCAGGATAAATTATTATACTGTTTAAATCCAACCCTATATGATTAAAGGTTGTTCGCACCAAGAAGATCCCTAGACTCCTGCAACTATCCAGGAATACTAGAGATGGTTACAAGGTATTTTAGGTTCTTTCAGATACTGGATCAACCCAAAGCACTTTTGTTTGGGGTTACCACACCTAGGACTTGGGATAGGTCCACCCAAGCTTGTATTTTGCCTTACCTTGTGTTTTGGCTTCACCCAAATTTTACTGAACATTTATAGTTACTAGTATCTATCTAGCTTTCAAGCTGTCCTCTGGGAGAAATTGCTTACTGCCTTTTTGCCCTCCCCCCCCCTTGTCTAAATCCTATGTAAATGTAAACATTTCAGAGTCTTGATGAGCAAAGGAGGCATACATTCTTTTCCAGCTCTCTCTTTCCTCTACCAAACAACCTAATAAACTTCTTTCTAAACCTATTTCAGATTTTAGGGTCTGCTCTACTTGAACAACAAACTGAAGCTGAGAGATGAGTGAGTTGCCCAAGACTACATATTTTAGCAAGTGACAGAAATTCAAATCAAGGTCCTTTAACCAAACCTAGAGTTCCCAATTAGTTAATTCCAAAAGTTAAACAATTGCATCACAGTGCTTGCCAAAGCAGCATAGCTGACCAGAAACGTCTTGAACTAATGGTCCAGTTAAAGCAGCTATTCTGTGATTATAGCCACACAAATATAATAATAGCTGGCATTTATGCAGCCCTTCAAGGCACACTGGTTTATTTGAGTTTCAAAAGGACTCTACTACAATCCTTAGTAGTCTCTTTTACAGCTACAGAAAGAAAACAAGTCTCCAAGAATTTCAGTGACTTGACTATTGTCACAAAACTATTATGTATCAGACATAGAACTCACCTCTCTCAACTCCAGGTTCAGCACTCTTTCACCAACACAGTGGTAACTTGGGGCAGTTACATAAAAGACACCCCTGTAACCCAAATGAGCCCAGACAGTTATCTCTGACATCCCCCAACCCCTCACTTAAACTTCTTGTGCCTCTATATTCTCCCTTGTAAAATGAAGGTGATTTTTAAAGTCCCTTTCAGCACTAAATCTATACCATAATCAATGGGAGACTAGAGAGTTAAGAGTCCATGGCCTAAACGGGAAAGGGGAGGCTTTCTGTTCCTTTTCTGGCAAATGAGGCTTGCAGATACCATTAGAAACTGAACATTATCTCCTTGGGCTGTCATCGAAAAATCTCCTTAACGCTTTAGGACTCAGAGCTCTGGATTTAGGGTTAGAGGCCCTAGCATGGAATCTTGGCTGTAACTTAACAGCTGTGACTGTACGTATCTTGGGACCTCAGTTTCCACATTTGCAAAATTAGGAGATTGGATTAGATGACTTCGAAGGTACTTTCTAGCTCTAAAGCTATGATTCTATATTATCTCCCCACATCTGCCCCTGACTCCCAATCCCTGAGGCAAATTGTATGGTGTAAGGGAAGGAAGAAAACTGGGTTCAGTCTCTACTTCTGACCGTCTCCAAGCTTTCAGCGCTGCTTTCCTGTGTGCTGGATTGAGGCGTCCCCAAACCCTGGGTAACCTCTCTCCCCTTTCTCTTGTTTCTCCTAGCCGGGTTCGTTTGCAAGATCCGATAGTAAAGGAGAGGATCATATGTGCTTGGGGGAGGCCACAACTAAACTTCCCAGAACGCGTGGTGTCCTGAGCCCTGAGTCGACAATCCATCCACCTTCACATACCCTGCCTGACAGGTCTACCCGGCTCCCAGCATCCTGGCTAGTCGAGGCTCCCCGCCCTCTGGCACCGTACCGCGCACTCACCGTGCTTCCAGAGCAGCGGGGAGCTGGAAGGAGGAGTCCTCAGGGGTAAAGTCAGAGTCTTCCCAACAGCCCTGCGGAGATACATAGTACCGGTCTCAAAGCACCCTAGTCTCACAGTGCAGAGCAGCGCCCCGCTCTGGGAACCACCCGAGACAGTAGGCTGCCCAGTCCCGCCCCCAGGAGGAGCCCGGACTCACTCCCACAGGCGGTCCAGCCCCCTTCTCCGTGGAACCGGGAGCCTAGAGAAAGAAAAGTCCCATGGCAAATTGATGCTCTGCTCTTCCAAGGCCCTCTGTTAGGGCTGGTTCCGGAGCCAATTAAAAGTCATGCCGCGGGCATACTGTCCGTGTGAGTTAATTCTGGTTACTTTCCCTCCTTTTCAGAGTAGGCTCGGCAGTTTTCAAAATGTCAGGTCATGACAGCATCCTAGGCAAGGGACTGGAAAATAGTCTATCACTTGTCACATACAATTTAAACCCTCCATATCTTTCCCCCACTCAATCCTAAAGAGGGACACTAGGGCATGAGGGAGTTGTTAGACCCAAACCAAATGCACATCACATCAGGGAGTATTCTACTTTAATCTATTCAGAACAAGCATTTAAGTGCTTACGTTTCTGCCTAGAGTTTGGCATAGTGGGTAGAGCTGGCCTCAGAGCCTGGAAAATCTGCATTCAAGCCCCACCTCCGACACCTATTAGCTAAGTGACTCTGTTCAAGTCACTAAACCTTTCGGTGACCCCAGACAACTCTAACACATGAAGATGCAGAACAGGCACCTATTTACATTTGTAGAGGAAGTTCCAACACCCATGAAATCGTAGGTTGGGAGAGAGATGCTGGGTATAGAGATGCGCGTGAGATGCTGGGTATACAAATACAAAAGGAAGCACCGTACTACACAGTGGGCAGAGATTTCATTTCTATCTACAAGATTAAAATTCTAGTATCACTAGGAGAGAAAACACTTCTCTATTGCTCTGGATAAGTCAAATAAATATTCCCATGAATAGGAAATGCTAGACTATTGGCTTCACATCTAGCATCCTAACATTGTCTTGAATGATTTCAATTGGGTTTAGGTATGACAAATAAGATCATTTATGCCGTAGAAGCAGAATAGTGTAGTAGATACAGTACTGGATTTGGAGTTCAGGTTGGGTTCAGATTCTCCTACTGACACTTTACTATCTGTGTCGCCCTAGGCAAACTACTTAAGTTGGCTGTGCCTTGATTTCCTCAACAATAAAACGAGGGGGTTGTAACCTTCTAAGATTCCCACCAGCTTATTATTTTATGATTGAATTATTTTAACAGCTTCAACAAATATGGCAATTTATTCCTTGTATGATTTTTGTTTATGCTTGCAATATAGTTTGAGTAAATATGATAATTTATGACTTGAATGATTTCAAAGTCATTTCAGTAAATAAGGTAATTTATATCTTCAGTGACTTTGGCATAGTTTGAATAAATATGGTAATTTATGCCTGCAAAGATTTTGACATCATTTAGTTATAGGAAATAGGACATATATGCCTTCAATGGTTGCAGCATAGCTTGGATACAGTAAATATAGTTATTTATATCCCTTCAGTAATTTTGGCATAGTTGAATATAATAAATAACAGTAGCACATAAATAATAGAGAAATTTAATCTTTCAATGATTTCAGCATAGTTTCAGTAAATATAGCCATGTATGCCTTTAAAGATTTCAGCCTGGTTTGAGTACCATAATCACAGCTTTCAATGATTTGTGTAGTTTAGAGATAGTAAATATGGCAATTTATGTTTACCTCTGCATGACTTCCTAAATCACTAGATTCTAAACTACTTGAAGGCAGGGACTACCTTATACATTTTTGTTTTCCCCATGGAACCTAGTACAGTATCTTCCACAGATATGTTTAATATTAAGTTTAATATTTATAGAATAAATAAAAAGTCTTCAATTTCTGAACCTAATTCTAATATTATCAAAAACTAAAAAAAATTATCACATTCAATCAAAATATAAAACCCTGGTTTGAATTAGCTTTTTAACACTCTTGAAAACATAAAGTTTAGCAAATTCAGTGGAGACCAAAATTTCAACCCAGGCAGCTAGATGACCTATTATTGTTGGTCAAGGGGTAAAAGTGTAGAATCTTATATATGCCCTTACTAAGAAAAGTGTGAAGTCCTTCAAATACTAGGCTAGGAATTATAGAGCTAGAAGTGGAAAGAACCTCAGAAGTCCTCTCGTCCAACCTTTTCATTTTACAGAAGGGGAAACTGAGGCCCAGGAAGGTAAAAGGAACTTGTCCTAAGTCAAACAGCAAGTAATAGATTCAAGATGAGAACCTGACCCTGATCGAGTATGAGATTTCTCCTCTAACATGATGCATCCATAGGAGTTGATACTTGATCTAATTGGCAATATGTGCACTCCCTTGGAAACCAGCAAACATCCATTTCAATGGGGCCTTGAGGTTTTAGAGGTTTAGCTGCCAAAGCAGATTGGCAAAATCTAGCTTTCCTGCCACTGAAGCTTAATTATTCTTGCCATAATAAAATGAAATATATCTTTGAAACTTGACCTGGTTGTCAGGGAAGTATTTCAGTCAAATGTAACAAATCAAATGGTTTAATACAATTTCCTTTGCCAGTCTCTGTGTCTTTGCATTAGGTTTCTCTCTCATGCTTAGAATATTTTGCCTCCAAACTTGTGTTTCTTGGAATATGCTTAGGTATTCAGTGTCTTTCACCTCAGCCTGAGGTGGGGAGTGTTGGTCAGAGGCTAGATAGCTATGAAATTGTACTTTATTCCAAACAAATCCTATTTGATAAGTCCTAGTAGAGGGACCCAAGGCTTATTTATAAGGGCTTCCTAGGTGACTGTTTAGGACTGTAGGACAATATTCTATGTCATATGTCCATAGTAACCAGTGAGGAAGGGAAGAGAATAAGCATTTATATAGTACCTACAGTGTGCCCAGGCACTGTGCTAATTGCTTTTACAAGATCAGAAAACCTACTCTGAAATTCTTGAACTGAAAAACTTCTGTACAAATAAAATCAATGCATCTGAATTAAAAAAGGCAGTGGTTGGATGGGGAAAAAAGCTTTGTTATCAAAAAAAACTTTGTTATCTCAGGTAGGATTTTGTATGTATACACACATATACATATGTGTATACATATATATATATACACACACACACACACACACAAAACCATAAGTATATGTACTTAAGATGAAAAGCCATTCTTTTTTTTTTGGAGAGGGAAAGGCAGGGCAATTGAGGTGAAGTGATTTGCCCAAGGTCACACAGCTAGTAAGTGTTAAGTGTCTGAGGCTGGATTTAAACTCAGATCCTCCTGACTCCAGGGCTGGGTGTCCATTCACTATGCCACTTAGTCGCCCCTGAAAAGCCATTCTTAAATAGGTAAGTAGTCAGAAGATAAGGAATACTCAAAAGATTGCAAACTATTATTTTTTATTAATTAATTTATTTTTAGTTTTCAACATTCATTTCCACAAGATTTTGAGTTACAGCTTTTTCTCCCTGTCTTTCCCCTACCCCACCCCCAAATAACAAGCCTACTAAATACTCCTTCCCTCAATCTATTCTCTCTTGTATCCTCCCCCATTAACCCCCCTAACTTTCTAGTAGGGCAAGTTGGATTTCTATACCCCAGTGCCTGTATATCTTATTTCCCAGTTGCATGTAAAAAACTATTTTTTTTCTTTTGAACATTTGTTTTTAGAACTTTGAGCTCCAGATTTTTTCCCTTCTTCCGTCCTCACCCACCCCCACTGGTAAGATAAATAATTCAATATAGGTTGTACATGTATAGTTACCCAAATCATTTCCATAATTGTTATATTGTGAAAGACTAACTATATTTCCCTCCATGCTGTCCCACCCCCTACTTATTCTAATATTCTCCTTTGACCCTATCCCTTTTCAAAAATGTTTGCTTCTCACTACTCTCTCCCCCAATCTGCCCTCCCTTCTATCATCCCCCTTCTTATGCCCTACCCCCCTATTTTCCTGTAGAGTAAGATACCCAATTGAATGTATATGTTATTCCTTCCTTAAGCCAAATTCAATGAGAATCAGATTGTCACATTCCCTTTCACCTTCCTACGCTTCCCCTCCATTGTAACAGTTTTCTCTTGCCTCTTTTATATGAGATATTTTACCCTAATCTATCTCTCCCTTTCTCCTTCTCCCAATAAATCCTTCTCTCACCTCTTAATTTTATTTTTTAGATATCATCCCTTCATATTCAACTCATTCTGTGCCCTCTATGTACACATGAACATGCATATGCCCACACTCACATATATATTTATATACACATACACCCTCCTATACATACATATATATGTTATACATATATATTCCCTTCAATTATTCTCATACCAAGAAGAGTCTTATAAGTTACAATTATTGTTTTTCCATGTAGGAATGTGAATAGTTCAACTTTAATAAGTTCCTTATGATTTCTTTTTCCTGTTTATCTTCTCATGCTTCTCTTGCTTCTTGTATTTCAAAGTCAAATTTTCTATTCCACTCTGGTTTTTTCATCAAGAATGCTTGAAAATCCTCTATTTCATTAAATAACCATATTTTCCCCTGAAGCATTATACTCAGTTTTGCTGGGTAGGTGATTCTTGGTTTTAGTCCTAGCTCCTTTGACCTTCAGAATATCATATTCCAATCCCTCAGATCCTTTTTTTTTTTTGAGGGCAATTGGGGTTAAGTAACTTGCCCAAGGTCACATGGCTAGTTTGTGTGTGTGTGTGTGTGTGTGTGTGTGTGTGTGTATGTGTTAAGTGTCTGAGGCCAGATCTGAACTCAGGTCCTCCTGACTCCAGGGCCAGCACTCTACTCACTGTGCTACTTAGCCACCCCCCTCAAATCCCTTAATGTAGAAGCTGCTAGGCCTTGTGTTATCCTGATTGTGTTTCCACAATACTCAAATTGTTTCTTCCTGATTGCTTGCAGTATTTTCTCCTTGACCTGGGAATTCTGGAATTTGGCTATAATATTCCTAGGAGTTTTCTTTTGGGGATCTTTTTCAAGAGGTGATCAGAAAATCAATTTCTATTTTGCCCTCTGGCTCTAGAATATCAGGACAATTTTGCTTGATAATTTCTTGAAAGATGGTATCTAATTTCTTTTTTTGATCATGGCTTTTATTAAATTATCTCTCCTGGATCTATTTTCCAGGTTAGTGGTTTTTCTAATGAGGTATTTCACATTGCCTTCTATTTTTTCTTTTGTTTGGATCTGTTTTATAGTATCTTGATTTCTCATAAAGTCATTAGCTTCCATTTGCTCCAATCTAAGTTTGAAGGAGTTCTTCTCTTTAGTAAATTTTTGAAATTCCTTTTTCATCTGGCAAATTTGGTTTTTAAGGCATTCTTCTCCTCATTGGCTTTTTGGGCCTCTTTTGCCATTTTAATTAGTCTATTTTTTTTCCTTTTTTTTGAGGGGAAAGGGCAGGGCAATTGGGGTTAAGTGACTTGCCCAAGGTCACATGGCTAGCGTTGTGTCTGAGGTCATACCTGAACTCAGGTCCTCCTGACTCCAGGGTCGGCACTCTACTCACTGTGCCACTCAGTGCCCCTGAATTAGTCTATTTTTCAAGGTGTTATTTTCTTCAGTGTATTTTTGGGTCTCCTTTAGCAGGCTGTTGACTCGCTTTTCATGATTTTCCTGCATCATTCTCATTTCTCTTCTCTACTTTTCTTGATTTTCAAAATCCTTCTTGAGCTTCTCCATGGCCTGTAACCAGTTCATATTTTTCTTGGAGGCTTTTGATGCAGGAGTTCTGACTTCACTGTCTTCCTCCTGCTCTATGCCTTGATCCTTTTTGTCCCCCAAAAAGGATTCTATCATCTGTTTGTGCTTCCTCTTCTTGCGTATATTGCTAGCCAATCACTTGACCCTTGAGGTCTTTGCCAAGTAGAACTCTGCTTCCAGAATAGAGAGAGCTATGTCCCAATTCACTGGGATTTTCACAGCTGCTGGAGGTATTAGGAGGGTACCCTCACTACAGCCTCCACAAGCTCTGGCTCACTGCTCACACAACCCAGGACCACCACCCAAGACTGCAATCCAGATCCAAGCAGGTTAAAGCAAGAGCTACTACCCTCTACATGGTTGCTTGGTCCCCCTACAATCTACAGGCCAGGGGCTCCTGAGGCAGCCACACAGTGCAGCTGCTGTGCCCAGCCGCTTCTCACCCCGGGGGCAGCAGCTGGACTTCACTCTTTCTCCCCCCCTCCCCATGTCACCACCTCCCCTCTAAAAAAGTTCCACACTGACCTTTTACTTTGTCTTTGGCCTTTGGGAAGTCTGGAAGCCACTACAGTTGCTGGTTATTCACTCTCCTGAAGTCTGTGCTGGCCACTGTGGGTTGGGGCTGCCCTGGGGCTGAAACTGTGTGGCTCCTTTTGGACTCTCCTCCCAGTGTGCTATGATAGACTTTTCCTGTTGGCCTGATGGCTGTCTTCAGCGGAAGATTTGTTTCTCTGTTACTTTGTGGGTTCTGTAGCTTTAAAATTTGCTTAGAGTAAATTTTTTACAGGTATTGGAGTTGTTTGGAGCCAGAGCCCACACCAAGTTTGTGCTTCTACTCCACCTTCTTGACTTCACAGATTGCAAACTATTAACAACCATTATGAAAGAATGCTGTAAATCACCAATAATAATAAGAGCTAATATTTATATTGCATTATGTGCCAGGCACTTAACAATGATTATCTAATTTTATCCACAAAACCAGCCTGTGAAGTCAGTGCTATTATTATCCCCAGATGAGGAAACTGAGGTTAAGTGATTTGCACAGGGTCACATAGTTGATAAGTATATGAGATGGCCCTTGAACTCATTCATCTTCCTGACTCTAGTCCCAGAACTCTATCCAATACACCTCCTAGCTGCCTCATATCTAAATAACCCTGAGATTTTACCTCACAAACAGCAAATTGGAAAAGATGACAAAAGACAGGAGGGTTGTGAGAAGATAGACACATCGGAGAATTCTTTGTAGAGTTTTGAATTAGTACAACCATTTTGGAAAGCAACTTGGAATTATGCAAATAACTGCATATTCTCTGGACTAAAATGTCCATACTCTGACCCAGAGATTCCATTCCTGTGTATATACATGAAGAAAATCACTGATAAGAAGTCTATTTTTATAACAATTTATTTATACTAGCTTTTTTTGTGGTAACCAAGCACTGGAAACAAAGTAGATACCCACTGATGGAGGGATGGCCAAACAAATGGCAATATGTGAATGTAATGGAATATTTCTGTAAGAAAGGATGAGTATGATGAAACAGGCAAGCATGCATTCACATGTTGATGCAGAGTGACGTAAGCAGAGCCAAGAATTCAATATACACATTGACTACAACAATGTAAATGAAAAGAACAATAACCACAAATCAAAAGTAAATGTTGTGAATTTACAAAGAACAAATATAGCCCTATAGAAATGATAACAAGACACCTCCTACCTCATTCCTTTGCATAAATAGAAATGTGGATTAATTGAATAGAGTAGACATACAATACACAGTTGTAAATAATGAGTAACCTTGTGTTTGAGAATTGTAAAGATTTAAGCTTTGGGGATAAGAATTCATTATTTGGTAAAAATTATTGGGAAAACTGGAAAGCAGTCTGGCAGAAATTGGATATAGACTAATAGCTTACATCATTTGCCAAGGTAAGGTCAAAATGGATATATGACCTAAATATAAGGAAATATCATAAGTAAATTTGAAGACCATAGAACATATTACCTATCAGACTTATGATAGAAGACTTTATGAATAAACAAGATGTAGAATATTGTGAGATATAAAATGGATAACTTTGGTTACATCAAATTAAAAAGATTTTGTACAAATAAAAGTACTGTAGTCAAGATTAGAAGGAAAGCAGAAAATTGGGGGTAAAATTTTATAGAGTTTCTCAGATAAAGGTCTTATCTCAAATATAGAGACTTTTGTCAAATTTATAAGAATATGAGTCATTCCCTAATTGATAAATGGTCAAAAGACATGAATAGGTAGTTTTCTGAATAAATCAAAGCTATATATAGTCACATGAAAAAAATGCTCTAAATCATTATTAATTAGATAAATCAAAATTAAAACAACTTTAGATATCACCTTATACTTATCAGACTGGCCAAAATTATAGCAGGGGAAAATGACAAATGTTTGAGATGTGGAAAAACTGGAATGCTAATACACTGTTGGTAGAACTGTCAACTGATCTAACCATCTTGGAAAAGTCTAAAATTACACCCAGAGACATAAAACTGTGAATATCATTTGGTCCAGAAATACCACTATTAAGACTATTTCCCAAGATGATCAGGGAAAAAGGAAAAGAACCTGTATGTTTTAAAATATTTATGGCAGCTAGCTCTCTTTTGGTGGCAAAGAGCTGGAAATCAAAGGAATGTCTCGATTTCAATTGAGGAACTTGTTAGACAAGATATGGTATATGCTTGTGATGGAATATTACTGTGCTGTTAAGAAATGAGCAGGTTGATAATAGAAAAACATTGAAAGACTTGCATGAAATAGTGAAGTTATATGAGCACAACAAAGAGAATGTTGTATACAGTAACAAATATCATTTGAAGACTAAATGTGAACAATTAAGTTATTCTGATCATTATAAATACTCAAATCAAGCTATTGCCATGGTCCAGGAGTGAGGTGATAAGGCGGCATTGTTGGAGGAGACAAGGCATAGTACTCTATAGCTAGCAAATACTCAGTTAGCATTTTTTTTTAAAGCAATTGGGGTTAAGTAACTTGCCCAAGGTTACACAGCTAGTTTTTTTGTGTGGGTATTAAGTATCTGAGGCCCGAACCCATCCCGGATCCTCCTGAACCAGGGCCTGCACTCTTACTCACTGTGCCACCTAGCTGACACCCAGTTAGCAGTTCTTGTTGATATGAGAGAGAGAGAGGAGGAGCCTTTGCCAAATCTGAGATTTTAGTGAGAAGGGACCTTAAACGTCATCTAGTCCAATTACTTCAGAAGGTGTCATGATAGGGGGTGGAGCAAGATGGCAGAGTAGAAGCACAAACTTCACGTGAGCTCCCACCTAAATCACTTCAAATACATGTAAAAAATGACCCTAAACAAACTTTAGAGCTACAGAACCCACAAAGTAACAGAGAGAAACAAATCTCCCACTAAAGGAAGCCCAGCAAGCCAAAGGGTCTATCGCAGGGAGCTGGGAGCCGAGCACAGTCCTGTAGGAGCTGCAGGGTTCCAGCCCCAGGGTGGCCCTGAACAGCAGCAGCTGGAGCAGACTTCAGGAGAGTGAATCATCAGTAGCTTGGGGTGGTTTCCAGACTTCTCAACCCATAAACACCAAAGTAAAAGGTCAGTGTGGAACTCTATTGGAACCAGGGTGTGAGGGGGGAGACTGAAGAGCTTGGTCTGGCCTCTGCCCCTAGGGCAAGAAGTGGCTGGAGGTGTGGCAGCTGTGCAGCCACCACTGCTGCTTCCAGAGTTCCTGGCCTGCAGATTGTAGGGGGACCAAGCAACCATTTAGAGGGTAATCACTCTTGCTTTGACCTGCTTGGATGTGGATCGCAGTCTTGGGTGGTGGTCCTGGGGTGTGTGACCAGTGAGCCAGAGCTTGTGGGGACTGTAGCAAGGGCACCCTCCTAATAGGAGTGCTTGCTGTTACAATGCGACAACCTGATTCTCATTGAATTTGGCTTAAGGAGGTAATAACATACACACTCAATTGGGTATCTTGCCCTACAGGAAAATAGAGGGGTAGGGAATAAGAGGGGTGTTGATAGAAGAGAGGGCAGATTGGGGGAGAGGGTAGTGAGAAGCAAACATTTTTGAAAACGGATAGGGTCAAAGGAGAAAATAGAATAAGTGGGGGGCGGGATAGGAGGGAAATAGTCTTCCACAATACTTATGGAAATGATTTGGGTAACTATACATGTACAAACTACATTGAATTGCTTATCTTCCCAGTGGGGGTGGGTGAGGAGGGAAGAAGGGAAAACAATCTGGAACTCAAAGTTTTAAAAACAAATGTTTAAAAAAATTTTTTTACATGCAACTGGGAAATAAGATATATAGGTATTGGGGTATAGAAACCCTACTAGAAAGTTAGGAGGGTGAGGGGAGAGTATATATGAGAGAACAGATTGGGGGAAGAGGTATTCAGTAGGCTTGCTATTTTGGGGTGGGGGTAGGGGAAAGATGGGGAGAAAAAGCTGTAACTCAAAATCTTGTGGAAATGAATGTCGAAAACTAAAAATAAATAAATAAATGAATGAATAAATAAATAAATAAATAAATGAATAAATAAACGGAAACAAAACAAAACAAATACTCAAATCAACTTCAAAGGCACTAAGAAGAAGCTATCTACCTCCAGAGGATAAAAACTGATAAATAGAAGTATGCATAGTATGGTTTTACACATATATAAAATCTGAATCAAATGGTGCCCTTCTCTAGTGTGGAGTCAAGAGAGAGAGAGAGTCTGTAACTTAAAATGTAACAAAAAAAACCCTTAAAATTAAAAAATATTATCTTATTTTATCCTAAAAAAAAAAAGTTTTTTTTTCATGGAATGGCTCTCTGGGATACAGGTGAGAAATTCAATATTTGGAAAAATTTTAGCCATGTAAAAACCAAAATATTGAAATTTTATTTCAAAATCTTTTTAGCAGTCACCAGAGTACTCATGGCTATTTAACTTCATATCAAACCATTAATTTATTCCTTTTAGCAATTACCCATATACACAATTACCCACTTAACACTTGCTAAATTATCAAGGCAGAGATGTTTTCTGTGTGTATCCCCATCTTGTTTTTCTTCCCTTTTAGTAGAACTAACTTTTCTCACCAAGGTATGTGCTTCCACTTTCATGTTTACTGGCATAAGACAGTGTTTCATCTTCCTTGTAATTTAAAAAAAATTCTCTGTAATTAAAAAAGTTTCAAGGAAACAAAATCTGCGTGTGACACAATGGCTTCTTAAAAGTTTGTCCTTGTTTATTATCAACGTCTTAATTTATTATTAACTTGGTTTTTATATCCCTATCACCAGGCACAGTTTAATAAATGGTTGTTGCTTGATTGACTAGTGGCATTTAGAACATACCCATGATGTACAGAGTACTATATTGGGACCACTAAAAATGTACAACACGAAGAGGAAACAAACATGTTTGTTTTTGTCATAGTATTTAAAACTTTACAAGGATCTAGCGACAAAAACAGGAAATTATTCATTAAGGGAGAAAAACAGTACCCTTAGTACTGTTAGCATAAAGAGTGGCTCAGGGAAGCTCTGCCCTGGTGAAGAGGCTACACAAACCCAAGTTGGAAGTTTGTTTCACAGTATGGTGACAAACATATTTTAAAAATTTATCCTCAGTGAACAGTTCTCAAAACAGTATCGACCTTTGAATTAGTAAGTCCAATTTGTGACATGCTGTTTCTGCTCAATTTATTTTTGTCTTCCACTATTATTTTCAAAACAAAGTTCATTGCCACACATGCTTTTTCAACTGTAGCAGGCTTGGGCAATAGTCATTATCATGTTGCATCTAATGCTGGCCTTGAGCACATCCTTGACACACTTCCTCTGAAAACAGAGATGATGTGGTGGCATCGCCTACCCACCATAACTGAACAAGATAACCTTTACCTGATTGTGATGATGGCATCAAGGACACGACACTGGCCTTTCAAATTGACTTAAAGAGATGTTTTTGGATAGCACAAATGGTACTTCTCCAAAGTGGTTTTATTTTTTTTTGCAGGGCAATTGAGGTTAAGTGACTTGCCCAAAGTCACACGGCTAGTGATTGTGTCAAGTGTCTGAGGCTGGATTTGAACTCAGATCCTCCTGACTCCAGGGCCAGTGCTCTATTCACTGTGCCACCTAGCCACCCCTCCAAAGTGGTTTTCTAAAGAAATACAGAGTACTGATCAGATGTCTGTTTGCAAGTGAGAAATTACTGTCTTTTTTGGAAACTGAATTTCATTTCATAGGATTACAGACTTAGAACTAGATGGGCCCTGAGAGGTGATTTAGTCCAAACGCTCCTATCCCACCCATTTTGCAAACTCAAACATTGAGGCCCAGGGAGGTTGGATGACTCACACATATTCAAACACTGAGGCCCAGGAAGGCTGAATGACTTACACATGTTCAAACACTGAGGCCCAGGGAGGCTGCATGACTCACACATGTTCAAACACTGAGGCCCAGGGAGGCTGCATGACTCACACATGTTCAAACACTGAGGCCCAGGGAGGCTGAATGACTCACACATGTTCAAACACTGAGGCCCAGGGAGGCTG
>NW_027186473.1:41832666-41832950 GCF_028583685.1 Petaurus breviceps papuanus
ATGACTCACACATGTTCAAACACTGAGGCCCAGGGAGGCTGAATGACTCACACATGTTCAAACACTGAGGCCCAGGGAGGCTGCATGACTCACACATGTCCAAACAGGGAGGCTGAATGGCTCACACATGTTCAAACACTGAGGCCCAGGGAGGCTGCATGACTCACACATGTCCAAACAGGGAGGCTGAAAGGCTCACACATGTCCAAACACTGAGGCCCAGGGAGGCTGCATGGTTCACACATGTCCAAACACTGAGGCCCAGGGAGGCTGCATGACTCACA
>NW_027186473.1:41832960-41877197 GCF_028583685.1 Petaurus breviceps papuanus
CATGTCCAAACACTGAGGCCCAGGGAGGCTGCATGACTCACACATGTTCAAACTGGGAGCAGACACAAGAGGCAGAATCTTCACTAAGGTTTTTTGACTTGAGGCAGTGCTCTTCCTACCGTTATGTTCATTTCCTCCTCAGAGGTCAGACTATGTATTTCTGCTATGGATGTATTAAGTGTAAAATACAAAATAACATAAGATACAAACAGACAGTGGGCAAGTGTTAAGTATAATAGGAGATCCTAATCAAGGTCTTCCTACCACAAATCCATTTGAGTCTTAACTCAAATTTGAGTCTTAACAGCTTTATGTTGCACTAAACCTTTTGAGACATGTTATATCGAAGAAAAGGAAGAAATGAAGGTGTTAAAATACCAAATTTTAACTCCAGAGCACAGAGTACTCTCCATTTCCACCTGAGGCACTTTATTTCCACTGTGGTCAAATTTAAATATTACTGAATACCTCATAAACTTTCTAATTCAAATGGAGTTTCATCTACACCATGATCTAGGAGAAAAATTCTACCTTGCTAATGTATATGTTCTAAAGTGAGTCAGGGCCTTGAGTAGCAATTAATGCTTGCAATTCCTCCCAGGCCTTGGGCTTAATTGGATACAGAAAACAATGGGGGAGCATGTTACAGTCTAGGAAGCTAAAAATGGCTGGGGTGGCAGAAGTAGCTCGCCCAGAAATTCCCAATTTCACCATCAGGTTCCTCTAGTTTATACCCTAAATGTGACCAGGGCTTTCATTACTTCATAAATAGGACATTTGGAGGGCAGCTAGGTTGGTACAGTGAATAGAGCACCGGCCCTGGAGTCAGGAGTACCTGAGTTCAAATCCTGCTTCAGACACTTAACACAAAAACTAGCCGTGTGACCGTGGGCAAGTCACTTAACCCCAACTGCCCTCCAAAAAGCAAAAATAAATAGGACAATTGTTGAATGACAAGGTCAACTGAGAAACATTATGTAGCTTCTAAATCTACGTTAAATAGGACTGACAAGAATAACAATTAACATTATCAGTTAAAAATAACCGTGACTGAAGAACTTCAGTTGGTATCACCTTGTGACTTTTTATTTTTTACGATGGAGGACAGAGAATAATAACTGGAGTTTAAAAAAAAAAGTGTTTCTCAGTTTAAAGTGATAAAATTAAGTGCTGTTGTTTAACAACAGGTAATTTTTCTGTATAGTTTGGAAATAAAGCTACCAGACACAAAGCTCTTTTGGGTACTATTTCCAGGTCCCTTTAGGGAAAGCCTTAATCAGAAATGGGATATACTTTAAAATATATGTAAGCAGAATTATAAAGGCAATGATTTTTCCCACATTAGAGAAAAAACAGAATAAAAAGAAGGTATTTTCTAATGCTCACTAAAACCAATTCAAATCCAAATAAATTAAAGGGCGTGGTAAGTTATTACAATTAAAATTTTTAATTTATCTACAAGTAAGGGTCCTCAAGACAAATCAAGTTTGGTATATTTTCATTGTTAACAGGTAATTTTCTGGGTCCTCCCTCTTCTTTATATTCTTTCTTCTGACTTCTCAGAGCACTTTCCTTGTATTTTCCAAGAACCTTTACATTCTACTTGGTATCATAATTACTTAGCTAACTCTTATCTATGCTAATGGATGTTAAACTCTTCAAGGAATGGGACCATCTTAATCATTTCTGTGTCCCCTCAGTTCCTAACAATTTACCCACCAAATCACGAACTACAAAACAGAAGGGCTAAAAGGTTGCATTAAGCACCTGTAACAGTGGAGAAAGGACAGGAACTCAAAGGCTAATCGTTAAACTTCCAAAGAATAGAATTAGGATGCTAGATTAGGTACCCATCTCTACATTTTTTTTAAACTCCAAATGACTATGCTAGAAGAAAATAAAGGGGGTGACCTTTTTTGATTTACTAGAAGCATTTCTGTATTCCCGATTTGCCAAACTGTTAAATAATTACCATTCTGATTCTGAAACAAAACTTCACATAAAGAAATAACCAGCTTGGCAGAATGATATTGAAACTATCAGCTAAAAGAAAATCCCCATGAACATCCTGAATTACCAGTTTCACGGCAATGTTGTATCTGATGATGGAGGATAAGTGCCATAAAAATATTAACTACCAGTATTGAATTTCAGGCAATGGGTTTTATTTTTAGTTTTTATTGAAATTCTTAATTTGCTTATCTATATTAGTGTCTTTCAAATGTAAGTAAGGTCCCTCTCATCTGTACAAGTGTATTAAATACTGGTTTCAAACTTGAATTTTCTGCTAGTTGATGGGAAGTATATAACCTGAAAAGTGGGCAGGTATCCTTTTTTAAGATAACTTTTTATTTGTACATTCTGTGATACTGTAGAGAAATACTAACACAAGTTGTTTTTCTGATGTATCATTCAATGGACCCACAAATTGGTTGTCAACACTTCTTACAGCACACCTAAAACCATGGAAGAAAAAAAGAATAGTATTAGAATGGAACAGTATTATTTTATTTTATTCTATTTATTTATTTTGCTTTTTGGAGGGGGAAGGTAGGGCAACTGGGGTTTAGTGACTTGCCTAAAGTCACAAGACTAGTTTTTTGTGTTAAGTGTCTGTGACTGGATTTGAACTCAGGTCCTCTTGACTCCAGGGCTGGTGAAATTGCATTCACTGCACCACCTAGCTGCCCCAGTTTTCTAGCACTTTCATTTTCATTTTTGTGCCCTCACAGTTAACAGTTATCACAGGGTAGGTATTTCTTGAACTGTACTGTTTCTTCTATTAGAGCTAGAATTAGAAATTATTTGGGAGCAGGTACTATGTTTTAATTTCCTTTCTATTGTTGTCCCCAACCCCACTCCCACCGCCAAACAATGACTCTGGGCACACAGAGAATAATCAGTGCCTATTTATTGCTGTGTGAATAGTAACTCAATATTTCTAGTCTTTAATGTTTATGAATGAATAGTGAATACATAGGCAGTGGAAAGAAAAGGAAACTGGGTGGGAAGATAAAAAGAACCTGATCTGGAGAACAAAACTTAAACCTTAAAGGTATCGAAATCCATGAAACCATCAAATGGCCTGTTTTAAAGATGATGTTTCCAGCTTCAATATTGATCATCTTTAATCAGTCAGCTGTGTTTTTGACTCATTTAGTAATTAAATTATATTTTTCCAGATAGGCATGATAGTGCAGTAGTCAGATACTGAATGACACCATTTTAAGAAAAGATTACTGAGACTGCATAGCATAGTGGATGGAGAAGCAGCCTCTAAGTCAGAAAGCCACGGGGTTTAAATGCTGCCTCTGACACATTATGGGCATGACATTTCATCCCTTAGTACTGGAAACATATCTTAGAGACTGTAAGCTGAAGAGCATCTGTACTGGTAGAAGGAATTTCCTCATCATCTTCCCTGTAGTAATAAAATCACAAGTGTAGTCTACAAAATAGATTATGTATAAGGATGCTTAAGAGTCAAGATACTACTGGGCTCTATGGACACAAAGGTGAAAACAAAAAATGACCCCCTCAAGGGCAGTGATGTTCCTTTTTTGCCTTGATACCCCTGCGGCCCACCATAGTGCTTTCCACATAATGAGTGATAAATAAATGTTTAATGGATGACTTTTGTATATGTGGGGGTGCTTGTGTGGGAGTGCATAAGGGAGCATGACACAGTGGGAAAATAACCACTCACTGGATTTGGAGTTAAGACAACTTGGAATCTAATACTGTTTCTGATATTTAATAACTGTATGATCTTGTGCAGTAGTAAAAGCAGCAGTAGCAATGATAATAATAAATGACATTATATATACCAAAAAAAGAAGACAAGACATTATAATTAAAAAAGTTTTGATAGAACACAATACTTCAAAGATCTATAATGTGGATATTCCCTCTTGTAAAGCATACAAAATCCTTCTGAAAATTGTTAAATGGTTTTTGAGACTGAAAAATTGATCACCCTCCAGTCAGTCTGTTGGTGAACATATCCTGTTCCTGCAATGGCAGATATATAGGAACTGTAAAAATGAATGCTTTACTAGCAAAGAACACAGCTCACCCTCACACACTGATGAAGCATTAGAGTAGGATTTTATATAGAAAACAACATGATATAATAAGTATTAATGATGTAACAAGAAAAACCATTCATATAGTTTACTTAGAAATTTGCTGACATTAGACTGACATTAGAAAACAATTTCCAAAAATCTCTTTAATCTATAAACTCCTATGTACTTACAATTAGGAAAGAAGCAGATTCAAATAATTTATTCTAGACCTTTTCTTCTTTCATACTCTAAAGTATCTTCATTGTGTTGTTGGAGGAGCTAAAGGATAGAAATAGTTAAAAAATAGAAAACCACAGTTTGCACATCAGTTTTTTCCTTCCCAATGGTTCCCTTGTACCCCTTACTTTCGCAAGAAATAAGTGCAGTCAAGCAAAAACAAACCAAGATATTGGCTGTCTGAAGATCTAAGCCCTATTCATTCTGTACCTGTGATATACCACCTCTCTGCCAAGAGGTGTTTCCCCAAGGTGTTTTTTTGGTTTTGTTTTTTTTTTGCTTTTTGGAGGGGGGAAGGTAGGACAATTGCGGTTAAGTGACTTGCCCAAGGTCACAAGGCTAGTTTTGTGTTAAGTGTTTGAGGCCAGATTTGAACTCAGGTCCACCTGACTCCAGGGCCAGTGCTCTATTCACTGTGCCATCTAGCTGCCCTCCCCAAGATGTTTTACAGGAGCAATCTGTCAACAATTATATTTTTCAGGATCAGGTCAGACTAAAATAATTAGGACTTTTGAATTATGTATGATATGGCTAGGGTGAACCTAATACTCATTTATAAAAATCTGGTACACTAGAACTAAAGGCATCCTTTGACGCTTAAAGAGGCTCAATTCAGGATAAATAAAAGGAAATTCTACTTTATACTATATATAGTCAATTTATCTAGCCCATGAATTGGTATGCATGGAAATAACATTTCAAGATGTATTTAGAACTATTAACAAATGCTATAATTGTAATCAGTTATAAGTAAATAGAGTTGAACTGAGAGTCTATTTCGAAACTTCTGAGCTTTCTGTCATGGAAGATAACTCACATGCAATTATAAAATACATGTTGGTACCACTGTCAGAATTATGTAATCATCCATCTGCTTTGGCATGACACTTTTTTTGACACTGTCTCATTCCAGTTATTATCTTCCTTCAGTTCTATTTCTGTCCCATTGTCATAAACCAAACACTCCTAATTAAAACTGAAGTGAACCAAACTGAAGATTCCTTATATCACTTAAAGTAAAATAAAGTCTTATTACAAATATTAAAAACTATGAATTCACAATTTCATCATTCTCCAATCAAGAAACCAGCAACCTTCAACTCCCTTTATCAACTAGACCTATGAGAAAATTCAAGACAAAAAAAAGGTTAAGAGTTTGGAAGAGGAAAAGAGGAGGAAAGAACGCTGAAAATGTACCAGGTTGAACTTTCTTTTTAACTGCTATGTCACTAGAGAAGTTCTTATTCAACTGTTTTATTTTGAGATCCTATCAACTGCAAATGTGATTTCTAACAATGTATTTACCACAAAAAGTTAGATTACAGAAATCAGTTTTAAGGTCCATAAAGTACCAACCATGTGATAGGCACTGTGCAAAGTGCTGTGGATACAAAAAGAGGTAAAAGATAGTCCCTGTCCTCAAGAAGCTTATAATCTCATGGCAGAGACAAGATGCAAACAAATATATACAAAGTAAGCCATAAATATAAATAGGAAATTAAATAGGAAATAATTAACAGAGGGAAGGCACTGTAATTAAGAGAGGACGGGAAAGCTTCAAGTAAAAAAAGGGATTTTAGTTGGGACTTAAAAAAACCAAGGAGGTCAGTATTTGGAGCAGAGAAGGGAGAGTATTCCAGGCATGGGGTACAGCCAGAGAAAGTGCCAACAGATGGAGTGTCTTGCCAGGAGTAAAAGGTAAGAGGACTGGAAGGGGGGGAGGGGGGCGGTGTTAGGCGGACAGGTTAGAAAGGGCTCTGAATGCCAAACAGACACTTCTGTATTTCTTCCTGAGGACAACAGGGACCCACTGGAGTTAAGTGTGTGTGTGTGTGTGTGTGTGTGTGTGTGTGTGTGTGTGTGTGTGTGTGTGTGTGTGTGTGTGTGTGTGTCATAACTGGACCCAAGCTTTAGGAAAATCGCTTTGGTGGCTGAAAGGATGATGCACTGGAGTGGTGAGAGACTTTAGGCAGGCAGACCTACCAGCAGCCTACTGCAATAATACAAGCATGAAGTAATGAGGGCCTGTACCACAGTGGTAGCAGTGTCAGAGGACAGAAGGGGGGTATATTTGAGAACTATTGTAAAGGTGACATCAACAGGCCTTATTAGCACATTGAATATAGAGGGTAAGAGGAAAGGAGGAATCCAGGATGACTCCTAGGTTGTGAGCTTGAGGGATTGGGAAGATGGTGTTGGTCTCTATAGTAATAGGGAAGGTGGGATGGGGGTGTGAAGATGTGGGGGGAATTCAGGAGGAAAGAAAATGAATTCAGTTTTCGAAACACTGACTTTAGGATGTCTAATGAACATATAGTTCAAGGTGCCTGAAAAGCAGTTGGAGATGTGAAACTGGAGGTAAGCAGAGAGTTTGGAGCAGGATTTGATTTGAGAATCATCAGCATAGACATAGTAATTAAATCCATGAGAACTGATGAGATCACCATGTGAAACAGGATAGAGGAAGAAGAGAAGAGGGCCAAGGACAGAACCCTGCAGGTCTAAGAGGAAGTACCTAGGACTCTGAATCAATCCTTTGTGGAAGATCTTTGAAAGACAGGAATGATAAAGGCTGAGAAAGCATGCAAGAGTTATGATCTACATCTGTGGAGGGAATGACATTACATGGATTAGATCACAGATCTATTAAAGCATGGAAATATATGTAGTCATATCAGGAATGACTGAATAGTAATACTTTCAGGCAATGGAATAATTTTTAGGATAGAACCTATGGTTAGAAGGCATAACCTGGAAGAAGATCCAGTCATAGAGTTGTAATAATGGAATTTCATTTCTATACCCCGTTCACTGTTTTTGCTTTTCCCCGCAGCACTTGGATAAGATAGTGACACTAAGGATACCAAAAAGAAGAATAAAGAGAATGCAGTAAAAGTCTGGAAGAGATTCCACTGATAGGCTAACACAATTCTAATATGAAAGAAATACTGAAAAAGATTGACTCTCCTATACCTATCCCTTTTCCTTTCCTGGACATTACCAGAAATATCAAAAGAATCTTTGTGCTTCCATTTGTACTTCAGGAATTTTCCCCACTCTTTAGAGATTTTATAGTGTTAAAATACAAAAGCATTACTTGGGCTTCTGTCCCCTTCTAGGAATGAAACAACTCTACACTTTGAACATATGTTAATATTCAATTGTCTTAAATTTTGGGTTCAAAATATCACTTTTGAAGCTACAACACAGGGGAGGCATGGTTATATATATAGTTTATCTGAGAAAAGATCTGTGAGTTTTATCGAATTTTAAATTCAACATGGATCAACAGTTATAACATGGCAAACAAGAAAATTAATGTGATCTTAGTGGGTATCAAGAGGCATAGCTTCCAGGAAGGAGGTGATAGTCTTGCCCTACTCTGTACAGTTCCCATTTTAGAAAGGAGATTGTTGAGCCAGAGATGGTCCAGGAGTCAATTGGGACAGTTGTCAAATAATCAGTTTAAAGAAGTTGGAGAAGTCTTGGAGGTAGTGAAAGAGGAATGTCAGTTGTCTTTAAAAACCTGAAGGAATATCACTTGGAACAAGGTTAAAACTTGCTCTGCTTAGCTCCAGAGGGCAGGCCTAGCTGGAATAGGCAGAAGCAGGTTTGATGCGAAGAAACTTTCCAACAAAGCAATTGAAAAGCAGGGGTCACCGGGGGCGGAACCAAGATGAAGGAGGAGTAGAAGCATGACCTCCCCGCGGCTCCGGCCTCCACCTTCCCCAATCCATGTAAAAAGGGGGCTCTAAACAAACTGTGGAGCTGCAGAACCTACAAAATGACACAGAGAAGCTAACCTCCCGCTAAGGACAGCCTGGCAGGCTGGCAGGAATCCAGCACAGCGCTCTGGGAGCCGAGCCCAGCCCCACACCAAGGCTTTAGCCCCAGGGCAGGCCTGACCAGCTGCCGGCCAGAGGGACTCCAGATCAGCAGCAGCTGTGGCCGTTTCCAGATTTATCAACACATAGATGCGAAGGACAAAGTGAGAGGTCAGAGCAGTCTGGACTTTGGGACCAGTAAGTGGGAGTGCGTGGCTTTTACCCCCAGGGAGAAAAGCCGCTGAGACTCCAGCATACCCAGCCAGCACCACATGGCAGCTTCAGCTCCTGGCCTGCAGAGTGTAGGGGGACCAAGCACCAGTCTGAGGGGTAATCATTCTTGCTTTAACCTGCTTGGATCTGGATTGCAGTCTAGGGTGGAGGTCCTGGGGTGTGTATCCAGCTTGCCAGAGCGTGTGGAGACCTTAGAGAGGGCACCAATCTAATACCTCTGGCAGCTGAGAAAACCCCAGCATTTGGAATAAAGTTCTCCTGTCTGGTGGCAGAGTCCTACTGTGGCAAAAAGCCCAAAAGTCAAGTAATTGAGTGGAAAAATGAGCAGGCAAAGGAAACAAAGCAGACAGAAGATTTCAACCTTACACTCCTATTTTGGGGACAAAAAGGAGCAAAGCATGGAACAGGATAAAAACAGTGAAGTCAGAACTCCTGCACCAAAAGCTTCAAAGGAAAATACAAGCTGGTTGCAGGCCATAGAGGACCTTCAGAAGCAGATAAGAGAAGTGGAGGAAAAATTGGGAAGAGAAATGAGAATGCAAGAAAATTAGAAATGAGAGTCAACAGCCTGACTGAGGAAAATAATACCTTAAAAAAACAGACTGACTCAAATGGTAAAAGAAGCTCAAAAACGCAATGAGGAGAAGAATGCCTTAAAAAGCTGAATTTGCCAGATGGAAAAAGAATCTCAAAAGCTCAATAAAGAGAATCATTGCTTCAGAATTAGATTGGAGCAAATGGAAGCTAATGACTTTATGAGAAATCAAGATGCTGTTAAACAGATCCAAACAAATGAAAGAATAGAAGGCAATGTGAAATATCTCATGGGAAAAACCACTGAACTGGAAAATAGATCCAGGAGAGATAATTTAAAAATTATTGGACTACCTGAAAGCCATGACCAAAGTAAGAACCTAGAAATCATCCTCCAGGAAGTTCTCAAAGAAAACTGCCCTGATGTTTTAGTACCAGAGGGCAAAATAGAGGTTGAAAGAATCCACCGATCACCTCCTGAAAAAGATCCCCAAAAGACAACTCCTAGGAATATTATAGCCAGGTTCCGGAATTCCAAGATTAAGGAGAGAATATTACAAGCAGCTAGGAAGAAACAATTTGAATATTGTGGAAACACAATCAGGATAACCCAGGATCTGGCAGCTTCTACACTGAGGGATCGAAGGGCTTGGAATATGATATTCAAGAGGTCAAAGGAGCTGGGATTAAAACCAAGAGTCACCTACCCAGCAAAACTGAGTATCGTGTTTCAGGGAAAAATATCGTCATTCAGTGGAATAGAGGACTTCCAAGCATTCTTGCTGAAAAAACCAGAGTTGAATAGAAAATTTGACATCCAGATACAAGAAGCAAGAGAAGCATGAGAAGGTAAACAGGGAAAAGAAATCATAAGGAACTTATCAAAGTTGAACTATTAACATTCCTACATGGAAAAACATAATTGTAACTTATGAAACTTTTCTCAGTAGTTGAAGGGATTAGAAAGATATATATATATATAATATGTTAATATATTTATATATAATATATTATTATATATAAAACATATGTATTTATATGTTTTATACACATATATGTGTATATATGTTTACAGGTATACATAGATAGAGGGCACAGGACCAATTTAACAGGAAGGGATGATACTTAAAAGGTGAAATTAAGAGGTGAGAGAGGAATATAATGAGAGGAGATGGGGAGAGACAGATTGGGGTGAACTATCTCATACAGAAAAGGCAAGGGAAAATGGTTACAATGGAGGGGAAGAATAGGAAGGCAAAAGGGCATGAGTCAACCTTATTCCCATTGAATTTGGCTTGAGGTGGGAGTGAAATACACACTAAATAGGGTATCTCACCCTCCAGAAGAGTAGGGGGGGAAAGGGATGAGAGGGGGGATGATGAAAGGGAGGGCAGGCTCGGGGGGAGGGAAGTTGGAAGCACCCACTTTTGAAAAGGGATGGGATCAAAGTAGAGAATAGAACAAGTGGGAGGTGGGATAGGAAGGAGGGAAATATAGTCAGTCTTTTACAATATATCTACTATGTTATTGTTTTGCATTAGCCACACATGTACAACCTATACTGAACTGCTTATCTTCCCAGTGAGGGTGGGGGACAAGGAAGGAAGGGAATGAATCTGGAATTGAAAGTTTTAAAATCAAATATATATATATATATACTGTTATTAATACCATCTTACATGTAATTGGGAAATAAGATATACAGGCACTGAGGCATAGAGATCCACTGGAAAAGTCAAAAGGGGTATGGGAGAAAATATGGGAAAGAACAGATCGGAGGAGGGGATATCCTGTGGGACTGCTATTTTGGGGCGGTGGGTAGGAGAAAAACGGGGAGAAAATTTTTAACTCAAATCTGGTGGAAACAAATGATGTAAATCAGAAGTTAATAAAGCATTAAAAAAAAGAAAAAAAAAAAGAAAAGCAGAACCCAGCTGTTTCTGGGGGTAGAGTGTTCTTTACTGAAGGTGAAGCAAAAGCCAGATGACCACTTGTCAGTTATGTCATAAAGGAAATTCTTTTTGAGGTATAGCTTTGACCAAATGGTTCCTGAGGTCTCTTCCCACTCTGAAATCCTATCATCTACACAAGTCTGCCAAGAGATTAAACACAATCAGCAACTTTCCATTTCATAACAACCTTTGTCCCCACTACTATCCTTCTGTTTCCCATATTGAATAACTTGATTCTCTGTAGAAAGGAATACTTACAAAGGCCCACAAGCCTGCAGTAGTGCCCAAGGTTAGTATAACTTTCAGCCAGTTGGGTTTTTCATTTTGGTTGCCCCGAACGTAAAATGTTGAACGAACCAAAGCTGAAATAGGAAATAAATAAGCATTTTTTTTTTTAAGAAATTGGGGTTAACTTGCTCAAGGTTACACGGCCAGGTGTTTCTGGGTGTATACTAAGTGTCTGAGCCCAGATTCAATCCCAGGTCAATCCCATCATCCTTGATGGCTTTTCCAATTTTCATGGTAAAAAATGTTACTGAGTGAGCCCATTCTAGACTATCTCAAGAGCAGAATGGATGTGGGAGATACTAGGTTTCTCAGACCATGTGAGTTCACATAGTCTGGCCTTTGCATTTATGAGCTATATGATTCTGTGTACATACCACCATATTTTGTACTTTCTAATGCACTTAAATATATATTAGTGTGTATTTTAAAGTCTATATTGGTGTCTTATTCCTCTGTTCACTTCAAGAAGCATTTATTAAGTGCCTATGATATGTTAAGCACACTGGGGACACAAAGACAAAACCAAAACAATTTCTTCCCTCAGGAAGGTTATATTATATTGGAAAATAAAAAACTGTTCTCAAATTAAAACTATTTTGGTGGAAGAAATAGATATGTAATTTTACCCATGTAGAAAAACTGCTTCCACCAAAGTAAATCAGCATCTATTAGGAAGTTGCCTGGGGGCACTAAGAGGTTAAGAGACTTAGTAAAATCATCCAAAGTAAATTCAGAGAATAAGGGGAAAAGCACACTACCAACTGGTGGGATCATATTGCAGGTGGGGATGTGAGCTGAGCTTTTAAGGAATCTAGGCATCCATGAGGCAAAGCTAAGGAAGAAGGTCATTATGAAAAGTGTATGCAAAGGCACAGAGACAGAATGTTGTGAATAGAAAACTGCAAGTTCTAGGATGGTTGGATGGTAGCTACTATAATCTCTATGTGATTACTGACAAATAATTTTTGTTATTCGATCATATCTGATTCTGTGACCCCATCTGGGGTCTTCTTGGCAAAGATATTGGAATGGTTTTCATTTCTTTCTCCAGCTCATTTCACAGATAAGGAAACTGAGGCAAATAGGGTTCAGTGACTTGCCCAGGGTCATACAACTAATAAGTGTTTGAGGTCACTCAACAAGATGAGTCTTCCTGACTCAAGGCCTAGCACCCTATCCCCTTCACCAACTAGCTGCCAACAATAATAATAGCTAACATTTATATAGCACTTGCTCTGTGCCAGGCACCACACTAAGTGTTTTACAATTATTACCTCATTTGCCCATCCATTTGACAGATGAATAAATTGAGACAAACAGGGCTTAAATGACTTGGCCAGGATCACAGCTAAGTAAGAGTCTCAGACTGTACCCGACGTCAGGTCTTCCTTGACAGGCTTTTGCTGCTCTGGGCCTCAATTTCCTCATTTGTAAATTGGGAATAATACCATTAAATAAAATACCAGCTCCTTCTCAGCACTGCTGTGGGAAAAGTACTTTGAGAACCAAAAGGGCCCACTGGTTATGAGGGCAGGGTCCTATCTTATGAACCCAAGGAGCTAGCTTGGTGATGGTGCATACAGTAGGCACTGAAGAAATATCTGCAGTATCACAATCTATATAAAGGTCCCTTCTAGCTTTCAAACCTAAAAGATGGCTGGTGCAGTGGAACGATGGATTCAGAATGGGTAAGACTTGGGTTCAAATCCTGCCTTAGGCGTACATTTTGCTGGGTGACCCTGGGCATGTCGCTTAACCTCTCAGCCTCAGTTTCCCTATCTGTAAGATAGGGATAAGAAGAGGACCAAGAGTTTTGCAACCTTTGAAGTGCAAAAGAGATGACAATATTAATGAATAAAGGGGGGAGGGCAGGACTTAGGATGGTCGTGGTGGAGCGGAGTGACTGGAGGGTGAAGGACCGCAGCTGGGGTGGCCTAGGGGGAGGGCCGCAAACTGGGGGGAGGCACGCGACGCAGACCGAAGGTCACGGACAAGGCCGGCCCGAGACACGCGTGAACCGCGCCTTCCTCTTCGCACTCGCTCCCCCAGGGATCAAGAGAGGATTGGGACCCGGGGAAGGAATCGCGGGCCGTGGGGACACTCACTGTGGCGTGGAACTTGGGCCCCGGAGAGGAACCGGGAGAGGGGCGGCAGCAGCATCAGGGACGGCGCCATCTTAGTCCGTACGTCGTCCTGGGGCCCCGCCCCCTGATCCCGTGACCCCGACAAGCCCTGCCCCAGGTCCGGCCCGGGCAGGAGGCGGGGCTTTGTGACGTCTTCCTGTTCCAAGCTCCAGCCCCGCCCCTCCCTTTTTGCTTTGATTTATCAGTTGGTGAAGTGGGACCTGGGGTGAAAAACAGGAAAAGGGGAGCCTCCTGTTTTGGGCCAGACACGCTCTGTCCCTTTTACCATGCTGCCTCTGAAAGTTGTTGGGGTTTTTTAGGAGGGAGGGTTGGTCTAAATGAGAGTTTCTTAACTTTTGGCACTTTGGCGAAAGAAGGAAATAAGCGTGTATGAAACGCCTACTATGTGCTGGGCTCTGTGCTAAGCTCTTTTACAGACATTGTCTCGTTTGATCCTCACAACCTTGATTGCTGCTGCTGTTTTCTCCATTTTACAGAAGAGGAAACTGAGGCAGACAAAAGTGAAGGGACTTGCCCGGGGTCACACAGCTAGGAAGTCTGGTTTTGGATTTGAATTCAGATCTTGTCTCCAGGCGCCACCTAGCTGTCTCATAGGTGAAGACTATGGGCCCCTTCTCTGAATCATGTTTATAAAGGATTGAAGGAAATGCTAATAATAATGTTCTCCAAGAACTCTTGAAATTTATTCATCAAACAAGATTTTTCCCCTCCCGGTTCTAGGCATTTTCTCTGACTGTTCCTCATGCCTGGAATGTTCTCCCTCTTCCACTTCAACTACTGATTTGCAGGGTTTATTTCCAAACTAAAATCTCACTTTATTGGAAGTCTTCCCCACTCCCCTTTAATTCTAGTGCTTCCCTCTTTTAATTATTTCCTATTTATCCTGTATTGGGCTTGCTTTGTACATATTTTTTTGCATCTTGTCTTCCCCATTGGATTGTAGGCTCTTTGAGAGCAGGGACTGTCTTTTGCCTCTTTTTGTATCTGCAGCACTTAGCCCAGTGTATAAATGTGATTGATTGAAAGACTGGGACCTAGGGCTTCACATTAAGGCTCCCTGGATCAGATGGTCTCTAAATTCTCTTCTGATCCCTAGAGAAAATTACTTAACTTTTCTGAATTTCAGATTCTTCACCTGTAAAACGAGGGCATTTAATTAGAAGACCTCTAAGGTCCCTTCCAAACCTAAATCTATGATCCTGTAAAATAATCCTACTTGAACCTTAAAAGGGCCTATGTTCATAAAATTCTGTTTTGTTGAGTATTTTTCATGGAAAACTTTACTTCTACTAGTCTGCATAAAGTAATAATGACATTAACTCATGTACCTCTTATAAGGCTCACAAGATGACTTCCTCACAATCCTGTTAAATAGCAGTATAAGTATTATTATCCCATTTTCCAAACAACTAAGAGACTTAGTGCAAGGCCTGGCCCCTTAATAAATGCTGGTTGTCAGTGAGTCTCTTCACAAAGCCAGGCATCCCTACTTCAATTTCCATTATGCCAGTTGCTTATCTTTTACCATAGCAACTTTTGTCTGTTAAGTTTATGAATACCAATAAAATTGATATACCAAAATCTTTTTTTCCCTTCCTACTTTTCCTTTAGGAAATTTAAATATGTTATTGGTCTATTTTAACTTTGTCCAAGAATTGCTGACCACAATGTTACACAATTAGGAGTGTAGTAGCTTTTCTGGCTTATCTGTATATAAAACTGCCTACCCAATGGATTGATGACACATGAGTCACTTTATAGTTTTGCAACGAGTTTGGGCCTCTAGGTCTTAAGCTCAAGTAAGCAAACCAGTCACCAATTTACTGAGTCAGTGGCTAGCTCTCAAATTATAATTTTGTCTTCTCAGCAAGTTAGTATATATATATATATATATATATATATATAATCCTTCTTATGGCCTCATTTGAAAGGAAACATGCCACAACATAGCTCCTATTCACTATCTAACAGGTTAGAACAGAAGCCATGTGTCAGAGTCTTCAAGCTTAATAAGCAAGTTATTAATTGCCTTAAGGTTGTTAGTGAAAGTCACCCCTCATTGCCCTCATATATGTGTATGTATGTATATATAATATATATATATATATATTTTTTTTTTTTACTACAGTTTCCATCTTACTATAGATTTTGAGAAAGTGATGGAGTAATGCAAATTTTCCACAAGTTGGAAGCTGCTTGAATGGACTTATGCTTGAAAATACACTTGTGACAGAAGTTATAAATCAGATCTGAAATGACAGTTTAAACCAGGACTAAAAGGCAGTGTGCTGTAGTGGAAAGAACTCTGGAGTTAAGATGTGGGTTTGAATCCTGTCTTTTACTGATCTTGGACAAGTTAGCTCACATCTCTTGGCCTTGGTGCCTTCATCTGAAGGGGAAAAAAAAAAGAGAATAAGGCTAGATAATTTCTAAGGATTCTCAACTATAGATTCTCTAATTGCTACGAAAGCCCTGGAATTGGGGACATAGGTTATTTACTAGCTGTGACCATATCCAAATCACGACTTTCCTTGAACCTGTTTCCTGTCTTAGGTCACTAGGTGGCATAGTGGATTTTTTAAAACCCTAGACCTAGAGACGGGAAGATCGAGTTCCAATTCAGCTTCAGACAACTAGCTTTGTGACATTGGACAAGTTACTTCTATTTTCCCACAAAACAAGCTGGCACATAGCAAGCATTATATAAATATTAGTTATTATCTGTTACGGATTGTTTAGAAGGAGCTTCCCTTTCATTAGGTGGGGAACTTCTGATATGGGGATTCCCTCCACTGATAACAGATTGAAATCCATTGATGACTGACAAGTCCTAGGGAGTTGTTTGAGGCACATACTGGTAAATCAACTTGCTGAGGGTTATGAGACCACTAAATGTCAGAGGCAGAATTTATACCTAGGTTTTCCTGACTTTCAAGGCCAGCACAATACACAATATGCTGCACTGCTTCTATTCATCTCTATACAATGGGGATAATGCTTATACTATCTATTTCACAGTGCTGTTAGGAGGAAAGAGTTTAATAAGCTTTTATAAAGTGTTGTCATTGTTAAAGTGTTGCCATTACCTCCAGTTGGGCTACTTAGCTTTGAGTCCTGAACTGGAATAGCATGTACGGTAACATCCAAAAGACTTGAGCTTTACCTCTAGTCTTTTCATGCTCTTGGAAAACAACTCAGTTGGGGCAGCTAGGTGGCGCAGTGAATAGAGCACTGGGCCTGGAGTCAGGAGTACCTGAGTTCAAATTAGATCTCAGACAAGTAACACACACAAAACTAGCTGTGTGACCTTGAGCAAGTCAATTAACCCCAATTGCCCTCCAAAAAGCAATATATATATAAACAAAAAAAACCTCAGTTCTTAGTGAAGGTATTACTAAATGAAATTGTATATACTTCTGAGTATTTAACCTATTTCCAGAATTAAATGAAAAATTTGCAAATGAAATAATGATTACTTTTAAAATCTTTTTTGAGATGGAGACAAAAAACCTTAAGTTTGCAAAACTGGGATGCAATCCGGCCTCAGACACTTAACACGTATTAGCCGTGTGACCTTGGGCAAGTCATTTAACCCCAATGCCCTGCCTTCCTCCTTCCAAAAAGAAAAAAAAAAAACCAAAACCAAAACACCAAAAACCAGGGCTGCAAATATAACAGGTAAAGTTTGCACTCAGCAGCATCAAACGATGGCGTGGGATAATCATGTTTTTTGTGAATACCTGGATAGAATATCATTCTGTGTAACTGAGGCTAATTTGAATCTCCAGTTTTCATTAGATAGTTATCAACATAGCTATTTTATTGTTGAGCTCAGACTATCAAAGCCACTAGACTGTGTAACTAGACTGATGCTATCTGCTTATATAAACTTCTGTGCATTTTAACCATGATATTATCTGGACAAATGTAGAGTCCAGAAACCTGCCACTTTGGGATTGGAGGCTATTTGCCTCTTTGTCATAGAAGCAAAATAAAATTTGCCAAACTACGTCAACAGTTCACCTGTGCAGGTATTCAATCTTGTTCTGATACTGTGTATCACAGGTTAACAGTTCTTTTTTGCCAAAAGATTGCACTGGGTTTTTTTTTGCTATTTTTTTTTTTTTTTGCCTTTTGGAGGGCAATTGGGGTTAAGTAACTTGCCCAATGTTACACGGCTAGTGTTTTTTTTTTTTTTTTTGGTGTGTTTTTTTTCAGTGGAAATGAGGGTTCCAATGCAAAAAAAAAAAATAACCTTCCAATACTCATTAAGTTTGAGGCCTTGACATCTGATATTCGATAAACTATGTGACTAAACTAACTGTTAATAGATACAACATTTCCTTGCACTTTAAAATATCAAGCTACATTATTAGATTTTTAGAACTCCTAAGGAGATATGACAGCATGGAGCTTCAGACTTCACAACACCATGTTTTCTGAAGTCTAACACATTTCTAACACTTCTTCAAGTCAACACATTTATTAGACATTGTGCTAGGCTTTCAGGATACAAAGGCAAAAATGAAATGATCCTTGACCTCACATTCTACTGACTTTTCCTAATAAAGTTCTTTCCTTGATCTTTTACAATACTTCTTACAAAATGCAAATAGAAATACTAGCTATAGTTTTTAAAAATAAGTTTTATTGATATCTTTTGCTCTTACATCATAGTAATTTCTCTTCCTCTCCTCTCTTCCATACTGAATCAAACAAATTTGTAACAAAGAAACAGTTAAGAACAAAAAGATACAGTGATAGTATCTGTCTATGCAACATTCTGCCCACTTAGAGGTAGGTATGTTTCATTATCTCCATTATTGTTTTTTCAGTCACTCAGTGATCTGTTTCCTTTTAGAGATTTCTTCCTTTAGGCTTATAACCACTGTCTCTTATTTTTCTGCTTCATGCTTGTTGTTTCATTTGTTTAGCTAGGTGACCTAGAATCTAGCTAGAGGATAGGGTGATGGACTGAGAGTCGTACCTGAGTTCAAATTTTATACCTTAGACACTAAGTAGTTGTGTGACCCTGAGCAAGTAATTACACCTAGGTGGGCCTCAGTTGTCTCATTCTTCTGAATCAACAAAGAATTCATTTAACACAAAAGCTCTGGGAATTAGAGGCGCTAATAACAGCACATACCTTACTGGGTTGATGTGAGGATTAAAAAGACATAACAATCCTCACATTATTTTATTCCACAACCCCATTTATTCTGAGGTCATTTTATTAATATTTTCTTTCTATACGATATTTTATTACATTCCTCTATCACATTTTTTCAGACATTCAAATTCCTCCCCCTCTACCCATTTTAATTTTCTTTTTGAAGTTCGAGTAACCTCTTAATCCAGAAGTCTGTCTCTAGCTTTTTTTTTTTTCCCTAAGTGGTCTTAGTGACTCAGAGTTTTCAAATATCATCTACAAAATTAATTGCACCCCAACAAGTAGACACAACGGGAAACAAGCCGAAGCTTTGCGGTGCAGCGAGGAGAGTTGGCATCCCTCGTGTGACATTCTCTGGGGCTGGACGAGAGCTAAGTTCCATCTCCCTGCCGGGACATTCCAGGTTCCTAAAGTAACCCACTCCGTTATCAGAAGACCAGCCCCCAAGAGATCTTTAGACTTTCGTTGTAGGAGGCACACCCCGCTCCCGCCCCCAGCCTAGGCTGCTCTGATTCACAAGTTTGGGCCAGGAATCCCACTGACACCCAGGCTATCCCGGCAGGGGAAACGGCTGGAGGGTGGGGGTGGGAGAGGGAGTTCTACACTTCGAGGAGGAACGGCAAGAATGCCCCGCCCCGCTCGGCTCCAGCAGCTCACCCAATGTCTCCCATAGGCTCTGGGAGGGACTGGAGGCCAGGACTAGGAAGGATAGGAAGGGGAGGGGACGAGAGGGGAAAGGAGGTCACGGCGCCTGCGCACTACGAGGCGTGACCCGGGTGGGAAAGCCCTCCGCGTCCGCCATTTTGGCTACCTCTGTCGGTCTGTTCAGTTACCACGTGAACCGCCGACGGGGACCCGCCGGGGGGAGGCGGCGGCGGCGGCGGCAGGAACAGGGAAAGGAAGAGAAAAGCGGCGGAGAAGAGGGAGCCAGGCCGCCGGGCGGGCGGGCGCCACAGCGCGGCGTCGGGCGCTTGGGGCTGAGGAGGCAGCCGGAGGACGGCGGCGGACACACACACCCCCACAGCGCCCCAGACAGACCCGACCGAACCCGGGCGGCGGCGGCGGGAGCCGCGGGAGGAGCCGGGACGATGCCGGCCGTGAGCCTCCCGCCCAAGGAGAACGCGCTCTTCAAGCGGATCCTGGTGAGTGCAGCCCCCGCTCCCGGACTCCGCCGCGATTCCCGCTCGGCCGCCCGGCGGCCGCCGCGCCCCGGCCCGCGCGCGCCCCTCGCGTTCGTGCCTCGCGCCCCGGCCGCCCTGCGGCCCTGCCCGCTCCCCGCCTAGGCCCGGACTGGCGTCCGGGACAGGGGGTGCGAGGCCCCCGCGGCGGGCGCCTCATTCATTGAAAGGGAGTTGTGTCTTCGCCCGCTGCGACCCCGCCGGGGCCGCGGCCCCTGTGCCTGCCCTGGGACCGGGTCCCACGCGCCGGCCCGCCGGAGCGAGGCGCAGCAGGCCCCCTCGGTCCGCCGCGCCCCGGGCTGCGCTCGCTTCCCGCTTCCCGGGCGAGGGGCCGGCATTTCTGCGACCCGGCTCTGCCATCCCTTTCCCGGGAGGTGGAGACCAGGTGGGGCCTGGCGGGAGGGGGCGGTCCGGGAGGAAAGAAAAAAAGTTCAGAGCTTTTAGTTGTAAGATTGACTTTTTTTTGTCAATGAGAAGTGAGTGTATGGCCAAACACCAAACGCAAACTCTGTAGCTGGAGAGTAAAGGAAAAGGCTCTAGTATGAGTCTTTTTGCTCAAACTTTTGAAGAATTTTTTCATTGCAGTTGTGAACAATTTGCGTTCCTAAATTAGTGTGTCTGATGGCGTCTGTAGAGTATTGTTAGGACTTTAAAGTGTGATGTGTAGCTGCAGTGCCATGACTACGTTGTAGCACGTTTTCACCTGGCTTGTAGTGTTCGTGGCATAGAGATCCTGCCCTTTCCATGCCCATACACTTTATCCATGAAAGGATTTCACAGTAACTAATTGTAATTTGCTCTGTAGGAAAATGTTAATTTAGCATAAGGATCCATTTCTTATGTTTTAAACTTTGAAAAGTGTAGTACTCTGGAAATCATCTTAAGAAAATCAGAACTGATGAACCAAGTCATCAGTTTGGTATGACAAAGTCACATATTTGTACAAGAAGTCAAGGTAGTTTGTGTAGAACAATAGTGGGAAAACTGCTTTCACTATCTCATAGTTATATTAGTCTTTGGTACCATCGGAGTAAATCGGAATTATTAGTAGTTTCCATCCTTTTTAAAATGTAATTGGATCTTAAATATCAAACGCATTCAAAGTTGCAGAGTGGCAACTTTGATTAACACTGAAATGATTCACACATCTGAAGTACTGTGGTTTTTAAAAACAAGTTGTAATGCTACTAAGAAAGTACCTTTAGAATCTAGATCCTAGATTGATATTGTGATATCCTCTATGAGGATAGGAATAGGGATTAGTGTTTGCATTGATATAGGGAACTCTCTCATGTGAGGAAACAGTCTTTACCAGTTTAAGGTCAGTGACTTTTACCTAGTCTTACTGCCTAAAGCACTGAGGGGTTAAGTGAGTTGCAGTTAGTGTCTGGGCATGACTTTGACCCCAGGTCTTCCTGGCTGTATTTATGATATGTCTGAGGAAAGTATAAATAGCCAAGCAGAAAGCCATGAGATGTTTTAATCACTAAATAGTAGAAAGCTGTAAAATTATTCTACATTGAGGGTAAAGAAAAGGTGAGTAGTGGGATTATGCATTCTAGTGGTCAGGAATTTCAAAGTTGATCCGTTTAGGAAGTTGAGCAACATTAGTAGATAAGACTTTTTCAGTCCAGGAAAAAACTGGGCATTCCTAATGACTTGTAAAACATTCTTGTCAAATAGATATTTGTTCATAATTGCACTTAAATAGGAAAATAGTTGATGTTTTAATATCAGATTGAAATGTCATGATAAAATGTGTGTATGCCTCTCCCTCCTCCCCCCCCCCTTTCCTTTTAAGTAGAAATCGATTTCTACAGCACTGGAGATTTCCAGAATTAGGGTTTCTGCGGTGAATTTTGTTAGGGCTGGTCCTGGGCCATTTTAATAGTGTGCTTTTGTTGGAGATGTGAACTCTTCTTTTTTGTTTTAACTCTGATATGAAAAATAGCTAGAGAGTTGAATCATATGTCTGTATAACATGTCTTCCCTTTCTGTCACCCTGATATAATTTGTCTGGAAGAAAAACTGGCCTTATTTACATTTTGACATGAAATTTTAAGCAAATTTTTCTTTGATTCTAAGAGGATTTTACAATTTTATTTTTGTAAATAAAAACCAGAACTTATCTATATCTTCAGAGAGTTCTGGATATTGTTTGTTTTGGGTGCAACTTGCTATTGTTGTGAGTTATTAAAGTACATTCAAGTTCTAAGTATTTTAAATTAGTACTTCTCTTGACAAATATGATTAGCATACTTTCTGTTATTGTACATTGTATCATAATTACAGGTATTTTCTCTAGTCACATCTGGTACCTTTGGTGTCCAGGCAAGAGCAATGGGTTTGGAGAACTTTGTTTTGAATAGCAGCTCAACCTGTCGTCTTGAGCACTTCATTCTCACTTTCTGAGCCTTGGTTTCCTCAATGAAATTAGGGTGTTGGAGTAGAATTAAGAAATGATCTCTAAGGGCCCTTGTATTTTAAAGAACCATAGCTTATACATTCTGAACTGAGAAGTCATTTGCTACATAGATATCAGTGATAAGGATTATTTGCATGTATAATAAACCTGCTTTTAAGGTAGGCAAAAAGAGGAATGAAATCATTTGTAGGGCAAAACATGTAAATGCTTTAGTGAAACTCTTAACAGCTCAAAATATATGAATTTTGCAGCTGATTACACACAAAAGGAAGGTGTAAAAGTATTCTCTTACATTGAACTTAAATAAAAGGTGATAAATTCTAGTAATCTAGAGTTTCCTAGGTGGAAAGAAAACTTAAGTTGCTAAAACTAAGCAAAACACAGACTTAGATGGATTTTAGCCCATTTGGGGAAAAAACTCATTTTGAAAAGGTCTGCAGACAATTAGATAGTGAGGGATATAATACTTTTCATGAAATGGCATTAATATTTTATATAGATTAGTTTTAAGAGCAAGGGATAAAGTTTTCTTCTTTGCAAAAAAAAAAAAAACTTTATCCCTTGCATGGGGAAAGATTTTTTTTTTATTCAGGTAAAGGAAATATAGTTCTTAGTATATATACTACAGATAGTGAAAGTAAACCCCTTATGCATTTTTTTTGCCCTTGCAGAGAGAACCAATTGTTGATTGCATAGTATTAAGTACTGCTAAAACATAGTATAGATTTAGAAGCTTATTAGATGACCAACTTATTTCACAGTAGTCCACAAGAAAACTACAATTCTGCAGAAGTTGTATAGCTCTTGGGAAGTGGTTCTAACAGAGTCTTGTCTGTAATAGAACATTTAGTAGACTTTTATTTGTATTCGTAAATATTTTATAAGATAACAATAATGGGATCAGGGTGTCAGATACCACAAATTATGCTAAAGAGCCAATAGGTGCTCTTTAAATGGTTAGTGAATGAATAGAACTACTTTAAAAAGACTTGTGGGTACTCCCCTCCACCTAGGTACTTTCTAGTTCTCTCCTTCCATTGAATAAACTATGAGAAGTTTTTTTGCTCCCCCCTCCAAAAAAAAAATCATCTGGTCATCAGTCTTGTGAGGATCCTATTTGATCTTAATTAGGCTGGTCCTTGGTTGGAAGTAAAGCAGAAAGGGGCCATCCTTGAAAGTTTTCCAGCTTGGTGCAGGACTTGCCTTAACTTGCACTTTCCTTATGTAGCCTTCAGTAACTTAGGGTCTACTTTCACACCATCGTGAAGCAATGGAATAGGACTTGCATGCATACAGGAGGATACTTAGTTGATTTGGATTTTAAAATTTATCAGTTAAAAGTGTCCATCAGCCTAAATGTTATTTTGTCTCGAAAATTTGAGTGTTATCCTATATAAACACAAATACAAGTTTTTTATTTCAAGTCTTTAAAAGTCACTTTGAATAAGAACTGAGCATTTATTCATTCAACAAGAAGTTATTAAGTATTTGAAATCTTGTGATATTAAGTTAAATTTACTGTTTATATTTTTCACTTAAGAGTCACAAAAGTTTCCGTTCAATTTGGCATTTTCAATATTATGATCTATTTTTAATGGTCTGAAATTTTTTTTAAATGGTAGAAAGGAACTATAGAACTATAAATTCTTCCAAAATAAGAAATCAAGGTATTTTTGTTGAATTCTTCTGGTTCACTATAATATTGATTATTTTTAAATAGATGGTAATGAAATATATTTGATACTCAACTGATAGTTAACACAATTTAACCTTTGATACAAAGGGGATACAAATATGACAATTCTTTTTCCTGCCCTTCAGGGAGTCTATAATCTAATTGGGGATGTAGGCAAGGGTATATACAGTGATGCCCTTATTAATTCCTTTGGGAAAGAGACTGAATGCCATAATGGCCAGGGAGCTTACCAGAGAATTAGGAAGACAAGAATGCAAATTCTGTCTCATACATAGAAGATTTGGGGTTCTGGGCCAGCAAGTCACTTGACTTCATGTCCTTAGTATGTCTTAACTTCAAGGGTAAAAGTTGAAGAAGTTACATTGTATTGGTAAGAGTATCCTCAGCTGGGGTTCACTGCATCAGTGAAATAATACATATGGGCTAAAAAGATCCCAGCATACACACACACAGACATATACAAATGTGTTTGTATATGTATATATACATATATATATCTCAAGATCACATGCTACTGTAGGAAAGTCTTTTGGAAATAAATATAAATCTGGGGCTGGGTGCAGAGGTTGTCAGGCTTCTCCCCTGAGAAGAACTTCTGGGAGGAGGAAGTTATGAACTCTTCCATGCTGGGTTGTAGGACAGGATTGAAGAGGAGCCAGGAATGATTCTGTTCTCCTTTAATGCTTGAAACTTTTAACCACCTGAAATTGACTTAGACTTCTCACTCATACATGTGAGATGAGATGCCTTTGAATCTCCGTGCAAGGAACCATCTCAGAAGTGTTAGTTGTCCTAAGTTCTCTCCAATCACCAGCAGCCCAAGAGGGAACTGAAGCCCACTTTGACTTGGCAGTTAGATGAGGACAAAAGGTAAGATAAGAAGGATCTAAGATTTGGCAGTAACAAATGAATCTCCATCTCTAGAGATCCTGTCAGTGACAAAAAAATGTCTTGGGAAGCATTCTCTTTATTACAGAAGTATTAGGTTACAAAAACAGACAAATATTGTTCTTTAATCATAAGCATACCTCAAGACTATCCTGGGTCTTCTCTCTTCCCTCACTTTCTCCTTATCCTCTCCCTACAAGTCTCCATATCTAGCCCTCATCTTCTGCAATGGCCTGCATGCTAGACTCCAGACTAGATGGAATCTTAAACTGAAGTCCAAAACAAAACTCACTTCTGTTTAGTCTGTATGTATTGCATGTGTACCTATTTCTATACACATATTATCTTCCCCTATTATATTGTAAATTCTTTGAGAGCAGGGGCTTTTTCTTTATTTGTACTAAATAATTACAGTCTCTCTATTCTTTGATATAGAGATTAAGTGCTCATTTCTAATGACCTGCACTCTTTGGGACTGGACTCCCATTATGATCATGCCTGCAGGAAACGTCATCCCTAGGAAACTCATCATCCTTCAAGATTTCATTAGCTTTAGTACTTACACCTAATTCATACCCTCTGCTCTTCTGATTGAAGGGCTGGAGGGTAAGATAAAGAAATCTTCCCACAGCTTCCAGCTGAAGAATGGCCAGCCAACTCTTCACTTCATACCAGCTTGGATTGAACTTCACCATGCCCCCTCACAACGATATCATTTCTTCCTTTTTTTGTATTGTTAGACTGTAGCCTCCATGAGGGCAGGGACTGTGTTTCTTTTTCATATTTGTATCCCTAGCACTTAGCACAGTGCTTGGCACATAGTAAAGGATTAATAAATGTTTGACTAACGGGAATTAGGGAAAGGAGATTTGATTGTGGGTTAAAACTAGAAGGATTCAGGGAAGAGGTTGGATTTAAACTGGACATTCAAGGAAGGCTACTGTGATATAGGAGTATAGGAGAGAGTTAAAGATAAATAGACTCTGGACTGGCTTGGAAAACCTGAATCCACAATCAGGCCCCATTATAGTAGGCATATCTTCATCTCCTTTGGATTCCTGGATAAGTCACTTCCTTCCATCATAGGCTCCTGCCTCTCTCTGAGGTACTCTGTACATGACTGTCCCAGGAGAAGCCTCCTTTATAGTCAGATGTATATATGATTTCATTTGTTTGGATGATTCCTCTAATGATTCAGATTATAGCCTCTTCACACCTGCTTGGTCTGTACAACTCTTATTCATGTCCTCCTCCTATGAGTTGGTTATCAGGGATCCACCCAACATGCTGGAGGCCCTTCTTGTCTTCTGACATTTCAAGGATCCCTGTGGAGCAGTTGGTCTGTTCACCTATTATCTCTTGTCCTCATTACCTGACTAGCCTGTTTTGATCACATATTTTGCTAATGACATCTTTTACTCCAGTTCTTTAAGTTCCTTATTATATATTGTAGCTTCTTCACATCTACCAGGTACCCCTTTGTTGCTATCAGCCTTATAATGATTTTCATTTCTTTAGAGACCTTTATATTCTACATGTTGTATCTATCCAACACTACTGGTAGCGTATTAGTATTAGAAAGATAGGCCTTTAATTTGAGGAGCTATTCAGCTGTCATTAAAAGAAAATTGCAGTTTTGTCAGGTAAGTCCAGCCCACTCTCCTGTTTAACTCTAGACCCAACTTAGTCTGCCCCAGTTATGTGTACTGAAGGACAAATTTATAGGCTAAATGTCTGTCATAAGCTAAGCAATAGATATTCTTTATCTGCCTGATTTTTTTTTCTTTGTAGATAGACTAAACTAAACTCTTGACTGATCTCTTCTGGGAGGTTCTGCAGTGTCCTGGGGCTTTATGCAGAAACCAGTGTTCTAAAAATCTAGAAGACCACACCGTCTTTAACTTTTTTTCTCCTTTGGTATTTCTGTATTTTAGACTTTGCCTGATGTTTATGATCAGAGAGTTGTCCAATGAACAAGATTATCCCTAGGTATATTTTTTAAAACCAGTATTTTTACTTCTGAAAAAAATGAGCACTTCCATATACACAACAGAAATCAGAATTATGTATGAAACCTTGACTCTCCACTTTATTATAGCACTTGTTTTTTAAAATTATATATAATTAGTTATATACATTACCTTAAAAGTCTTCCTACTTATATCTCTGCTGTCTTCTGAACTTGGGGGGGGTGCAGGAACATTATTATTATTGCTAACCTCTTCAGTCCCCTACCACTCTTTCCCCCCCCCCGTAAAAAAAATGGAAGAGAAAAAAAAAACCTAACCCTTGTAATAAGTAAGCACAGTCAGGCAAATTGCATTCATTTAGTGGTCATGTCCAAAATATGCCTCTTTATGCATCTTGAGCCCTTTACCTCTCAGGAGGTAGGTAACTTATATTATCATAGGTTCTATAGAAACATAGTTGATTATAATCAGAGTTCTTTGAAAGTAGTTTTTTTTTTTACAGTGTTGTCTTCTTTGTATAAATTGTTCTCCTGGTTCTGATCCCTTCTCTATTAGTTCATACTGTCTAGGATTCCTTGAAATCACCTCTATTCCATTCCATTCACATACCTCATTTTGTTTACTCACTTTGTGGGCACCTCCTTAGATTATAATTCTTTACTTCCTTTCCCCTTCATCCCTCCTTTGGAAACAGGAAGCATACTTTACTTGTACATCTTCCTTACTCAATCCTATATTATGTTTCCCTATTGAGTCTGATGTATTTTTACAGCAAACTCTGTGTTCAGCTCTCCTTTGTCCTTTTCAGATTATGTATTCAGCTTTTCTTGGTCTGTTTCCGGTAACAGTAAGGATCATCTGATGCCCATCCTGCTTTCTATGTTTGCATGTTCTTCTCATATGCCTCAATTTTTTTTTATTATTTTGCTTTTTGTAGGGCAGTTAGGGTTAAGTGACTTGGCTAAGGTCACACGGCTAGTTTTGTGTGTGTGTGTGTGTGTGTGTGTGTGTGTGTTAAGTGTCTGAGGCTGCACAGGTCTTCCTGACTCCAGGGCCGGTGTTCTATTCACTGAGCCACCTAGCCTCCCCCATATACCTCAATTATGAGAATAGCATGGTTCATTCCCTTCTTTCTACTTTATACACTTTATATTCATATACTTTATATTCATTTTATTCTCTTTTTCTTCAGATTTTCAGAACTGAACTAGTCTGTCCCCTAAGACCTCTTGTTTTTCTTCTTTAAGTTAAACTTTATTGGGGAGGCTAGGTGGCACATTGCATAGAGCACTATCCCTGGAGTCAGGAGGTCCAGAGTTCAAATTTGACCTCAGACACAACACAAAACTAGCCATGTGATCTTGGGTAAGTCACTTAACCCCATTGCCCTACCTTCCCCTCTCCAAAAAAAAAAGTTAATAGACATTCAGGTTCTGAAGGGATACTTGTTATTAGGATGTTAGCACTGCATCATCATACGTTTCTTTCCAGTTGCTCAAATAAATGTACTTTTCTTAAGTTTTCTGGGCTCTTTCAAAATTCTCACTCGGCTCTGGTTTTTTCATCAGAAATGGCTTGAAAGTCATCTGTTCCATTAAAGATTCATTCATTTCCTTTGTAGGTTTTTAGTCATCTTTGCAGGGGAAGTTGCTCTTGGTTGTAAGCTTGTATCTTTTGCCTTTTAAAATGTCATTCAAAGATGTCTCATCTTAAAAGTTCATAGGCTTTATGTGGTCATGATTTTGTGACTCCGTGGCACTTACACTGCTTCTTCTGGTTGCTTACGCCATAAACGTTTGTTCAGCTCCTGCTGTGTGCTAGGGATACAAAGAAAGGCAAAGACAGCTCCTGCTCTCAAGAAGCTCAGTCTGATGGGAGCAACGACATGCAAACAGTTACAAATAAGCTATGTATAAGGTGAATTGGAAATAATGAGCAGAGAGAAAAAAACCTAACCCTTGTAATAAGGACGCAGTGATGAGGAAATAGAGCCTACTGGACATGTATGGGGGACAGTATTTCTAGCATCTCCAGAGTCAAGAGAATGGAGTGTCTTGCAAAGACACAAAAAAAAGTGTCACTGGAACCTAGCATTTGTTTTGGAGAGGGTGTAAGATGTAAGAAGACTAGAAATGTGGGAATGTGGGTGGGAAAGAATCTAGGCTATGAATTTGAGTACGGAATAGTGACATTGTCAGACATGGGTTTAGCAAGATTAATTGGACTGCTGAATGAAAGATGCACTGAAATGGGGAAAGACTTGTGGCAACCAATCCACAGGAATGAGGGGATTAAGAGGCCTGCACCAGGGTGGTGACAGTATCAAAAGAGAGAAGGGAGTTTAAGGATTTTATAAAAGTAAAATCAATAGGCTTTGACAACAAATAGGGTATGGGGGTGGGTTAGAGTGTGAACTTAAGGATGACATTTAGGTTGGGAGTGGTCAGTAATAAAGAAGTTTGGAATAGGGGAGGGTTTGGGGTGAGGTGGGGTGGATAATGAATTCACTTTTTGTGCATGTTGGATTTAGGATGGGCAATAGGATGTCCAGTTTGAGATATCCAATAGACAGTTGAAGATTCTTGTTTGAGGTCAGCAGAGAAAATAGGACAGGATAAGTAGATTTGAGAATAATCAGCATAAAGATGGTAATTGAATGCGTGGGAGCCAAGGCAGTCACCAAGTGAAATCTTATATAGTGATAAGAGGACTCTGGACAGAGACCTGGGGTCACCCATGGTTTGCAGGTATGACCTAGATGAAGATCCAGCAAACAACACCGAGGATCGTTCAGATAGGTAAGAGGAGAGCCAGGATAGAGTAGTATTATGAAAACCTAGAAAGATGAAACTACCAGTGAGAATGGTGAGCTACAGTGTCAGAGATTGCTGAGAGATGATGGATTAATCCAAAAAGGATGAGGATTAAGAAAAGGCTATTAGATTTGTCAGTTAAGAGATCATTACTAACTTTGGAGAGAGCAGTTTCTCTTGAGTAATGAGGTAGGAAGCCAGACTGTAGAGTTTAGAAACAAAGTGAGAGGAGAGGAAGCGGAGGCACTTAATGTAGAAGCCCTTCTCAAGAAGTCTAGTAACAAAAGGAAAGAGGTATAGGATGATAAATAGTGAAAATGGGTGCATCCAAGTCAGGCTTTTTTTGAGGATTGAGGAGATCATGGGTGTGTTTGTAGGCAGTAGGAAGCAGCCAGTAGATAGGCTACCAGTAGATATGGGAATTCTGAATTTTGGCTATAACAGCATTCCTGGGACTTTTTCTTTTGAGGTTCCTTGTAGGCAGTATTTGGTATATTCTTTTTATCTTTAACTTGTCCTCTTGCTCTAAATCTGTGCAGTTTTTATGCATGATTTCTTGAAATATAGTATCCAAGCTTAAAATTTTAAAAGAATCATGGTTTTGAGGGAGTTCAATGATTTACTTAAATTTTCTGTCTTTGATCTGTTTTTCAGCTTAGTTGTTTTTTATATTAAATATTTTACATTGTAATATTTCTTGCTGTTTCAGTCATTCATTTCTGTGGTTTGTTTTAGTTTTCAGGTTTATTACTTTCTCTTCCAAGCTACTTACTCTTCCAGTTCTTAAGAAATTAAATTTCTTCTAGGTATTCATGTGACCTTTATGGAAAAATCTTTTTTTCCATTTGAGGCTTTGTAGTCATCATGTAGTTACTATTCTTTTCTCCTTTTTGGGAATTTCTAGATTTGCGATTGTTGCTTTAGTTCTAGACCTTTGTGCCAGGGCCAGCCTCTGCTCCTGGCTGGGCTTTTGGGTGGAATCTTAAGCCCTTGTAGGTATTATTTGGATCTTTGAGGTTCACAGTGCTGTATATTGAAGGTTCTCCTTATATGATGGTCTCAGGGCAGGTTGCTCACAAAGTTGGAGTCCTGGGGTAACACTTTTCTGATCCATACTGTATTCTGAGCTGCTAGGTACGAGCTTCTACTCCCCAAGGGTTCTTCAATGGATTGATAAACCCCCTTGGGGTTTTATTTGGGGGACTCTTTGTTCCTGCAGCACCTAGAGAGAGAGCTGGCAGCTGTGTCACTGGTCCTTCTCTGGTAGAGCTGTAAGGCTGAGAGTTTGTTTTTCTATTTTGGCCCTGTGTTCTCCATTCCTATTGCCCATGAGCTGCACAGGTGGATATTTTGTGCATTTCTAGGATTTAAGCACTTAGTGTAATTACTCATTGCATTTCTTGTATTATTTCTGTCTGGTAGGAAGTTCAAGGTTTTTTTTTGTTGTTGTTGTTGTTTGCCTCTTGGAGGGCAATTGGGGTTAAGTAACTTGCCCAAGGTTACACGGCTAGTTTTTTTTTTGTGTGGGTGTTAAGGGTCCGAGGCTGGAACCGAACTGGGTCCTCCTGAATCCTGCGCTTTACTCACTGTGCCACCTAGCCACCCCGGAAGTTCAAGTTATTTCTAGAGTAGGTATGTGGGGGAGTTGGAAAGCCTACTTTCCTTCATGTAGCCATCTTGGCAGGGAGTTCTTTGTAAGCTTTTTCAAACAGGTTTATATTATAAAACCAGTGTGAATTGCCTATGGCCTCCACTTCTGTCTGCTTGGCAAATAAATCAGGTATTTGCTGATAGAGGAAGTTTTTAGGCCCTTTTGTGTCTTTTTGTTAGGGCAATTGATTTAAATCAGTTAAACATCTGTAAGAAATTACTGTATTCTGAGTTTGTACTAGAACTCTCCTTTTTTGAATGGAGAAACTATTGTGATTACTTTGTCCCTTAAAAATAAAATGAGTCTTAAAAGCTCTATGTTTTTATGATTTAAGGATTATAGATAAATAATAGTTTACTTTCCTTTAGACATAATTTTGCTTAGTCAACTACAGTATAGTGTGTGTTGACATAAAATGAAGTGGTAAATAAGATTTAGATCTCACTATATGTTTTACAAGTTATGTTTTTTTCATCAGATGATAATATTTGGACCCTTGGAATGTCCAAAGCATTGACCACCTGATAAAAAGAGAGGTTCAATTATATTTCATATAAACATAAGAAACAAATGTTTCTTTGGTACCCATGGAATATATAAGGTCAGTCAGTAAACATTAAGTATCTCTGTGTGTCAGGTACTATGCTAAACATTGGATATAAAAAAAGAAGCCATCAAAGAGCTCATAGTGTAATGGAGGCCAAAACAAGCAAAGAAATATGTACAAACAAGCCATGTACAGGATAAATAGGAACTAATTGAGAGGGAAGGCACACAAATTAAGACTTCTGTAGAAGATGGGATTTTAGTTGGGGCTTAAAGGAAGTCAGAGAAATTTGGGTGGAGATGAAGAAGGAAAGCATTCCTTGGTTGGATTATATGCCCAGAGCCAAGGGATGGAGTATCTTTATCTTGTTTGAAGAACAGCAGGGAGGCCAGTGTCACTTGATTAAAGAATGCATCATGGGGGAAAAGATGTAAGACTGGTGTGGGAGAGGGGAGGGAAGCTTGTTATGAAGGGCTCTGAATACTAGACAGAATTTTTTATTTGATGTTGGAGGTAATAAGGAGCCACTGAAGTTTATTGAGTAGGGTGGTGACTTGATGGGACTGGTGCTTTAGAAGAATCACTCTGCTGCCTGAATGGATTACAATGCGGAGAGACTTTTAAAACAGGTACTAGCAGCTATTTCAGTAACTAAGGTGTGGGGTGATGAAGACCTTCATCAGGGTGGTGGTAGTGTCAGAGGAGAGAAAGGGATGTATTTGAGAGCTGTTGCAAAAGTGAACTCAACAGGGCCTGGCAACAGCTTGAATATGGTAGGTAAGAGATAATGGGGAATCTATGATGACTCCTATGTTGTGAGCCTGAGAGACTGAGAGGATGGTGTTGCCCTTGATGATAATAAGGAAGGTAGGAGTACGGGATAGTTTTGGGAAAAGATAATGAATACACTTTTGGATGCGTTGAGTTTAAGATTTCTACTGGACATTTAATTTGAGATATCTGAAAGGCAACTGGAGATTGAGATTGGAGGTCAGCAGAGAGATGATCATCATAGAGGTGATAAATTAAATCCATGAGAGCTGATGATATCACCAAGTGAATTAGTATAGAGGAAGAAGAAAAGAGGGGGTCTAAAAGAAAGTTCCTACGACTTTGAATGGATCCTCTGTGAATCTTTGGAAGACAGGAATAATGGAAGATGAGAACCAGCATGAGATATGGAGGGAATGATATATGCACAGATTAGATAATAGATCTGTTGAAGTATAGAGATATATGTAGTCATATTTAGAATGATTAAAATCTCATGAATTATAAGTAGTAATGTTTTTAGGCAACAGATTAACTTTTAGGTTCAAGAAGTAATTTTTCTTTCCATATTACTTTTGCTAGTTTGCCACCTATACTCCACCTACTTAATGATACTGAACATAGCACAGTACATTATGAATTTTTTGACTTGTGTACTACTACCAGCGAGATGTAATGGATAAAGGTGCAGGGCTTGAAGTCAGAGAAACCAGGGTCTAAAGCCTGCCCCTTGACATTTTTTAGCTCCATGACCAGGAGCAAATCATTTAACTTCTGTTTGACTTAAGCAACTTCTTAGTAAGTCATAGACTACTTTAATCTGCCCGGAGAGTTTCAGATCTGACATCCTACATTTGTCTTTAGGCAGAATCTAAGTTGGAATGCCTGGCAGGGTTGTTTCTTTTTTTGAGTAAAAAAAAAATCATTTTCTCTTTAGGTCCCTTTTCTCTTTAAAATGAAGTTAAATGAAGATTTTTTGGAGTTCGGGAAATCATCTATTAATAGTTTCTTTGGTTAGTGTTATGTCAGCACAGATTTTAAAGTTTTAGTGAAGGGTGTTTGGAATTTAACATTTATAATTGAATTTATAATATAATATAATATATAAATTTGAATTTATTTAAAGTATCCACTACGCCTCAGCCAAACTGGAAAGATCAGTTAGATGGGTTTAAAACTGATTGAATAACCAACCAATCCACATGATTGTCATTAATGCATGTTGCTTTGTAGGGAAGTCTCTAGAGGAGTACCCCAGGAATCTGTGCTGGCCTTGCCTTGAATGGTGACATATACAGATTGTATAATCGACAAATTTGCAGTAAATATGAATGTAAGAGACATAGCTAACTTGTTGAATGACAGTGGACCTAATCTAGTAAAATGAAGCATGGTAGAATAAATGCAAAATTATATTCTTGGATTTTTAAAAAGGTGAACATATGAGATGGGGGAGGTATGGATTGACAGTTGATCTAAGGATTTTCAGTGGTTGCAATCAGTATATATATATATGTGTGTGTGTGTGTGTGTGTGTGTGTGTGTGTCAACATTTTTATGGGGTAGCTAAAAAAGCTAACATCCTAGGCAGAGTTAAGGGGTGCATAGTGTCCAGAAGGAAGGAGTGTTATTTCTGCTGCACTGTTTGTTGTCTGTGCATCCATGACCTGTGTTCAGTTTTTGGCATCTTTTAGGAAAGATACAGATAGCCCTAGAGTAGAGTATTTCCAGAAGAATAGTGTGAGGATGGTGAAAGGACTGAAACACATGACCATAGGAGGATAAATTGAATAGTTGGGGGAAACTGGGAATATTTAGTCTGGGGGGGGGGGGGCGGGGAGAAGGTCAGAACATAGGTTTTGATAGTTATCGTCACAAATTTGGAGCATTTTTGTGCTGAAGAGATTGAATTTTTTACCGCTATTCCCCAGAGGGCAGAAATAGGAACAATGGGTAGATTTTTATAGAGAACCAGATTTATTTTGTGAATTGAATGTATTCCTTGATATAAAACACAACTTCCTGACAATCAGAATTCTGCAATGAGGAGTGGACTGCTTGAGAGAGTAGTGGAGTCTTCCTAATTTGAAGTCTTCAAATTGTTAGGGATATAAAAGGGATTTTTGGTCAGCTGTGATTTCATTGGCTTCTTCTAGATTTTGTGACAGAGATACTACAGAACCATAGTACAGAAAGGGATCTTAAAGATCATCTAGACTAGCCACTTTGTTTTATTTTTAACTTCATGTTATTTATTTTCAAAAATAACTTACTTAATTTTAGTTTTTAGCATTCACTTCCATAAGAGTTTTAAATTTTCTCCCTCTCCCCCCCCTCCCTAAGATGGCATGCAGTTTGGTATAGATTCTACTTACACATTCATATTAAACATATTTTCTTTTTTTTTCCTCCCCTTCACATATTTTTTTAACTTTTTTTTGGTTAAATTTATTTTTAGTTTTTAGTTTTTTTTTTTTTAAGCAATTGGGGTTAAGTAACTTGCTCAAGGTTACATGGCCAGTTATTTCTGGGTGTAGTGCTAAGTATCTGATCCTGGATTCGATCCCCAGGTCATCCCAACACAGGGACCTGTGCTCTTACTTGCTGAGCCACCTGGCCGCCGCCCCTTATTTTTAGTTTTCAACATTCACTTCCATAAGTTTTAAATTTTTCTCCCCCTTCCTCCCCAAGATGGCATGCAATCTGATACGGCTCTATACATACACTCCTATTAAACACGTTTTCACATTAGTCATGTTGCAAGCGTATTTTCACATTAGTCATGATGTACGGAAGAATTAGAACTCATGAGAGGAACCACAAGAAAGAAGAAACAAAACAACAAATGAAAAGGAGAGCAAGTAGTATGCTTCCATCTGCATTCAGACTCCAGAGTTCTTTCTCTGGGTGTGGACAGCATTTTCCCTAGTTAGTCTTTTGGAGTATCTTACATCCTTGCATTACTGAGTCTTCTTATGGTCTAAGTCTATCATGGAAAGCCATTGCATATTGTAACTGTTACTGTGTACAATATTCTCCTGGTTCTGCTCACTTCACTCACCATCAGTTCATATAAGTTTTTCCAGGTTTTTCTGAAGTCTGCCTGTTCATCATTTCTTATAACACAATAGTATTCCATTGCATTCATATGCCACAACTTATTCAGCTGTTCACCAATTGATGGGCATGCCCTCAATTTCTAATTTTTTTTCCACCACAAAAACAGCTGCTATAAATATTTTTGTGCAGGTGGATCCTTTTCCCATTTTTATGATTTCTTTGAGATACAGACCTAACTGGGTCAAAGGGTATGCATATTTTCATAGCTTTTTGGGCATAGTTACAAATTGCTTTTCAGAATGGTTGGATCAAGGGTGGCTAGGTGGCTCAGTGACTAGAGTACTGGCCCTGGAGTCAGGAGGACCTGAGTTCAAATGTGGCCTCTCTCTCTCTCTCTCTCTCTCTCTCTCTCTCTCTCTCTCTCGCAAAGTCACTTAACTCCAGTTGTCCTCCAAAAAAAAAGGAATGGTTGGATCAATTTTCCCACATCTTCTCCAGTATATATCATTTTCCTGTTTTGTCATATTAGAATTGTTTTGATTTCTCTAAACAATAGTGATTTAGACCATTTTTTCATATGATTATAGGTAGCTTTAATTTCTCCCTCTGCAAACTGCCTTTGACCATTTATCAGTTGGGGAACGATCTGTATTCTTATAAATTTGACTCCATTTCTCTCTGTATTTTAGAAATAAGGCCTTTCTCAGATTCATTAGTTGTAAAAATTGTTTCCCAGTTTTCTGCTTCCCTCCCAATCTTTATTGAATTGGCTTAGTGCAAAAACTTTTCAATTTAATGGAATCAAAATCATCCGTTTTGCATTTCATGATGTTCTCTATCTCTTGTTTGGTCATAAATTATTCCCTTCTCCATAGAAATGACAGGTAAACTTCCTCCACTAGTTTGCTGATAGTATCAGCCTTTATATCTAAAACATGTACCCGTTTTTACTTTATCTTGGTATAGGGTATAAGATGTTGGTCTGTGGCTAGTTTCTGCCATACCATTTTCCAGTTTCCTCAGCAGTTTTTGTTAAATAGTGAGTTCTTATCCTAGAAGATGGAGTGTTTGGATTTATCAAATAGTAGATTAGATTACTACAGACATTGGTGTTTTGTGTTCCTAACCTATTCCATGGATCCACCACTCCAGCCAGTACCAAGTAGTTTTGATGATTACTGCTTTATAATACAATTTAAGATCTGATATAGCTAGGCCACCTTCCCTTGCATTTCTTTTCATTAATTCCCTTGATATTTTGGACCTGTTTTTTCCAGCTCTATAAAATAATTTTTGGTAGTTTGATTGGTAGGGCACTGAATATGGAATGGCACTCAAATAATGAGACTCTACCTTCTCTTCCCACACACCTTCCTCCCTTGAAAAAAAAAGGAAAAAATTATCCTTGTCCTTGCATTGTCAAACAAAACAAGTTCCTACATTGATCTTGTTCAAAAAAATTATCTCTCTATACCCTGAGGCTAACACTTCTGTCAGAAGTCATTTCACCATGAATCTTTTGGAATCCTTGATCATAGCATATATTAGAGCTCTTAAGTTTTTTAAAGACATTTGTCTTTATAATGCTGTTGTTACTGTATGAATTGTTTTCCTGGTTCTGCTTGCTTTATTTCACATCAGTTCATATAAATCTTTACAGGTTTCTCTGAAAACATATCTTTATAGTATGATCATTTCTAATACAGTAATATTGTCACATTCATGTGCCATAATTTCTTCAGCCGTTATCTAATTGGTGGGCATCTTGTTAGTTTCCAGTTTTTTTGCCACCACAAAAAGAGCTTCTATAAATATTTCCATACATGTGGATGCTCTTAATTTTTTAATCTCTTTGGAGTATAAAGCTAATAATGGTGATGTCATTGAGTCAACTGATAGTAACTTTTGGGGCATAGTTCCAAATTGCTTTTGAGAATGTCTAGACAACTTCATGGATCCACTAAATTGCCACCATTTTTAAAAAGCTTCTATAAATATTTTTGTATATGTGAAATACTTGTTTCTTTAATCTTTTTGGAATACAGATCTAGTAATGGTATTCTTGTGTCCAAGAGTGTATGGGCATGGTTTCCAATTGCTTTTCATAATGGTTGGATCAGTTCTGCTTCACTTCTAATGTAGGTGGGTTGTTTTTTTTTTTTAACAGGATGGAGGTTTACATTGTAAAAAGCATTTTCTTCATGTATTGATATAATCGTGTGATTTTTTTTTTCTTGTCAGAATTTTTCCTAATGTTGAACCTGACCTAGATTTCTGATAAAAATCCAATCTTGTCATAGTGATATCTTGCTGTTGTCACTTGCTAATATTTTATTTAAATTTTTTCATCATTATTCATTTGAGATGCTGGTGTGTAATTAACTTTATCTGTTTTGACTCTCTCTCAAATTTCCCATTGCCATTACTTTGGTCTAGGTCTTCAGGACCATTTGTATCATACAAATAACTTGGTAGGACTCCTTTCCAATTTTTCTTAAAAATCTGGTGTTATAGGAGAATTAATTGTTCTTTTGAAATTCACTTGTAAATCCATCTGGTTTTGTGTCCCTTCCCATAGTGTCTCTCTCTCTCTCTCTCTCTCTCTCACACACACACACACACACACACACACACACACACACACACACACACACACACCCTATGCTTTTGTGTGTGTTTTTGTTTCCAATTTTTATTTTTCTTCTTTGATATATCAGGATTTCTGTTTTTTAGTTTAATTAATATTTATGATTTTTTTTCTAATTTCTTTTAGTGACATGCCCATTTCTTTAATCTTTATTTTATTGATGAAAATGTCTAAAGATAAATTTTTCTCTTAAGTATTGCTTTGGCTGTATCCCCAGAATTTGATACATTGTCTTATTGTTGTCGTTATCTTTAATGAAATTATCCATTTGTTTTTTATTTGTTCTTGGCTCTGTCTTTTTACTTTTAGGATTTAAGTTGTTTAGCCTAATCTTTAGCAGCCCTTTATGGAATATAATTTTCGTTGCATTTTGATTCATAAAATTCATGTTTAATATTTCTGCTTTTCTGCATTTGTGAGGTTTTTGTTTTAATATGTGATAAGTTTTTGTAAGTTTCCAGCTGAGAAATATGCATACTCCTTTTCTATTTTCGTTCAGTAATAACCACATCTGTCATATGACTTTTCTATCATTCTTTTCTTTTTTGAATAAATTTATTTTTAATTTTCAACATTCATTTCCACAAGATTTTGAGTTCCAAATTTTCTCCCCATTTCTCCCCTTCCCTTCACATCAAGATGGTGTGCATTCTGATTACTCCTTCCCCCAGTCTGCCTTTCCTTCTATCACGTCCCCCACATCCCCTTCCCCCTTGTTTTCTTGTGGGGCAGGATGGATTTCTAAACCCAGTTGCCTGTGTATCTTATTTTCCAGTTGCATGTAAAAACAGTTTTTAACATTTGTTTTTAAAACTTTTGAGTTTCAGATTCTGTCCCTTCTTCCCTCCCCACCCACCCTCATTGAGAAGGCAAGCAATTTAATATAGGGTATATATGTGTAGTTATGCAAGACACTTCCATAATAGTCATATTGTGAAAGACTAACTGTATTTCCCTCCATCGTATCTTGCCCGCTTATTCTATATCTCCTTTGACTCTGTTCCTTTTCAAAAGTGTTTGCTTCTGACTACCCCATTGCCCAATCTGCCCTCCCTTCTATCATTCCTCCCCCCTCTTATCCCTTTTCCCCTTACTTTCCTGCAGGGTAAGATACCCAAGAGTAAGGTTCACCCATTCTTTCTCCCCTCCATTGTGAAACCTTTTTCTTGCCTCTTTTATGTGAGATAATTTACCCCATTCTATCTCTCCCTTTCTCTTTCTCCAAATATATTTCTCACCCTTTAATTTTGTTTTGTAGATATCATCCCTTCATATTCAACTCATCCTGTGCCATCTATCTTTCTGTTTATCTATGTATCTATATTCTCCAATTACCCTACTACTGAGAAAGGTATCATGAGTTACAAATATCATATTCCCATGTAGGAATGTAAATAGTTGAACTTTATTAAGCCCCTTATGATTTCTCTTTCCTGTTTACTTTTTCATGCTTCTTTTGATTATTGTATTTGAAAGTCAAGTTTTCTATTCATCTCTGGTCTTTTCATCAAGAATGCTTGAAAGCCTTCTATTTCATTGAATGTCCATTTTTTCCTTGGAAGTATATTCAGTTTTGTTGGTTAGGGGATTCTTGGTTTTAATCCCAACTTCTCTGACATCCACAATATCATATTCCAAGCCCTCAGATCCCTTAATGTAAAAGCTGCTAGGTCTTGTGTTATCCTGATTGTATTTCCACAGTACTTGAATTGTTTCTTTCCGGATGCTTGCAATATTTTCTCCTTGACCTGGGAACTCTGGAATTTGACTACAATAATCCTAGGAGTTTTCCTTTTGGGATCGCTTTCAAGTGGCTATGGGTGGATTCTTTTTTATTTCCTTCCATTTTTCAAATGCTTTATTAATTTCTGATTTACATCATTCATTTCCATAAGATTTTGAGTTACAAATTTTCTCCCCGTTTCCCCCCTACCCACCACCCCGAAATAGCAGTCCCACAGGATATCCCCTCCTCCAATCTGCTCTCTCCCATATTTTCTCCCATACCCCTTTTCAACTTCTCCATTAGGGCATGGTGGATCTCTATGCCCCAGTGCCTGTATATCTTATTTTCCAATTACATGTAAAATAGTATTAATAATAGTGTGTGTGTATATATATATTTAAACATTTGATTTTAAAACTTTGAATTCCAGATTCAATCACTTCCTCCCTTGTCACCCACCCTTACTGGGAAGATAAGCAGTTCAGTATAGGTGGTCCATGTGTAGCTAATGCAAAATAATAACATAGTAGACATATTGTAAAAGACTGACTATATTTCCCTCCCTCCTCTCCCACCACCCACTTGTTCTGTTCTCTACTTTAATCCCATCCCTTTTCAAAAGTGGGTGCTTCCAGCTTCCCTCTCCCCCAGCCTGCCACTCCCTTCCATCATCCCCCCTCTGATCCCCTTCCCCCCTACTCTCCTGTAGAGTGAAATACCCTATTTGATGTGTATTTCATTCCCTCCTCAAGCCAAATTCAATGAGAATAAGGTTGACCCATTCCCTTTTACCTTCCTATTCTTGCCCTCCATTGTAACCATTTTCCCTTGCCTCTTCTATATGAGATAGTTTACCCCATTCTGTCTCTCCCCATCTCCTCTCATTATATTCCTCTCTCAACTCTTAATTTCACCTTTTAAGTATCATCCCTTCCTATTAAAGTGGTCCTGTGCCCTCTATCTATGTATATCTGCAAACATATATACACACATTCACATATGTATTCATAAGCCCATATAACCTCATATATAGACACACGCACACATATATATATTTCTATTACCTTCAACTATTTTCATACTGAGAAGAGTCTTATGAGTTACAATTATTGTTTTTCCATGTAGAAATGGTAATAGTTCAACTTTGATAAATTCTTTTTTTTTTTTTTTTTGCCTTTTGGAGGGCAATTGGGGTTAAGTAACTTGCCTAAGGTTACATGGCTAGTTTTTTTGTGTAGATGTTAAGTGTCTGAGGTCAGAACCGAACTCAGGTCCTCTTGACTCTGGGCCAGTGCTTTTACTCACTGCGCCACCTAGCCACCTCTGATAAGTTCTTTATGATTTCTTTTCCCTGTTTACCTTCTCAAGCTTTTCTTGCTCCTTGTATCTGAATGTCAAATGTTCTATTCAACTCTGGATTTTTTCATCAAGAATGCTTGAAAGTCCTCTGTTCCACTGACTGACCATATTTTCCCCTGAAACATGATACTCAGTTTTGCTGGGTAGGTGATTTTTGGTTTTAATCCCAGCTCCTTTGCCCTCTAGAATATCATATTCCAAGCCCTTCAATCCCTCAGTGTAGAAGCTGCCAGATCCTGGGTTATCCTGATTGTGTTTCCACAATATTCAAATTGTTTCTTCCTAGCTGCTTGTAATATTCTCTCCTTAATCTGGGAATTCCAGAACCTGACTATAATATTCCTAGGAGTTTTCTTTTTGGATCTTTTTCAGGAGGTGATCAGTGGATTCTTTCAACTTCTATTTTGTCCTCTGGTTCTAAAACATCAGGGCAGTTTTCCTTGAGAATTTTTTGGACGATGATTTCTAGGTTCTTTCTTTGATCATGGCTTTCAGGTAGTCCAATAATTTTTAAATTATCTCTCCTGGATCTATTTTCCAGGTCAGTGGTTTTTCCCATGAGATATTTCACATTGTTTTTTTTTTTTTTCATTTGTTTGGGTCTGTTTAACATCATCTTGATTTCTCATAAAGTCACTAGCTTCTATTTGCTCCAATCTAATTCTGAAGGAATGATTCTCTTCATTGAGCTTTTGAGATTCTTTTTCCATCTGGCAAATTTGGCTTTTTAAGGCATTCTTCTCCTCATTGCCTTTTTGAGCCTCTTTTACCATTTGAGTTAGTCTATTTTTTAAGGTGTTATTTTCCTCAGGCTGTTGACTCTCACATTGAAATTTTCTTGCATCGTTCTCATTTCTCTTCCCAATTTTTCTTCCACTTCTCTTATCTGCTTCTTAAGGTTCTCTATGGCCTGCAACTAGCTTGTATTTTCCTTTGAAGCTTTTGGTGCAGGAGTTCTGACTTCACTGTGTTCCTCCTGTTCCATGCTTTGCTCCTTTTTGTCCCCAAAATAGGACTCTAATGTTGGGATCTTCTGTCTGCTTTGTTTCCTTTGCCTGGTCATGTCGCCCCTCAGTCACTTGACCCCTGGGCTTTTTGCCACAGTAGGACTCTGCCACCAGACAGGGGAGCTTTTGTCCCAAACGCTGGAGTTTTTTCAGCTGCCGGAGATATTAGATGGTGTGATAGTAATGGCAATTAAAGATTCCCCTCTATTGGCTTGGTTTTCAAATTGATTGTGTTAAAACCCAGAGTTTGTTAATCCCACCTGTGGGATGGGCTTGTTGATTGAAAAGAAAGTCCTGAACTGGGAGGAGCTGGTGATGTAGATTTGGAGAGACACTAGAGAGAGGCGGAAGATCTTTTTGGAAGCAGCACCTCGTGGAGAGAGAGAGACTAAGAGAATTGCTGGTGGCCGCTTTGAATTGCCCTGGACTTTTGAGACCTGCCCCCTGAGCTGCCAAGGACTGAGGAGACATGGCTGTTTTGCTGGTACTTTGTCTGTCTGTTTTGATGTTATTTTGCCAGATTTGTCCACTGGTGAAAGACAGTCCTTTTGTTGAAGAAGTCCTGGAACCTGGCTGTTCACTAAGAAGCCCTGAGACTGTCCTGCAGACAGAGAGTCAATACTGTCCACTGGTGAAGGACAGTGCTGTTGTTGCAGGGGTCTGGAGACTGTCCTGCAGACAGAATGAATACAGATCACTGGTGAAGGACAGTGCTGTTGTTGCAGGGGTCTGGGAGCCTTTCTGTTGGTTCAGAAGCCCTGAAGAAGGATTTTCTTGTTGTATGTTTACAGAAATCCTTGGAGAGGGCTTTGCTAATGTGTTCAGGGGTTCTAGGACTGTTCTACAGACAGAGGATGATTTCATGAAGGGATTGGCAATGTATCTTATGGCCTTGCTAAGCCTTGTCTCCCCAGGAACTAAGATTGCTGAGAACTTGCCTCTTGTCAAGATGAAGAAAAGAGCTCCATTTGGGTACTAAGTGCTGTGTTTAAACTTGATGTAACTCTGGGGTAGATTCAATTGTGATCCAGGGGTGGGGAACTTTTGACCTTATGTTTGGAAACTAATCTCCATTTGAGAAGAGGGGCTTTGTGGTGGACTTAATTAAGGTATAGCCTAGGGGTGGAGAAGTATTTAGAACAGGGACTTTGTAATTGATTGAATGATTGGAAGGTCCTGGGGTGGGGTAGTACTTGGAGATTATTTAATCACACTTAGTAAATGCTGTATTTTGAATGATGTCATGTTTTGATCTTCTCTGTTCTTGGTTTGTCACTGAATAAAATAGAGAGCATCTATGCTGGTATTTTGAACCTGGGAAGTTGCCTTTCCTTGGCATTACATTACAGATGGGTGCCCTCTCTGCGGCCTCCACATGCTCTGGCAAGCTGGATACACACCCCAGGACCTCCACCCTAGACTGCAATCCATATCCAAGCAGGTTAAAGCAAGAGTGATTACTTCTCAGACTGGGCTTGGTCCCCCTACACCCTGCAGGGCAGGAGTTGAAGCTGCCAAGTGGCGCTGGCTGGCTGTGCCTCAGCCCCGGTGGCAGAAGCTAAGGCACTCCTACTTACTGGGTCCCAAAGTCCAGACTTCACTGACCTCTCACTTTGTCCTTCACATCTGTGTGTTGATAATTCTGGAGATGGCCACAGCTGCTGGTGATCTGGGGTCCCTCTGGCTGGCGGCTGGTGAGACCTGCCCTGGGGCTAAAACCTTCGGCTCACAGGCTCACAAGGGCCTGGGCTCGTCTCCCAGAGCACTGCGCTGGCCGATTCTTGCTGGCCTGCTGGGCTGTCTTCAGTCAGAGGTTAGCATCTCTGTGTCATTTTGTGGGTTCTGTAGCTGCAAAGTTTGTTCAGAGTCCCCTTTTTACATGGATTGGGGAAGGTGGAAGCCAGAGCCGCTTGGACGGCCTGCTTCTACTCCGCCAACTTGACTCTGCCCCGACAGCTTTTTTTTTTTTAACTCAATGGGTAGATTCTTTCAATTTCTATTTTACTTCTAGAATATCAGGGCAGTTTTCCTTGATAATTTCTTGAAAGA